>NC_074689.1:32389493-32729493 GCF_029448725.1 Salvelinus fontinalis
TGCGCGTGTGTGTGTTGATGAGAGCAAGCGAGACTTCCACACTGAGTTTATTCATTCTACGGGTCTCTCCCTTTGTGATTCATTCCATGTATACAGATTTTCTATGAGTAATATATGAATCTAATATTTAATAATTTTATATGACTAACTTACTTATGATAATTGCCAATAATGGCCAAATTTGTATGAAAACTTTTCATATGTATTGTTTTAAATGTTATATTAAATGTATGTTTTTTACATTAAATGTTGCTTTAAATTGTGTGTTGCTTCCTACTTTTCGACTTATCATGGTTTTAGGTAGTAACTCATTTAGCAGGATCTCTAAATGAAATACTGAGACAACATCATAGACAGGCCAACAGTCAGTCATCTCACCCTGGGAAGGCACACTGTGTGAATGTATCTATGTATGAGTGTGTATGTGTATATGTGTGTGTTATGTCATCTAACTAAACTTGTCTGTGTCCACATATGTAGAACCATCTCTGTGTGTTTGTGTGTGTGTGTACGTGCAAGCGTGTGTGCACGTATGTGCATGTGTTTCCTGGGAGGCGTGGGAGAGTCGGCTGGCTGATGGGTGTATGTGTGTGTGAGTGTGTGTCAGGGCCCTTGGTGTCATGCACAGGGTGGGTCACCCCTACAGGACACGGGCACTCGCTATCTCTGCCAAGAGGAAGAGCAATCAGAAAGATAGAGGGCTGAGAGGAGGATGGGAGAGATGAGAGGAGCCAACCAGGGAGTGGTACGGGATAGCCTGAGAACAGAGAGTGAGAGAGAGTGAGAGAGAGAGAGAGAGAGAGAGAGAGAGAGAGAGAGAGACAGAGACAGAGACAGAGAGAGAGAGAGAGAGAGAGAGAGAGAAGAGGGGAAGGGAGGGGAAGAGGCACTGGCCATGGGATAGAATCAGTTTGTGATCATTTGAGATTATGAAAGGTGTTGAAATATTGGTGTAGGAATATAAAATCAGAGTTGCTCTGCGAGAAAAATCTCTAATTATCTACTTGAAGGCGCACAATATCATTCAAAAGCAGGCAGAGAGATATTATTTTTTCTTCAGATGGATATAGAAAGGTAACGGCGTAGCCAGGAGTTTTTCAGTGGTAATCCTCTTGGAATGTTTAAGAATAGAATGGACAATTAATGAATGGTGGGATGATTTTACGAATGGAGGGATGTTAGTTGACAATACCACCTCTACATCCTACAGTACAGAAATGAAGAATGTCGGCTGAGAATACATGCTGCTACAGACACTGACACCATTGACAAGACTCCATCGGGAAAGCAGTTTAGCAGTGAACAAGGGATGAGGATGATGATGATGATGATGATGATGATAATGGTAGTAATGCTGATGTCATAATAAGGATGATGATGGTTAGGAGACAATAATAGGGATGATGATGACGATGATGGCCAAGATAAAGATGAAGATAGCGATCACAATAGTAATGATGAGTTCCGGTCTTCCTCCTGCAGTTCACAGCCTTGGAACAAACACACTCTCACACACACACCTGCCGTCTGGCTAGCCGTGACTTCACTGTGTCAACACAGCTGAGCCCAGCACGTCCACACAGAACCACATCCTACACACAGACAGGAAGTGCTCCAGGGGAAGAATAAGGTGAGCGCACCACCAGTGGAGTGGACAGGCTGAGACACAGAGGGAGGGACTGTGATGGATTACAAACACAAACCCCAGAGAAACACGTATCACACTTACACAGCCATGATGGATTACACACACACACACACACACACACACACACACACAAACACACACACACACACTGTCAAGAAAAAGTATGTGAACCCCTTGGAATTACCTGGATTTCTGCATAAATTGGTCATCAAATTTGATCTGATCTTCATCTAAGTCACAACAATAGACAAACAAGTGTGCTTAAACTAATAACACACAAATTATTGTATTTTGTCTATATTTTGTCTATATTGAATACATAATTTAAACATTCACAGTGTAGGTTGGAAAAGTATGTGAACCCCTAAGCTAATGACTTCTCCAAAAGCTAATTGGAGTCAGGAGTCAGCTAACCTGGAGTCCAATCAATGAGATGAGATTGGAGATGTTTAGAGCTGCCTTGCCCTATAAAAACACTCACAAAATTTGAGTTTACTATTGACAAGAAGCATTGCCTGATGTGAACCATGCCTCGAAATAAAGAGATCTCAGAAGACCTAAGATTAAGAATTGTTGACTTGCATAAAGCTGGAAAGGGTTACAAAAGTACCTCTAAAAGCCTTGATGTTCATCAGTCCACGGTAAGACAAATTGTCTATAAACTGAGAAAGTTCAGGACTGTTGCTACTCTCCCTAGGAGTGATCATCCTGCAAAGATGACTGCAATAGCACAGTGCAGAATGCTCAATGAGGTTAAGAAGAATCCTAGAGTGCCAGCTAAAGACTTACAGAAATCTCTGGAACATGCGAACATCTCTGTTGACGAGTCTACGATACGTAAAACACTAAACAAGAATGGTGTTCATAGGACACCACGGAAGAAGCCATTGCTGTACAAAACAACATTGCTGCAAGTCTGAAGTTTGCCAAAGCGCGCCTGGATGTTCCACAGCGCTACTGACAAAATATTCTGTGGACAGATAAAACTACAGTTGAGTTGTTTGGAAGGAACTCACAGCACAGCACACCGACATCAAAACCTCATCCCAACTGTAAAGTATGGTGGAGGGAGCATCATGGTTTGGGGCTGCTTTACTGCCTCAGGGCCTGGACAGCTGGCTATCATCGACGGACAAATTAATTCCCAAGTTTATCAAGACATTTTGCAGGAGAATTCTGTCCACCAATTGAAGCTCAGCATAAGTTGGGTGACGTAACAGGACCACGACCCAAAACACAGAAGTAAATCAGTAACAGAAGAAAATACACCTTCTGGAGTGGCCCAGTCATAGTCCTTACCTCAACCCGATTGAGATGCTGTGGCATGACCTCAAGAGAGATGTTCACACCAGACATCCCAAGAATATTGCTAAACTGAAACAGTTTTGTAAAGAGAAATGGTCCAAAATACCTCCTGACTGTTGTGCAGTCAGTTACAGGTCTGATCCGCAACTACAGAAAACATTTGGTTGAAGTTATTGCTGCCAAAGGAGGGTCAACCAGTTATTAAATCCAAGGGTTCACATACGTTTTCCATCCTGCACTGTGAATGTTCACACGGTGTGTTCAATAAAGACATGACAATTGTTTGTGTGTTATTAGTTTAAGCACATTGTGTTTGTCTATTGTTGTGACCTAGATGAAGATCAGATTAAATTGTATGACCAATTTATGTAGAAATCCAGGTATTTCCAAAGGGTTCACATACTTTTTCTTGCCACTGGTATCATAAACAGTTGAAGTCGGAAGTTCACATACACCTCTCCAGGAGAGGGCTCAGAACGCACCCTTGTGGGGCCCCAGTGTTGAGGATCAGCGGGGTGGAGATGTTGTTACCTACCCTCACCACCTGGGGGCGGCCCGTCAGGAAGTCCAGTACCCAGTTGCACAGGACGGGGTCGAGACCCAGGGTCTCGAGCTTGATGACGAGTTTGGAGGGTACTATGGTGTTAAATGCTGAGCTGTAGTCGATGAACAGCATTCTCACATAGGTATTCCTCTTGTCCAGATGGGTTAGGTTAGTGTGCAGTGTGGTTGCGATTGCGTCGTCTGTGGACCTATTGGGTCGGTAAGCAAATTGGAGTGGGTCTAGGGTGTCAGGTAGGGTGGAGGTGATATGGTCCTTGACTAGTCTCTCAAAGCACTTCATGATGACGGAAGTGAGTGCTACGGGGCGGTAGTCGTTTAGCTCAGTTACCTTAGCTTTCTTGGGAACAGGAACAATGGTGGCCCTCTTGAAGCATGTGGGAACAGCAGACTGGGATAAGGATTGATTGAATATGTCCGTAAACACACCAGCCAGCTGGTCTGCGCATGCTCTGAGGCTGGGAATGCCGTCTGGGCCTGCGGCCTTGCGAGGGTTAACACGTTTAAATGTTTTACTCACCTCGGCTGCAGTGAAGGAGAGCCCGCAGGTTTTGGTAGCGTGCCGTGTCAGTGACACTGCATTGTCCTCAAAGCGAGCAAAAAAGTTATTAAGCCTGTCTGGGAGCAAGACATCCTGGTCCACGACGGGGCTGGTTTTCTTTTTGTAATCCGTGATTGACTGTAGACCCTGCCACATACCTCTTGTGTCTGAGCTGTTGAATTGCGACTCTACTTTGTCTCTATACTGGCACTTAGCTTGTTTGATTGCCTTGCGGAGGGAGTAGCTACACTGTTTGTATTCGGTCATGTTTCCGGTCACCTTGCCCTGGTTAAAAGCAGTGGTTCGCGCTTTCAGTTTCACACGAATGCTGCCATCAATCCACGGTTTCTGGTTTGGGAATGTTTTAATCGTTGCTGTGGGTATTACGTCGCCGATGCACTTTCTAATGAACTCGCTCACCGAATCAGCGTATTCGGCAATGTTGTTGTTGGACACAATGCGGAACATATCCCAATCCACGTGATCAAAGCAGTCTTGAAGCGTGGAATCAGATTGGTCGGACCAGCGTTGAACAGACCTGAGCGCTGGAGCTTCTTGTTTTAGTTTCTGTTTGTAGGCTGGAAGCAACAAAATGGAGTCGTGGTCAGCTTTTCTGAAAGGAGGGCGGCGGAGGGCCTTATATGCGTCGCGGAAGTTAGAATAACAATGATCCAGGGTTTTACCAGCCCTGGTAGCACAATCGATATGCTGATTAAATTTAGGGAGTTTTGTTTTAAGATTAGCCTTGTTAAAATCCCCAGCTATGATGAATGCAGCATCAGGGTGTGTGGTTTCCAGTTTACATAGAGTCCGATAAAGTTCGTTCAGGGCCATCGATGTGTCTGCTTGGGGGGGAATATATACGGCTGTGATTATAATCGAAGAGAATTCCCTTGGTAGATAATGCGGTCAACATTTGATTGTGAGGAATTCTAAGTCAGGTGAACAGAATGACTTGAGTTCCTGTATGTTGTTATGATCACACCACGTCTTGTTGATCATAAGGCATACCCCCCCCCCCCCCTCTTCTTACCAGAAAGATGTTTGTTTCTGTCGGCGCGATGCGTGAAGAAACCAGCTGGCTGCACCGACTCCGTTAGCGTCTCTCGAGTGAGCCATGTTTCCGTGAAGCAAAGAACGTTACAGTCTCCGATGTCTCTCTGGAATGCTACCCTTGCTCGGATTTCATCAACCTTGTTGTCAAGAGACTGGACATTGGCAAGTAGTATGCTAGGGAGTGGAGCGCGATGTGCCCGTCTCCGAAGCCTGACCAGAAGACCACTTTGTTTAAGGTCGCCGGCTGGGATCAGATCCATTGTACTGGGTGGAAGGCAAAACACAGGATCCGCTTCGGGAGAGTCATATTCCTGGTCGTAATGATAGTGAGTTAACGTTGCTCTTATATTCAGTAGTTCCTCCCGACTGTATGTAATGAAACCTAAGATTACCTGGGGTACCAATGTAAGAAATAACACGTAAAAAAACAAAATACTGCATAGTTTCCTAGGAACGCGAAGCGAGGCCGCAATCTCTGTTGGCGCCGGAAGTCCTTCTATTGGCTTATGTGCAATCACTGGAGAATAAACTGGATGAGCTCCATTCGAGATTATCCTACCAACTGGATATTAAAAAACTGTAATATATTATGTTTCACTGAGTCATGGCTGAATGACAACACGGATAATATACAGTTGGCTGAGTTTTCCGTGCATCGGCAAGACAGACCAGCTACCTCCGGTAAGACAAGGGGTGGTGGTGTGTGTCTATTTGTTAGGTGCGTGATGTCTAATATTAAGGAAGTCTTGAGGTATTGCTTGCCTGAGATAGAGTACATGATCATAAGCTGTAGACCACACTACCTACAAAGAGAATTTTCATCTATATTTTTCGTAGCTGTCTATTTACCACCACAAAACCAATGATGGCACTAAAACCGCACTCAACGAGCTGTAAAAGGTCATAAACACAAAAATGCTCATCCAGAAGCGATGGTCCTAGTGGCCGGGGACTTTAATGCAGGCAAACTTAAACGGGTTTTACCTAATTTCACATGTGCAACAAGAGGGGAAAAAACTATAGACCGCCTTTACTCCACACAAAGAGACGCGTAGAAAGCTCCCCCCGCCCTCCCCCCGCCCTCCACCTGGCAAATCTGACCATAATTCTATCCTCCTAATTCCTGTTTACAAGCAAAACTAAAGCAGGAAGTACCAGTGACTCGCTCAGTACGGAAGTGGTAAGATGAAGTGGATACTACGCTACAGGACTGTTTGCAATCACAGACTCCACAGTGACTGTACGCACATATCCCAACCAGAAGCCATGGATTACAGGCAACACCTGCACCAAGCTAGAGCTGCCGCTTTCAAGGAGCGGTACACTAATCCACACGCTTATAAGAAATCCTGCTACGCCCTCTGACGCACCATCAAGCAGGCAAAGCATCAATAGAGGACTAAGATTGAATCGTACTACACCGGCTCTGACGTTCATTGGATGTGGCAGGGCTTGAAAACTATTATGGACTACAAAGGGAGACCCAGCCGCGAGCTGCCCAGTGGCGCGATCCTACCAGACGGGCTAAATGCCTTTTATGCTCGCTTCGAGGCAAGCAACATTGAAGATTGCATGAAGGCACCAGCAGTTCCAGATGAATGTGGATCACGCTCTCCGTAGCCGATGAGAGCAAAACCTTTAAACAATTCAAGATTCCCACCTGGACAAAAAGAACACCTATGTGAGAATGCTGTTCATTGACTACAGCTCTGCATTCAACACCATAGTGCCCACAAGGCTCATCACTAAGCTAAAGACCCTGGGACTAAACACCTCCCTCTGCAACTGGATCCTGGACTTCCTGACGGGCCGACCCCAGGTGGTAAGAGTAGGCAACAACACATCCGCCAAGCTGATCCTTAACACGGGGGCCCCTCAGGGGTGAGTGCTTAGTCCCCTCCTCTACTCCCTGGTCACCCACGACTTGGCCAGGCACAACTCCAACACCATAATGATGTTTTGTGATGACACAACAGTGGTAGGCCTGATCACTGATCAATGATGAGACAGCCTGTAGGGAAGAGGTCAGAGAACTGTCAGTGTGGTGCCAGGACAACAACCTCTCCCTCAACGTGAGCAAGACAAAGGAGCTGATTGTGGACTACGGGAAAAGGAGTGCGAACATGCCCCCTTTCACATCGACGAGGCTGTAGTGGAGCAGGTTGAGAGCTTCAAGTTCCTTGGTGTCCACATCACCAACAAACTATCATGGTCCGAACACACCAAGACAAAATGTTCCTCTTCGTTTTAATGTTTTATTATCTCGCTGTCATACTGTGTTCAACCGTGTTGGATCTTGCCTAGTCATCTTGTCTCAAGAGGACCACAATGGAAATAAGTCCCAGACATTATTGTGTGTTATCCTCCATGATTGTACTCATGTGCATATATGGCTTTTTCATGTTTTATGTGTGCTTGTTTTTTTAAATGGTCGAATTAATGAACTAAACTAAACTAAGACAGTCGCGAGAGGGCACCACAAAGCCTATTCCACCTCAGGAGACTGAAAAGACTTGGCATTCTTCTCCAGATCCTCAAAAGTTATACAGCTGCACCATCGTGAGTATCCTGACCGGTTGCATCACCGCTTGGTATGGCAACTGCTTGGCATTCGACCGTAAGGCGCTACAGAGGGTTGTGCGTAAATGTCAGTACATCACTGGAGCCAAGCTTCATGCCATTCAGGACCTCTATACCAGGCGGTGTCAGAGGAAGGCCCCAAAAATTGTCAAAGACTCCAGTCACCCAAGTCACAGACTGTTCTCTCTGCTACCGCATGGTACCAGAGCGCCAAGTCTAGGTCCAAAAGGCGCCTTAACAGCTTCTACCCCCAAGCCATAAAACTGCTGAATAATTAATTAAATGGCCACCCAGACAATTTACATTGACCCCCTTCCCCCTTTGTTTTACACTGCTGCTACTCACTGTTTATTGTCTATGCATAGTCACTACCTCTACCTGCATGTATAAATTACCTCAATTACTTTGACTAACCTGTACCCCTGCACATTGACTCGGTACCGGTACCCCTTGTATATAGCCTTGTTATTGTTATTTTATTGTGTTACTATTTTACTTTAGTTTATTTAGTAAATATTTTCTTAACTGCCTTGTTGGTTAAGGACTTGTAAGTATTTCACGGTAAGGTCTACACCTGTTGTATTCAGAACATGTGACAAATACAATTTGATTTGATTTGATTGATATCATTCAGCCAAAGATGCTACAACTCATTAATCTTTCTATCACACACATACACACACTTAGTTAATTGCGTGCGTGTAGTGTGTTTAGCTGCCCTGTGGTCTGGAGGTGAGCAGTAGTGCTGGCTCAGAGACATCTATTATCCCAATCGGCTGCTGGAAAATGTTACTACTGCTATCGGTGGTAGCAGAGGTAGAGAGTGTGTGTGTGTGTGTGTGTGCGTGCGTGTGTTTATTTTCCACAGACCGTGGGGATTTTGATGGTTGCTGAAGCGTTTGTATCCGGAGTGTATGGCTGTATTGCCTCTGGACATGTCCTTTTATATTACAGGTGCAGTACAACGTCATCACTACACAGTCACATAATCCAAACAACGTCCTACATTAGGACTTGCAGTATAGTACTACCAGTATGTGCACTATTGCATACGTTGGTGTGTTTGTGTGTCATGATGTAAAAGCTATGAGTGACTATCATATTAATCATCACTGCCTCTCCCCATCTTTCCCCCCTCTTTCCCTCTTCTTGTCCTTTGTCTCGCTCTCAATTCCTCCCCCTCTCTCACTGTGACGATAGCGCGAGAGAGAGAGAGAGAGAGAGAGAGGGAGAGTGTGTGTGTGTGTGTGTGTGTGTGTGTGTGTGTGTGTGTGTGTGTGTGTGTGTGTGTGTGTGTGTGTGTGTTGCTGGGTTGCTGGGTTGTGTGTGTGTGTGTGTGCTGGTGTTGTGTGTGTTGCTGGGTTGTGTGTGTATGCGCGTGAGTGAATGTTGTCCGCTGTGTATTTGTATGTGTGTGTTTACCCCTGTGTTGTCCGCTGTGTATTTGTGTGTGTGTGTTTACCCCTCTGTGTGTTGTCCGCTGTGTATATGTGTGTGTTTGAGTGAAACAGGAACCTTGGGCTCTTATCGAGTCACTTCCCTGTGCGGGGTGCACTTCCCTGGGCCGCGAGGCCCTCTTTATTTTGAGAGAACTGGGGGTGTTGGAGACAGATAAACACTATCTGCCATCAGGAAAGCCTCGAGCCGTTTCCACGGGAAGTTTCAAATAGCTAAAGTTAATAAAAGGCCTTTTCACCGTATTCCTCAAGCTGCTTTTACCCACAATAGTTATTCAACTTTGTCATCAAAGCTTAAGAAAATGGTGGCTTGGTGGACTCAAATTCGATAGAGGTCTAGTGAGATGGGCAGGAAGGTTTGTTGTGGTGTTACAAGGGTTTTCAGAGTTGTGTGATAGGGAGGTGTAGACCAAAGTGGCTTGAATAGGAACTGAATCTCTGCAGCCCTCCCTCCCTCTCTCCCTCCTCACCTCCCTGTCTCCCCCCTCCTTTCTCTCCGACCTCCCTCTCTCAGACGTCCCAGGAGGCTTCAGTGTGAAACAGGAGGAGGAGCTAAGAGAGGGAGGAGACCTACACCTCACTTGCGTAGCCAATAAACAACTGTACACCAAGTTGTCATGGTAACTGGTGACTGACACAGCAGAGCCCTCTAACCTCTCACACGTGATCACTCTGATCATCATCATCATCATCATCATCATCATCATCATCAACATCACTATAACACATACACGCATCTACTGACAAACAGGGTTATAGACACACATACAATATAATTTCAACTCAGCAGAAAATAGATCTGCATTGCCTATATGGCCCTTTCCATTGTATGGCGATAACACCATTCACCACCTGGTATGCACATAAACCCTCAAGTTCACACATAACGACACACACACACACACACACACACAGTGTCAGATCAGTGCTTGAGAACTGGGTCCTGTAGTTTCCTGGGGCCCCTCCCTGCCTCAGTCTTTCTTTCACGTGGGAATGCTCCCTTGTCAGGAGGAAGAGGACACAATGGCACTTCCCACAATGCCACATTTACAGGCCCCTTCACAGGGCCAGAGGAACAATCAGCCAATCAGACACTGTCAGACCACAAACTCACAGACAATCATCAATTGTTGTCCAGGAGGAAGATATGGGAAACAACAGTCAGTCCCGCGTTACTTAAGTCCCTTTTATTCATGTCTTTTACTGCTGCTGCTCACAATCAAATCCTGACGCGTACACTTCCTCTGCAAGACCCCATGGGCTTTTTACTAGAGAGAGACAGAGCGAGAGAAGGAGAGAAAGAGAAAGAGATAATACAAAAGAGAGAGGGGGGGAGAGAGAGAATAAGAAGGAGAGAGGGGGGAGAGAGAGAATAAGAAGGAGAGAGGGGGGGAGAGAGAATAAGAAGGAGAGAGGGGGGAGAGAGAGAATGAGAAGGAGAGGGGAGGAGAGAATAAGGAGATAGGGGGGAGAGAGAGAATAAGAAGGAGAGAGGGGGGAGAGAGAGAATAAGAAGGAGAGAGGGGGGAGAGAGAATAAGGAGAGAGGGGGGAGAGAGAGAATAAGAAGGAGAGAGGGGGGGGGGGAGAGAATAAGAAGGAGAGAGGGGGGAGAGAGAGAATAAGAAGGAGAGGGGGAGAGAGAATAAGGAGAGAGGGGGGAAGAGAGAGAATAAGAAGGAGAGAGGGGGGAGAGAGAGAATAAGAAGGAGAGAGGGGGGAGAGAGAATAAGGAGAGAGGGGGGAGAGAGAGAATAAGAAGGAGAGAGGGGGGGGGGAGAGAATAAGAAGGAGAGAGGGGGGAGAGAGAGAATAAGAAGGAGAGGGGGAGAGAGAATAAGGAGAGAGGGGGGAAGAGAGAGAATAAGAAGGAGAGAGGGGGGAGAGAGAATAAGGAGAGAGGGGGGAAGAGAGAATAAGAAGGAGAGGGGGGAGAGAGAATAAGGAGAGAGGGGGGAGAGAGAATAAGGAGAGAGGGGGGAGAGAGGGGGGAGAGAGAGAATAAGAAGGAGAGAGGGGGGAGAGAGAGAATAAGAAGAAGAGAGGGGGGAGAGAGAGAATAAGAAGGAGAGAGGGGGGGGAGAGAGAGAATAAGAAGAAGAGAGGGGGGAGAGAGAGAATAAGAAGGAGAGGGGGGAGAGAGAGAATAAGAAGGAGAGAGGGGGGGAATAAGAAGGAGAGGGGGGGGAGAGAGAGAATAAGAAGGAGAGGGGGGGGAGAGAGAAAGGGGAGAGAAAAGGGAAAGAGGGGCGGGAATGTCATTATTCTAGGTGGTGAGTAATGTTTAGTGGCCATTTAATGGTCAATGGTCTATTAACAGCTAATAACAGCCCTGATGATGAATGATACATTGTTTTGGTCAGTGGGAAAATAGGTATTTTAAGGTTACTACTACAAACCCAAGAGGGACCCACGTCAGCTGATGTGAAGTTGAAGTTAAGGCCACACACATACACACATACACTCACACAGAAATGTGTTACTAACACACACATTGTCATCAGAGCGTGGCAAGGGTCCAGGGATGGATGTCAAATATCCCTCCTTTCGATTTGCAGGAAAAACGCCACAGAGGACTACAGTATGATCTATTCAGAGGACTACTGTATGATCTATTCAGAGGACTACTGTATGACCTATTCAGAGGACTACTGTATGATCTATTCAGAGGACTACTGTATGATCTATTCAGAGGACTACTGTATGACCTATTCAGAGGACTACTGTATGACCTATTCAGAGGACTACTGTATGATCTATTCAGAGGACTACTGTATGACCTATTCAGAGGACTACTGTATGACCTATTCAGAGGACTACTGTATGACCTATTCAGAGGACTACTGTATGATCTATTCAGAGGACTACTGTATGACCTATTCAGAGGTCTACTGTATGACCTATTCAGAGGACTACTGTATGATCTATTCAGAGGACTACTGTATGATCTATTCAGAGGACTACTGTATGACCTATTCAGAGGTCTACTGTATGATCTATTCAGAGGACTACTGTATGATCTATTCAGATGACTACTGTATGATCTATTCAGAGGACTACTGTATGATCTATTCAGAGGACTACTGTATGACCTATTCAGAGGACTACTGTATGATCTATTCAGAGGACTACTGTATGATCTATTCAGAGGACTATTGTATGATCTATTCAGAGGACTACTGTATGACCTATTCAGAGGTCTACTGTATGACCTATTCAGAGGACTATTGTATGACCTATTCAGAGGACTACCATATGATCTATTCAGAGGACTACTGTATGATCTATTCAGAGGACTACTGTATGATCTATTCAGAGGACTACTGTATGATCTATTCAGAGGACTACTGTATGACCTATTCAGAGGACTACTGTATGACCTATTCAGAGGACTACTGTATGATCTATTCAGAGGACTACTGTATGATCTATTCAGAGGACTACTGTATGATCTATTCAGAGGACTACTGTATGATCTATTCAGAGGACTACTGTATGACCTATTCAGAGGACTACTGTATGACCTATTCAGAGGACTACTGTATGACTTATGAATGTGGTGCAGTGATGACCTCTTTTCTCATGGACCTTGGCCATTGGGTTCTTAACAACACACACACACACACACACACACACACTCATTGTGTGTGTTCCCCCACAGTACTGAAGACTCCGGTGCTGTTACAGACTCTGTCAGCGGTTCAGTGACACTCAGCTGCCCCGCCCACGGCGTGTGCCACACCCCCTCATCACATGGTACAAGGACCTACACTCTCTTCTGCAGGACTCAGGTAAGATACACAGTGCTCAGGTAAGATACACAGTGCCCAGGTAAGATACACAGTGCTCAGTAAGATACACAGTGCTCAGGTAAGATACACAGTGCTCAGGTAAGATACACAGTGCTCAGTAAGATACACAGTGCTCAGGTAAGATACACAGTGCTCAGTAAGATACACAGTGCTCAGGTAACATACACAGTGCTCAGGTAACATACACAGTGCTCAGGTAACATACACAGTGCTCAGGTAACATACACAGTGCTCAGGTAACATACACAGTGCTCAGGTAACATACACAGTGCTCAGGTAACATACACAGTGCTCAGGTAACATACACAGTGCTCAGGTAACATACACAGTGCTCAGGTAAGATACACAGTGCTCAGGTAAGACACACAGTGCTTTTTACTATTTAGTGAAAGTTGGGTTCCTTCTGACTCCCTCGCCTCATCTCCTCTTCATCTGTACTGTCTGAATGAAAAGGAGATGGAATCCTCTTCAGACTATTGAGATTGACCTCTGAAGTTAGTGTTGTAAAATGACTGTGACATGTTCTGTTTCACATGAGCAGGAGGCGGGACCCTCCACATTGACCGAATCACGAATCACAGCCAGGCCACCAATGAGAGAAGCTCTGCTGTGGGCTCCACCTACATCTGGGTTCACAGTAAGGATCCGCTAACCAATAGTAACTCTGGAATACATTAAACTCTCTCTCTTCTCTCTTTCTATAACCATCCAAGATGGGTTTCTTCCATATATGGGCATTTTATGTCTGTGGACACATTGTTGTGATGCCTACCATTAGATTATTAAATGTATACATATTACAGTAATTTATTATAACAAGAGAGAAGAGTAAAGCTTCAGCTAACAGAGTGAGATACAGTATGAAGACAATTCTGCATACTGTTTACTTGGTCTTAGTCTTGATAGATTTTCCCAGAACACATTTGAAGGTTTACATCACAGTACTGTTCCTCATTTAGAAAGCCTTGGCCCAGCCCTTTCCAGTATAGGCTAGTCCTCTGTGTCATCACGCCCTATTTGGAGGGCCCTTCCCTGGGCAGCAGCAGCGGATGCTCCCTAGCCTGACCATGGAGAGGAGTGGTTGAGTGTTGTTGTGTTCTGATAAGTCAGGAAGGAAGCTGTCTCCCTTTTTGATTTCCTTTCGGAAGCGCCCCACTCTGCTGCCCCGTCAACTGAGGCTATTTCTATATCTTCAGAAACACTCCTCTGCTGCCCTGTAAACTCGGGCTATTCTCTCTCTCTCTCTCTTCTCTCTGTCTGTGTGTGTCTCTCTCTCTCTCTGTCTGTGTCTGTCTGTCTGTCTGTCTGTCTGTCTGTCTGTCTGTCTGTCTGTCTGTCTGTCTGTCTGTCTGTCTGTGATCACTCTCTTCATACGTAGACTCAAACAGGTGATCACTCTCTTCATACGTAAACTCAAACAGGTGATCACTCTCTTCAAACGTAAACTCAAACAGGTGATCACTCTCTTCAAACGTAAACACAAACAGGTGAGACAAATGGAGCAGACTAGAGTGTATATAATTGCATAAATACCTTCTTTTTGATAATACCATATAAATCCATTTCTCTCTCAGCCAAACTCCTCTCAAACCCAAATGGGGTATACCTTTACACCATTGGTTACCGACCCAGTACACTGTGTAGTGATTGGTTACAGACTTTCTAGGAACTCCCTGTGTATAAACTTAGGAAAGAGGAGATGATTAAGATTGAAGATGGATAAGATCACTTTCTCATCTGCTTCAGAGATGACTAGGAGTGTCCCATGTAATCAGCATTATCTGGGTTGTGCAAGGGTGGGAGCTGTGTTTACTGTAACTAATCAGGTCTGGCTTGGGTGTGATCTGAGTTTGACTCATCGGGCTTGTTGGATATACAGAAAATGTAGTTTTAATACAGTCTTGTTGAATTTCAACTAAACTTTATAACATCTAGGTTCCCACCTAAAGCCTTCTGAACTTTCTCATGACCGTAAAGATTTAACAAAACATTGACTCTGCCAGACAGACTTTGGGAAGGTCATGCAGGTGTCTGCCTTTGGCATCGACAACTCTACAGGCTGCAGAACTGTGGCTGTCAAGATGCTCAAAGGTACCTGCTTCCTTATGTTCATATAGGTACCTGATTCCTTATGTTCATAAAGGTACCTGCTTCTTATGTTCATTATACCTCAGTCATGATATCTAAGAACAAATGAGGATCGTTCAGAATAGAGTAGAGTAATACAAAAGTGAATAGAATATAACATGACAGTACTTTACTACCATAATGACTGAGGCAGGTGCTGTATTTATAATGTGCTGTCCTGACTGCTGTCCACCAGAGGGGGCTACTCACAGTGAGCACAAGGCTCTGATGAATGTGGTCAACCTGCTGGGAGCCTGCACCAAGGCAGGGCCTCTGATGGTCATAGTAGAGTACTGTAGGCAAGGAAACCTCTCCACCTACCTGAAGAGCAAGAGAGATGTGTTCCTGCTCAACAGTGTGAGTTCAGACAGATGGATACTCACAGCCTTTTCTTACAGACCTCTAGATTATTGGATTAAATTAGAGAGTTTAATAGTCACATGTACAGGGTTGCAGATGTAATTACAGGGTACAGTGACATTCTTGAGCACCAACATGCAGGGCAAAGAGAAATAAAACAATACAAATTATACAAATAGATAACGATAAAAATAGTGGTAACGATAAATGCCCATTGGGGTGGGGGCAGGGTAAATGTCTGTTGGGGGGGTGGGAAATGTCCATATGGGGAGCAGCGGGGGGGGGGGGGGGGGGGGGGGGGGGGGGCAGGTAGTTGACTAGTGCTGGCAATTCAGAAGCCTGATGGCCTGGGGGCAGAAGCTATTGGCCTGTCTTACAGTTTTTGCCACGTTGCTCCTATACTGCCCACGTCTGAGGGATGGAGAGGAGGGAGCAATCTATGGAGAGGGTGGCTGGAGTCCCTGATGATCTTCCTGTCCTTCCTGCGACACCTGGTGTTGTAGGTGTCCTGGAGGGCAAGCAGTGTGCACCCAATGGTGTCCTGGAGGGCAAGCAGTGTGCACCCAATGGTGTCCTGGAGGGCAAGCAGTGTGCACCCAATGGTGTCCTGGAGGGCAAGCAGTGTGCACCCAATGGTGTCCTGGAGGGCAAGCAGTGTGCACCCAATGGTGTCCTGGAGGGCAAGCAGTGTGCACCCAATGGTGTCCTGGAGGGCAAGCAGTGTGCACCCAATGGTGTCCTGGAGGGCAAGCAGTGTGCACCCAATGGTGTGTTGGGCTCAGCGTACCACTGTCTGTAGTGCCTTGCGGTCCGGGGTGCTGGAGATGCCGTACCAGGCTGTGATGCAGCCCGGCAGTATCCCCTCGGGGACAGGCTGAATTTCTTCAGCATCCTGAGGTTGGACAGTCGCTGTCGAGCCTTCTTCACGACGGTGTCTGTGTGGTTTGACCATCTGAGCTCCTCAGAGATGTGTACTCCGATTAAGTCTCCACGGTAGCCCCATTGATGAGGTTCAGGGCGTGTCCAGCCTGGTTCCTCCTGAAGTCCACAATCAGCTCCTTTGTTTTTCTGACATTGAGGGAGAGGTTGTTTACCTGACACCACGCCATCAGAGTGCCTACCTCCTCCGTGAAGGCCGTCTCGTCGTTGTTGGTAATCAGGCCTAATACTGTCGTGTCTTTTTAGCGAATTTGATGATGTAGTTGGAACTGTGTGAGGCTACGCAGTCGTGGGTATACAGGGAGTATAGGCGGGAACTGCGGATGCACCCTTGTGGGGCCCCCGTGTTGAGAATCCGTGTCGAGGAGGTAATGTTATCAGTGTGGAGGAGGTAATGTTGCCTACCTTCACCACCTGGGGGCGGCCCATCATGAAGTCTAGGACTCAGTTGCACAGGGCTTTGGGTAAATCAGTGTTTCCCCTAGGATTTTTTTCAGCCGTGGTGGAAAGGGTAACGACATTGCTACTAGCGTTAGCGCAATGACATGCTAGCTGTGCCATAGACTTCCAGTCATTGAACCAACAACTATCCATTAAAAGGGCATCTCGGTGTTGTTGCAAAGTTGGCAACAATTTTGCATGAATATAGGGGAAACACTTGGAAACACAGGTCTCCATTCATAAGACATCCTGTCTACACTGAGTATACCAAAAATTAGGAACACCTTCCTAATATTGAGTTGCGCCCCCTCCCCCTCCCCCCCCCTACCCCCACCCTTTTGCACTCAGAACAGCCTCAAATGATCGGGGCATGGCCCGAACAGGGTGTCAAATACGTTCCACAGGGATGCTGGCCGTTGTTGTTTCTAATGCTTCCTAAAGTTGTGTCAAATTGGCTGCATGGCCTTTGGGTGGTGGACCTTTCTTGATACACGCGGGAAACTGTTGAGTGAAAAACCATCAGCATTGCAGTTCTTGACACAAACCGGTTCGCCTGGCACCTACTACCATACCCGGTTCAATGGCATTTCAATATTTTGTCTTGCCCATTCACCCTCTGAATGGTATACATACACAATCCATGTATCAATTGTATCAAGGCTTAAAGTCCTTCTTCAAATCAAATCTAAGTTTATTTGTCACGTGCGCCGAATACAACAGGTGTAGACCTTACAGTGGAATGCTTACTTACAAGCTCTAACCAATAGCGCTTAAAAGGTGTTAGGTGAACAATAGGTAAGTAAAGAAATAAAACAACAGTAAAAATACAGGCTATATACAGTAGCAGGAATCAGGAGGATAGAGTTGTGGTCGGATTTACCAAATGGAGGGCGAGGGAGAGCTTTGTACGCGTCTCTGTATGTGGAGTACAGGTGATCTAGAATTTTTTCCCCTCTGGTTGCACATTAAACATGTTGATAGAGATTTGGTAGAATTTATTTAAGTTTCCCTGCATTAAAGTCTCCGGCCACTAGGAGCGCCGCCTCTGGGTGAGTGGTTTCCTGTTTGTTTATTTCGTTATACAGCTGACTGAGTGCGATCTTAGTGCCAGCATCTGTCTGTGGTGGTAAATAAACAGCCACGAAAAGTATAGCTGAAAACTCTCTAGGCAAGTAGTGTGGCCTGCAATTTATCACAATATACTCTACTTCAGGCGAGCAAAATCTAGAGACTTGCTTAGATTTCGTGCACCAGCTGTTGTTTACAAATATGCACAGACCGCCCCCCCTCGTCTTACCGGAGTGTGCTGTTCTATCTTGCTGGTGCAGCGTATATCCCGCTAGCTGAATATCCATGTCATCATTCAGCCACGATTCCATGAAACATAGGATATTACAGTTTTTGATGTCCCGTTGGTAGGATATTCGTGATCGTACCTCGTCTAGTTTATTGTCCAATGATTGCACGTTGGCGAGTAGTTTTGATGGTAACGGCAGCTTTCCCAGTCGCCTTCTCCGGGTCCGGTCCTCTGTACCTGCTTCACTTCCTCTTACAAATAACGTGGATGTCGGTCCTGTGGGGTGTTTGGAGAATGTCTTGTGTGTCGTACTTGTTGTAGAAAAAATCTTTGTCTAATCCGAGGTGAGTGATCGCTGTCATGATATCCAGAAGCTCTTTTTTGCCGTAAAATACGGTTGCAAAAACATTATGTGCAAAATTTGTTACAAATAACGCGAAAAAAAACACATAATAGCGCAATTTGTTGGGCGCCTGTAAAACTGCTGCCATTTCTCCCGGCACCATTCTTTAACCTGTCTCCTCCCCTTCATCTACACTGATTGAAGTGGATTTAACAAGTGATATCAATAAGGGATCATAGCTTTCACCTGGATTCACCTGGTCAGTTTGTAATGGAAAGAGCAGGTGTTCCTAATGTTTTGTACACTCAGTGTACACTCACCACACAGACAGTGTGGTGAAGAAGGCGCAACAGCGCCTCTTCAACCTCAGGAGGCTGAAGAAATTTGTCTTGGCAACTAAAACCGTCACAAACTTATACAGATGCACAAATTAGGACATCCTATCGGGCTGTATCACAGCCTGGTAAGGCAACGGCACCGCCCACAACCGTAAGGCTCTCCAGAGGGTGGCGCGGTCTACCCAACGCATCACCCAGGGCAAACTACCTGCCCTCCAGGACACCTACAGCACCCGATGTCACAGGAAGGCCTAAAAGATCATCAAGGACATCAACCACCTGAGCCACGGCCTGTTCACCCCGCTATCATCCATTAGGCGAGGTCAGTACAGGTGCATCAAAGCTGGGACCAAGAGACTGAAAACAGCTTCTATATCAAGGCCATCAGACTGTTAAATAGCCATCACTAGGCAGCTTCTACCTGGTTACGTAACCCTGCACCTTAGAGGCTGCTGCCCTATATGCATAGACTTGAAATCACTGGCCACTTAATAATGGAACACTAGTCACTTTAATAATGTTTGCGTATTTTTGCTTTGCTCATCTCATATGTATATACTATATTCTATTCTACTGTATTTTAGTCTATGCCACTCTGACATTGCTCATTCTAATATTTATATATTCCCTTATTCCATTATTTTACTTTTAGGTTGTATGTATTGCGTGTATTGTTGTGAATTATTAGATATTACTGCACTGTTGGAGCTGGAAACACAAGCATTTTGCTACACCCGCGATAACATCTGATAAACGTGTATGTGACAAATAAAATGTTATTTGGATTTTTATTTACGTGGTCCGTCTGTGTCATGGAAAGAGCAGGTGTTCTTAATGTTTTGAATACTCAGTGACTATGTCTATGCTGTGAAGTGCATCAAGAAGGTGTCAATGTCACACTAACAGACATATCTCACAGCCAACTCTTATTTCCTCTTATGGATCTACAAAATTAACCTCAAGCGCGCAAACCCATGGACTCACTTCTGCAATCAATTTATGTTCTGTGGTATTATCTGTAATAAGAGCAAGAGTGACATTATCCTCAAATCTGTAGTTCTGAGTATCTAGTTCTCTATGATTCATGTAAAGACTCACAGTGCGTGTTTTTAGAATCAGCTCAGTTCCATATCTGTACACACTGAACTCCAGTTTACACCACTTAACACACTATGCTTGATTTACATTTGGTTGAGTTGTCAACTGATGTGAATTCATCATGAAATCAACAACAAATTATCACCAAGTCACTGGATTTAGGTTAAACGTTGGGAGAAAAAAAGACAAAATGCCCGTATGTTGCTGACTGTTGCTGACTCATTTGATCTCTTTCTTTCTCTCTTTCTTTACCCCTCCCTCTGACTATCAGTCCTCTATCCCTCCCTCTAACTACTCTATCAGTCCTTTACCCCTCCCTCTGACTACTCTATCAGTCCTCTATCCCTCCCTCTGACTACTCTATCAGTCCTCTACCCCTCCCTCTGACTACTCTATCAGTCCTTTACCCCTCCCTCTAACTACTCTATCAGTCCTTTACCCCTCCCTCTAACTACTCTATCAGTCCTTTACCCCTCCCTCTAACTACTCTATCAGTCCTCTACCCCTCCCTCTGACTACTCTATCAGTCCTTTACCCCTCCCTCTAACTACTCTATCAGTCCTTTACCCCTCCCTCTGACTACTCTATCAGTCCTTTATCCCTCCCCCTGACTACTCTATCAGTCCTCTACCCCTCCCTCTGACTACTCTATCAGTCCTTTACCCCTCCCTCTGACTACTCTATCAGTCCTTTACCCCTCCCTCTAACTACTCTATCAGTCCTTTAACCCTCCCTCTGACTACTCTATCAGTCCTTTACCCCTCCCTCTGACTACTCTATCAGTCCTCTATCCCTCCCTCTAACTACTCTATCAGTCCTTTACCCCTTCCTCTAACTACTCTATCAGTCCTTTACCCCTCCCTCTAACTACTCTATCAGTCCTTTACCCCTCCCTCTAACTACTCTATCAGTCCTTTACCCCTCCCTCTGACTACTCTATCAGTCCTCTATCCCTCCCTCTGACTACTCTACCAGTCCTTTACCCCTCCCTCTAACTACTCTATCAGTCCTTTACCCCTCCCTCTGACTACTCTATCAGTCCTTTACCCCTCCCTCTGACTACTCTATCAGTCCTTTACCCCTCCCTCTAACTACTCTACCAGTCCTTTACCCCTCCCTCTAACTACTCTATCAGTCCTTTACCCCTCCCTCTAACTACTCTATCAGTCCTTTACCCCTCCCTCTGACTACTCTATCAGTCCTTTACCCCTCCCTCTAACTACTCTATCAGTCCTTTACCCCTCCCTCTGACTACTCTATCAGTCCTTTACCCCTCCCTCTAACTACTCTATCAGTCCTTTACCCCTCCCTCTAACTACTCTATCAGTCCTCTATCCCTCCCTCTGACTACTCTATCAGTCCTTTACCCCTCCCTCTAACTACTCTATCAGTCCTTTACCCCTCCCTCTAACTACTCTATCAGTCCTTTACCCCTCCCTCTAACTACTCTATCAGTCCTTTACCCCTCCCTCTGACTACTCTATCAGTCCTCTATCCCTCCCTCTAACTACTCTATCAGTCCTTTACCCCTCCCTCTAACTACTCTATCAGTCCTTTACCCCTCCCTCTAACTACTCTATCAGTCCTTTACCCCTCCCTCTGACTACTCTATCAGTCCTTTACCCCTCCCTCTGACTACTCTATCAGTCCTCTATCCCTCCCTCTAACTACTCTATCAGTCCTTTACCCCTCCCTCTGACTACTCTATAAGTCCTTTACCCCTCCCTCTAACTACTCTATCAGTCCTTTACCCCTCCCTCTAACTACTCTATCAGTCCTTTACCCCTCCCTCTAACTTCTCTATCAGTCCTTTACCCCTCCCTCTAACTACTCTATCAGTCCTCTATCCCTCCCTCTAACTACTCTATCAGTCCTTTACCCCTCCCTCTAACTACTCTATCAGTCCTCTACCCCTGCCTCTAACTACTCTATCAGTCCTTTAACCCTCCCTCTGACTACTCTATCAGTCCTTTATCCCTCCCTCTAACTACTCTATCAGTCCTCTACCCCTCCCTCTAACTACTCTATCAGTCCTTTACCCCTCCCTCTAACTACTCTATCAGTCCTTTACCCCTCCCTCTAACTACTCTATCAGTCCTTTACCCCTCCCTCTGACTACTCTATCAGTCCTCTACCCCTCCCTCTAACTACTCTATCAGTCCTTTACCCCTCCCTCTAACTACTCTATCAGTCCTTTACCCCTCCCTCTAACTACTCTATCAGTCCTTTACCCCTCCCTCTGACTACTCTATCAGTCCTTTACCCCTCCCTCTGACTACTCTATCAGTCCTTTACCCCTCCCTCTAACTACTCTACCAGTCCTTTACACCTCCCTCTAACTACTCTATCAGTCCTTTATCCCTCCCTCTGACTACTCTATCAGTCCTCTATCCCTCCCTCTGACTACTCTATCAGTCCTCTACCCCTCCCTCTAACTACTCTATCAGTCCTTTACCCCTCCCTCTAACTACTCTATCAGTCCTTTACCCCTCCCTCTGACTACTCTATCAGTCCTTTACCCCTCCCTCTGACTACTCTATCAGTCCTTTACCCCTCCCTCTAACTACTCTATCAGTCCTTTACCCCTCCCTCTAACTACTCTATCAGTCCTTTACCCCTCCCTCTAACTACTCTATCAGTCCTTTACCCCTCCCTCTGACTACTCTATCAGTCCTTTACCCCTCCCTCTAACTACTCTATCAGTCCTTTACCCCTCCCTCTGACTACTCTATCAGTCCTTTACCCCTCCCTCTGACTACTCTATCAGTCCTTTACCCCTCTCTCTAACTACTCTATCAGTCCTCTATCCCTCCCTCTAACTACTCTATCAGTCCTTTACCCCTCCCTCTGACTACTCTATCAGTCCTTTACCCCTCCCTCTGACTACTCTATCAGTCCTTTACCCCTCCCTCTGACTACTCTATCAGTCCTTTACCCCTCCCTCTAACTACTCTATCAGTCCTTTACCCCTCCCTCTAACTACTCTATCAGTCCTTTACCCCTCCCTCTAACTACTCTATCAGTCCTTTACCCCTCCCTCTAACTACTCTATCAGTCCTTTACCCCTCCCTCTGACTACTCTATCAGTCCTTTACCCCTCCCTCTAACTACTCTATCAGTCCTTTACCCCTCCCTCTAACTACTCTATCAGTCCTTTACCCCTCCCTCTGACTACTCTATCAGTCCTCTACCCCTCCCTCTAACTACTCTATCAGTCCTCTACCCCTCCCTCTGACTACTCTATCAGTCCTTTACCCCTCCCTCTAACTACTCTATCAGTCCTTTACCCCTCCCTCTAACTACTCTATCAGTCCTTTACCCCTCCCTCTAACTACTCTATCAGTCCTTTACCCCTCCCTCTAACTACTCTATCAGTCCTTTACCCCTCCCTCTAACTACTCTATCAGTCCTTTACCCCTCCCTCTGACTTCTCTATCAGTCCTTTACCCCTCCCTCTAACTACTCTATCAGTCCTTTACCCCTCCCTCTAACTACTCTATCAGTCCTTTACCCCTCCCTCTAACTACTCTATCAGTCCTTTACCCCTCCCTCTGACTTCTCTATCAGTCCTTTACCCCTCCCTCTAACTACTCTATCAGTCCTCTATCCCTCCCTCTAACTACTCTATCAGTCCTCTACCCCTCCCTCTAACTACTCTATCAGTCCTCTACCCCTCCCTCTGACTACTCTATCAGTCCTTTACCCCTCCCTCTGACTACTCTATCAGTCCTTTACCCCTCCCTCTAACTACTCTATCAGTCCTCTATCCCTCCCTCTAACTACTCTATCAGTCCTTTACCCCTCCCTCTAACTACACTATCAGTCCTCTATCCCTCCCTCTAACTACTCTATCAGTCCTTTACCCCTCCCTCTAACTACTCTATCAGTCCTTTAACCCTCCCTCTGACTATCAGTCCTCTATCCCTCCCTCTAACTACTCTATCAGTCCTTTACCCCTCCCTCTGACTACTCTATCAGTCCTTTACCCCTCCCTCTGACTACTCTATCAGTCCTTTACCCCTCCCTCTGACTACTCTATCAGTCCTCTATCCCTCCCTCTAACTACTCTATCAGTCCTTTACCCCTCCCTCTAACTACTCTATCAGTCCTTTACCCCTCCCTCTGACTACTCTATCAGTCCTCTATCCCTCCCTCTAACTACTCTATCAGTCCTCTACCCCTCCCTCTAACTACTCTATCAGTCCTTTACCCCTCCCTCTAACTACTCTATCAGTCCTTTACCCCTCCCTCTGACTACTCTATCAGTCCTCTATCCCTCCCTCTAACTACTCTATCAGTCCTTTACCCCTCCCTCTAACTACTCTATCAGTCCTTTACCCCTCCCTCTAACTACTCTATCAGTCCTTTAACCCTCCCTCTGACTATCAGTCCTCTATCCCTCCCTCTAACTACTCTATCAGTCCTTTACCCCTCCCTCTGACTACTCTATCAGTCCTTTACCCCTCCCTCTGACTACTCTATCAGTCCTTTACCCCTCCCTCTGACTACTCTATCAGTCCTCTATCCCTCCCTCTAACTACTCTATCAGTCCTTTACCCCTCCCTCTAACTACTCTATCAGTCCTTTACCCCTCCCTCTGACTACTCTATCAGTCCTCTATCCCTCCCTCTAACTACTCTATCAGTCCTCTATCCCTCCCTCTAACTACTCTATCAGTCCTCTATCCCTCCCTCTAACTACTCTATCAGTCCTTTACCAAACCCTCTAACTACTCTATCAGTCCTTTACCCCTCCCTCTAACTACTCTATCAGTCCTTTACCCCTCCCTCTGACTACTCTATCAGTCCTCTATCCCTCCCTCTAACTACTCTATCAGTCCTTTACCCCTCCCTCTAACTACTCTATCAGTCCTTTACCCCTCCCTCTAACTACTCTATCAGTCCTTTACCCCTCCCTCTGACTACTCTATCAGTCCTCTATCCCTCCCTCTAACTACTCTATCAGTCCTTTACCCCTCCCTCTAACTACTCTATCAGTCCTTTACCCCTCCCTCTAACTACTCTATCAGTCCTTTACCCCTCCCTCTAACTACTCTATCAGTCCTTTACCCCTCCCTCTAACTACTCTATCAGTCCTCTATCCCTCCCTCTAACTACTCTATCAGTCCTCTACCCCTCCCTCTAACTACTCTATCAGTCCTTTACCCCTCCCTCTAACTACTCTATCAGTCCTTTACCCCTCCCTCTAACTACTCTATCAGTCCTTTACCCCTCCCTCTAACTACTCTATCAGTCCTCTATCCCTCCCTCTAACTACTCTATCAGTCCTCTACCCCTCCCTCTAACTACTCTATCAGTCCTTTACCCCTCCCTCTGACAACTCTATCAGTCCTTTACCCCTCCCTCTAACTACTCTATCAGTCCTTTACCCCTCCCTCTAACTACTCTATCAGTCCTTTAACCCTCCCTCTGACTACTCTATCAGTCCTTTATCCCTCCCTCTAACTACTCTATCAGTCCTTTAACCCTCCCTCTGACTACTCTATCAGTCCTTTACCCCTCCCTCTGACTACTCTATCAGTCCTTTAACCCTCCCTCTGACTACTCTATCAGTCCTTTACCCCTCCCTCTGACTACTCTATCAGTCCTTTACCCCTCCCTCTGACTACTCTATCAGTCCTCTATCCCTCCCTCTAACTACTCTATCAGTCCTTTACCCCTCCCTCTAACTACTCTATCAGTCCTTTACCCCTCCCTCTAACTACTCTATCAGTCCTTTACCCCTCCCTCTGACTACTCTATCAGTCCTCTATCCCTCCCTCTAACTACTCTATCAGTCCTTTACCCCTCCCTCTAACTACTCTATCAGTCCTTTACCCCTCCCTCTAACTACTCTATCAGTCCTTTACCCCTCCCTCTAACTACTCTATCAGTCCTCTATCCCTCCCTCTAACTACTCTATCAGTCCTCTACCCCTCCCTCTAACTACTCTATCAGTCCTCTACCCCTCCCTCTAACTACTCTATCAGTCCTTTACCCCTCCCTCTAACTACTCTATCAGTCCTTTACCCCTCCCTCTGACTACTCTATCAGTCCTCTACCCCTCCCTCTAACTACTCTATCAGTCCTTTACCCCTCCCTCTAACTACTCTATCAGTCCTTTACCCCTCCCTCTAACTACTCTATCAGTCCTTTACCCCTCCCTCTAACTACTCTATCAGTACTTTACCCCTCCCTCTAACTACTCTATCAGTCCTCTATCCCTCCCTCTAACTACTCTATCAGTCCTCTACCCCTCCCTCTAACTACTCTATCAGTCCTTTACCCCTCCCTCTAACTACTCTATCAGTCCTTTACCCCTCCCTCTAACTACTCTATCAGTCCTTTACCCCTCCCTCTAACTACTCTATCAGTCCTTTATCCCTCCCTCTGACTACTCTATCAGTCCTCTACCCCTCCCTCTAACTACTCTATCAGTCCTCTATCCCTCCCTCTGACTACTCTATCAGTCCTTTACCCCTCCCTCTGACTACTCTATCAGTCCTTTACCCCTCCCTCTGACTACTCTATCAGTCCTTTACCCCTCCCTCTAACTACTCTATCAGTCCTCTACCCCTCCCTCTAACTACTCTATCAGTCCTTTACCCCTCCCTCTAACTACTCTATCAGTCCTTTACCCCTCCCTCTAACTACTCTATCAGTCCTCTATCCCTCCCTCTAACTACTCTATCAGTCCTTTACCCCTCCCTCTAACTACTCTATCAGTCCTCTATCCCTCCCTCTGACTACTCTATCAGTCCTTTACCCCTCCCTCTGACTACTCTATCAGTCCTTTACCCCTCCCTCTGACTACTCTATCAGTCCTTTACCCCTCCCTCTAACTACTCTATCAGTCCTCTATCCCTCCCTCTAACTACTCTATCAGTCCTCTATCCCTCCCTCTAACTACTCTATCAGTCCTCTATCCCTCCCTCTAACTACTCTATCAGTCCTCTATCCCTCCCTCTAACTACTCTATCAGTCCTTTACCCCTCCCTCTAACTACTCTATCAGTCCTTTACCCTGCCACTTATCTCACCATCATTCCCTTTTCCCTGTCTATATCACTCCATCATTCCCTGATGTTCATTCCCTTATGATGACCATGATGTTCCTTCACACTTGTATGCTGGAAGAATTTATTCATTGGAAACTATGGATTAGTGTTTTAGCTATTTATTCACAATATGTTAACCTCATGAGATTGCGTCAAGGAAGGCTGCAGAAAGATATAGGCTCAATTGTGGTCAATGATCAATATATGTACAGTAGCAGTCAAAGTTTGGACACACCATCTTATTCAAAAGTTTGCCTTTGTTTTACTATTTTCTACATTGTGGAATAATAGTGAAGACATCAAAACATCAAAACAACATCAAAATGATGAAATAACACATGGAATCATGTAACCAAAAAAAGTGTTAAACAAATCAAAATATATTTTATACAAATAGCCACGCTTTGCCTTGATGACACCTTTGCACACTCTTGGCATTCTCTCAACCAGCTTCATGAGGTAGTCATCTGGAATGCATTTAAATTAACAGGTGTGCCTTGTTATAAGTTTATTTGTGGAATGTATTTTTCTTATTGCATTTGATCCAATCAGTTGTGTTGTGACAAGGTAGGGGTGTTATACAGAAGATAGCCCTATTTGGTAAAAGACCAAGTCCATATTATGGCAAGAACAGCTCGAAACAAGCAAAGAGAAACGACAGTCCATCATTACTTTAAGACATGAAGGTCAGTCAATCCGGAAAAAAGTTTATTCAAGTGCAGTCGCAAAACCCATCAAGCGCTATGATGAAACTGGCTCTCATGAGGACCGTCACAGTAAAGGAAGACCCAGAGTTACCTCTGCTGCAGAGGATAAGTTAAGTTCACAGGATGAGTTATCAGCCTCAGAAATTGCAGCCTAAACAAATGCTTCACAGTTCAAGTAACAGACACATCTCAACATCAACTGCTCAGAGACTGGGTGAATCAGGCCTTTGTGGTTGAATTGCTGCAAAGAAACCACTACTAAAGGACACCAATAATAAGAAGAGACTAGCTTGGGCAAAGGAACACGAGCAATGGACCGGTGGAAATCTGTCTGATGAGTCCAAATTTGAGATTTTTGGTTCCAACCTCTGTGTCTTTGTGAGGCACAGACTAGATGAATGGATGATCTCTGCATGTGTGGTTCCCACCGTGAAGAACGGAGGTGTGATTGTGTGGGGGTGCTTTGCTGGTGACACCGTCGCTGATTTATTTAGAATTCAAGACACACTTAACCAGCATGGCTACCACAGCATTCTGCAGTGATACGCCATCCCATCTGGCTTGCGCTTAGTGGGACTATCATCTGTTTTTCAACAGGACAATGACCGAAAACACACCTCCAGGCTATGTAAGGTCTATTTGACCAAGAAGGAGAGTGATGGAGTGCTGCAGCAGATGACCTGGCCTCCACAATCACCCAAACTCTACCCCATTGAGATGGTTTGGGATGAGTTGGACTGCAGAGTGAAGGAAAAACAGCCAACAAGTGCTCAGCATATGTGGGAACTCCTTCAAGACTGTTGGAAAAGCATTCCAGGTCAAGCTGGTTGAGAGAATGCCAAGTGTGTAAAGCTGTCATATCAAGGAAAAGGGTGGCTACTTTGAATAATCTAAAATATTTTGATTTAACACTTTTTTGGTTACATGATTCAATGTGTTATTACATAGTTTGATGTCTTCACTATTAATCTACAATGTAGAAAATAGTAAAAAGAAAAACCCTTGAATGAGTAGGTGTCCAAACTGATGTCCAACCATTCCAAACGATGCTGAGGTATGGTGTAGAAGTTCTATATAACATGCATGATAGTGCAAAGAACTCAGTGGCTAACTGACACGTGCATGTATTCGCAACACATTTAAAATGTTTAAGCAAAGAAGAGTTACCACACTTCGCAAGCTGACTGACAACACAATCCTATTTTCTCACCAGCATGAACCTAGAAGACAAACACACTATGTTTTGGTGTTCTTTATTAAAATACTGCTGTACACACAAAAATTACAACATTTTAGTCAAACACAAGAGGGGCATAAAACATACTAAGATGGTGATGGAGGTGTGTGTGGGGGGAGAGAGCTGTGTGTGTGGGAGAAAGGCAGCAATAGTTAGTGATGCACGGGTTGACTCATACAACAAGGTTATATCCGCAGGGCAAGGGTTTTAGGGGCCTGAAATATTGTGCGGATGAAGGGTGGGTGGGTGGCAGGTTGAATAAAGTGAAGGGGGAAAAAATAATTTAAAAAAAAATCTGTACATGTATAATTGTGTAACTCATATCTATAGGCTATATTGAGGTTTTTCTTTAATTAGAGAAATGAGTGTGTAAACCTAAGCTTCAGGGCCTAACTGCAGACTACGCGTGCCAACTAACCTAGCACAGAGGACGCTATTTTGTTTCTCAACAGTGCTGCAAAAGAAAGACGAAAGTAGGCCATTATAGTCTCAACTGGACAGTGGCTACTTTGGTTTTCAAAATTTTATTTTGTGTAACAGCGTATTTCTTTTCTAAGCCTTATATATATATACACACAACATTTCATTAGATGTTTTATTTAATTCATATGCTGGTAGAGGCTATTAGCCCACAGGCAGTCGGCCTAAAATATATCCATTTATTGTTTCACATTTGTTTCAGCAAAACATTAGGCTACTGTTCATAATTGATGAAATGTTGAAGAAAAACATAATTGTTCAATAAATGAAGAGAACAAAGGGAACAGAGCGTTTTCTATATTAGCAGGTTAGGGTTGGATGCAGCCCTCACATTTTCCCTATCACATACAGTCGGGTTGTTGCAGATGGGCTTTTAGCAATTGCGGGTGGGGGTATGGGTGAACTAACAGCTGACCCGCGCATCACTAGCGCTAGTATTACTGGAGTGTGTGTCATGATGGTGATATGATAAACGTTGACATGTGTGGATAGGGATGGCTGTGTGTTGGTATGGGTGTGTGTTGGTATGGGTGTGTGTTGGTATGGGTGTGTGTAAGAGATTGGTTTAAAGATAGGGGTCTAAGCACCACATTCACCAAATATGCTTTCGGTCTTGATCATGTCACTAAAAACAGGAAACAGTACATGATTCTAACATAGCCAACTCACAGCTCACCTCATGGAGTAGGTAGAAGATGCCCCTAACAACTGACATAGGGTCAGATATGTTGTCATCCCCCTAGTAGTTCAGGTAAGACTGGACTACGGTAAATTGATGCTAGATCTGTGCTTAGGAGCATCCATCTCCTCACAATTTCCCCCCACAGTACCCCACCCCCCCCACCCCCACTTAAGAGTCCCGCCCACACCAATCTGACTGGATAAAGGGCGACCAATGACGGCCAAAAACATTCAGTCAAAGGGCCCCTGCAGCTGTCCATTGTCCTGAGAGAATTCCAAACCATCCAAAAGAGGGTCTATTCAATAGGGTTGAATGTTGCACATAGAACTGATGTATAGAATAGACAGTTACCTTCTCATGTGACTAGAAGTCTTGGTATGATCTATATAATACATTTCTAAAACGCTTTGAATGTTTCACCCTTCTGAATTGATCCTTGCTTCTGAGTGCAACAGCCACCACCCCACCCCCCTTACCAATTCTCCATCCTTCTCCCTGATGTGTACACTCCTTTACTACCCATTATGAATTCAAAGGCATTGGATTGGTATAAGCATGGTTTGGAGTTCCCATCATCTTATGCCAATCCATTATTTTTAAAGCCATGAGAGGGTGTGAATGAGAGCACACTTCAGGGGAAAAACCCAGGGGACCTCCGGAAGGGGTCAAAGGTGAAAGGTGACTCCTGGTCATCGCTGATCGGTGTCTCCAGCACGTTGTGTGTCACATGATCTTAAAAGGTCAAATAAAAAACACATTTTCTTAAAATGATTCAAAACCCCTTCCTACAATCCACTTCGCCACCGCTGGAATTGGTCCACAGAATAAAGTTTGTGTTGAGGCAGAAAGACTGTCCCTTCCATGTCCCATCATGCATCACTGCACTACAGCAGAGTAAAATGAGAAGAACCAGCTAGAAAGAATCACAAAAAGCATAACGTATTCTCAAACGAAGAGGTCACCAGGGACCCTTCAGGAGAGGGAGGGAGGGACCCTTCAGGAGAGGGAGGGAGAGGGAGGGAGGGACCCTTCAGGAGAGGGAGAAAGAGGGAGGGAGGGACCCTTCAGGAGAGGGAGAAAGAGGGAGGGAGGGACCCTACAGGAGAGGGAGAAAGAGGGAGGGAGAGACCCTACAGGAGAGGGAGAAAGAGGGAGGGAGGGAGGGACCCTACAGGAGAGGGAGAAAGAGGGAGGGAGGGAGGGACCCTACAGGAGAGGGAGAAAGAGGGAGGGAGGGAGGGACCCTACAGGAGAGGGAGAAAGAGGGAGGGAGGGACCCTTCAGGAGAGGGAGAAAGAGGGAGGGAGGGACCCTTCAGGAGAGGGAGAAAGAGGGAGGGAGGGACCCTTCAGGAGAGGGAGAAAGAGGGAGGGAGGGACCCTTCAGGAGAGGGAGAAAGAGGGAGGGAGGGACCCTTCAGGAGAGGGAGAAAGAGGGAGGGAGGGAGGGACCCTACAGGAGAGGGAGAAAGAGGGAGGGAGGGAGGGACCCTACAGGAGAGGGAGAAAGAGGGAGGGACCCTTCAGGAGAGGGAGAAAGAGGGAGGGACCCTTCAGGAGAGGGAGAGAGGGAGACAGCAAAGAAAATAATTGAGGCAGAACTGGCTCCATTCTCTAGTTATGCCCAATCCATGGGTTCTACCCCAGAGCTGACAAAACAGTTCCATCCCCAGAGTTCATAATTTGTGTCACAACAGTTTCCACAATAGTGTCCATCATTAAGCAATAAAGGAGGTGCTGCCTGGCCTGCATGACTCTGCTCTAACAAACACGGCCATCGGGAGAAAAACCCAACACACCCCTCAATGGTCTGTTTTAACAGAGTCCCCATCCCAACCCGCACCCTCCAAAACTCAGTGGGTTGTCCTTTGAGTGGGAACCGACAACTAAGGCTGACTTGGACCGGCCCATTTCATGAATGGGTTCTTTGACCACCCCCTTAGAAAGCATCCAGTGGTCTGTCCCGTCTCAATGTGTTGGTATGAAGGGGTGTGGTCTCCAGCAGAGATACGCAGTAGAAAGACTGATTTATATTCAGTTCTCAGTCTGTGTCTGTGACTTCACCTCTGTCTGTAGATGCATCTTGTAGGCCACTCACACATTCATTAAAAGTCAAATCTTAGTGCACCCTCCACAGAAAAAAAAGCAGGAAAAAGTTCAATACCACGCGGTTGGTTTATTTTTTAGTATCCGTTTTGTTCCCCAGTTCTAAAATATAATAATGCAGTGTTCATCATCCTTGTTGTCATCGTCACAGCTTCCATTTCTGTCCCCCCAAAAAATCTGCTTTAGAAAAGCCTTCCTGGTTGCTAAGACAGTGTATGTGACTGATCCAGCAAGTCCCGCCCCCTTTGATGATGTCATCACTATGCACCTGGTCCTCCGATGTAGTGCAATAATGTGCTTTCAGGTTCCGGGTTTAGGCAGTCCCACCCCGCTGCCTGTGTGTGGGGGGCGGCGGGGGCGCTACAGGGGGCCAGTGGCAGCGGCCTGCTGCAACTCCTGGAAGGTACTGTCGAAGCAGCGCTTCAGGTCCGAGTAGGTCACCACCAGAACACTCTTCTCATCACGAGACACCAGGTTTATCTTCTCAGGCACGCCCGCGTCCAGCTACACAGAGAGACGGGAGAGAGAGAGATAAGTACTGCTAGACTGGTAGTCCAGCTACACAGAGAGACGGGAGAGAGAGAGAGAGATAAGTACTGCTAGACTGGTAGTCCAGCTACACAGAGAGACGGGAGAGAGAGAGAGAGATAAGTACTGCTAGACTGGTAGTCCAGCTACACAGAGAGACGGGAGAGAGAGAGAGAGATAAGTACTGCTAGACTGGTAGTCCAGCTACACAGAGAGACGGGAGAGAGAGAGAGATAAGTACTGCTAGACTGGTAGTCCAGCTACACAGAGAGACGGGAGAGAGAGAGAGATAAGTACTGCTAGACTGGTAGTCCAGCTACACAGAGAGACGGGAGAGAGAGAGAGATAAGTACTGCTAGACTGGTAGTCCAGCTACACAGAGAGACGGGAGAGAGAGAGAGATAAGTACTGCTAGACTGGTAGTCCAGCTACACAGAGAGACGGGAGAGAGAGAGAGATAAGTACTGCTAGACTGGTAGTCCAGCTACACAGAGAGACGGGAGAGAGAGAGAGATAAGTACTGCTAGACTGGTAGTCCAGCTACACAGAGAGACGGGAGAGAGAGAGAGATAAGTACTGCTAGACTGGTAGTCCAGCTACACAGAGAGACGGGAGAGAGAGAGAGATAAGTACTGCTAGACTGGTAGTCCAGCTACACAGAGAGACGGGAGAGAGAGAGAGATAAGTACTGCTAGACTGGTAGTCCAGCTACACAGAGAGACGGGAGAGAGAGAGAGATAAGTACTGCTAGACTGGTAGTCCAGCTACACAGAGAGACGGGAGAGAGAGAGAGATAAGTACTGCTAGACTGGTAGTCCAGCTACACAGAGAGACGGGAGAGAGAGAGAGATAAGTACTGCTAGTCCAGCTACACAGAGGGACGGGAGAGAGAGATAAGTACTGCTAGTCCAGCTACACAGAGAGACGGGAGAGAGAGAGATAAGAACTGCTAGACTGGTAGTCCAGCTACACAGAGAGACGGGAGAGAGAGAGATAAGTACTGCTAGACTGGTAGTCCAGCTACACAGAGAGGCGGGAGAGAGAGAGATAAGTACTGCTAGACTGGTAGTCCAGCTACACAGAGAGACCAGAGAGAGAGAGATAAGTACTGCTAGTCCAGCTACACAGAGGGACGGGAGAGAGAGATAAGTACTGCTAGACTGGTAGTCCAGCTACACAGAGAGACGGGAGAGAGAGAGATAAGTACTGCTAGACTGGTAGTCCAGCTACACAGAGAGACCAGAGAGAGAGAGATAAGTACTGCTAGACTGGTAGTCCAGCTACACAGAGAGACGGGAGAGAGAGAGAGATAAGTACTGCTAGACTGGTAGTCCAGCTACACAGAGAGACGGGAGAGAGAGAGAGATAAGTACTGCTAGACTGGTAGTCCAGCTACACAGAGAGACGGGAGAGAGAGAGAGATAAGTACTGCTAGACTGGTAGTCCAGCTACACAGAGAGACGGGAGAGAGAGAGAGATAAGTACTGCTAGACTGGTAGTCCAGCTACACAGAGAGACGGGAGAGAGAGAGAGATAAGTACTGCTAGACTGGTAGTCCAGCTACACAGAGAGGCGGGAGAGAGTGAGAGATAAGTACTGCTAGACTGGTAGTCCAGCTACACAGAGAGACCAGAGAGAGAGAGATAAGTACTGCTAGTTCAGCTGAGCACCAATACAGTAACACACAGGAAGAGATATATATATATATATCTGAAAACAAGTGGCTCACACAGAAAGAGGGGAGAGGGAGGGAGGGAGGGTGAGTGGAGAGTGAGAAGAGGGTGAGTGTAAAGTTAGGAGGGAGGGAGGGTGAGTGAGTGGAGAGTGAGTGTAAAGTTAGGAGGGAGGGAGGGTGAGTGAGTGGAGAGTGAGGAGAGGAGGGTGAGTGGAGAGTGAGGAAAAGAGGGTGAGTTGAGAGGAGAAGTGGGTGAGTGGTGAGGAGGGTGAGTGGTGAGGAAAAGTGGGGGAGAGGAGAAGAGGGTGAGTGGAAAAGAGGGATGGAGGATGGAGAGTGAGTGGAGAGGAGGGTGAGTGGAGAGGATGGAGAGTGAGGAGAAGAGGGTGGAAAGTGAGGAGAGGAGGGAGTGAGGAGAGAAGGGAGGGTAAGCGGAGGGAGTGAGGAGAGGAGGGAGGGTGAGTGGAGAGGAGAAGAGGGTGAGTGAGGAGAAGAGGGTGAGTGGGTGGGGAGTGTGTGAGTGAGTGAAGCGGAGGGAGTTTGAGTGAAGCAGAGGGAGCGAAATCGGAGGGAGGGTGGAGAGGAGAAGAGGGTGAGAGGAGAGTGAGGAGAAGAGGGTGAGAGGAGAGGGTGAGTGGAGAGGAGAAGAGGGTGAGTTGAGAGTGAGGGTGAGTGAAGTAGAGGGAGGGAAATCGGAGGGAGGGTGGAGAGGAGAAGAGGGTAAGTGGAGAGAAGGGGGAGGGAGTGCAGAGGAGGGAGGTTGAGTGGAGAGTGAGGAGAAGAGGGCGAGTGGAGAGTGAGGAGAGGACGGAGGGTGAGTGGAGAGAAGGGGGAGGGGTGAGTGGAGAGAAGGGAGAGTGAGTGAGTGGAGAGGAGGGAGGGAGGGTGGAGAGAAGGGGGAGGGGTGAGTGGAGAGGACGGAGAGTGAGTGAGTGGAGAGGAGAGGAGGGAGGGTGGGTGGAGAGTGAGGAGAAGAGTGTGAGTGCAGAGGAGGGAGGGTGAGTGGAGCGCGAGTGCAGAGGGAGGGTGAGTGGAGAGCGAGTGCAGAGGAGGGAGGGTGAGTGGAGAGGAATGAGTGAGTGGAGAGAGGAGAAGAGTGTGTGGAGTGAGGGAGGGTGAGTGGAGAGAGAGGAGCGTGAGTGAAGAGGAGGGAGGGTGAGTGGAGAGTGAGTGGACAGTGAGGAGAAGAGAGTGAGTGGACAGTGAGGAGAAGAGAGTGAGTGGACAGTGAGGAGAGGACGGAGGGTGAGTGGAGAGAAAGGGGGGTGAGTGGAGAGAAGGGAGAATGAGCGAGTGGAGAGAAGGGAGAATGAGCGAGTGAAGAGGAGGGAGGGTGAGTGAGTGGAGAGGAGAGGAGGGAGGGTGAGTGAGTGGAGAGGAGGGAGGGTGAGTGAGTGGAGAGGAGGGAGGGTGAGTGAGTGGAGAGGAGGGAGGGTGAGTGAGTGGAGAGGAGAGGAGGGAGGGTGAGTGAGTGGATAGGAGGGAGGGTGATTGGAGAGGAGGGAGGGTAAGTGGAGAGGAGGGAGGGTGAGTGGAGAGGAGGGAGGGTGAGTGGAGAGCAGGGAGGGTGAGTGGAGAGGAGGGAGGGTGAGTGGAGAGTGGAGTGGAGTGTGAGTGAGTGAGTGGAGCAGGGTGAGAGGAAGGCACAAGGGAGAAGGGAATGACAGGGAAATGAGAGAAGAGAATGAGAAAAAGAGATTAGTGACGAGAGACAGCACTGAGTAAAAGACAGAAAGAAGGGTGAGAACAACCCAGAGAAGAGAGAGGCAGAAAGAGAGAAATACAGAAAGAGAAGCAGGAGGAGGAGACATACTTTGTTGAGGCAGGAGACGATGTGGCTGAGGTCTATCCAGGGGGTCCCAGCCTCCGTCACCTGGTGGAACAGGTGGTCTCTGAACAGTTTCAGCAGATACCGGTCCCCCGTCTCCGACCACGTACGGTCCTTCTGAAACCTGGCACAGAGAGACACAAAGTTAGACACCTACAAGTGAAGAGAGCTTGTAGAAGTGTGAAATGAAGGGAGAGTCAATTGGTCAATGTGAAACATTTACTTCAGAGTGATACAGTACTTACTCTGGCCTCTCGTTGATGGTGCCCAGTTTGGCCAACAGGCGGAAGAGACGACCATTCTGGACCTCCTACAACAGATAGAAAACAACTTGATCAGTCAAATATCATACTCCTAGAACCACAACACAATGAGTCAAGTGAAAATGTATTATTTTCAACTGGAAGAGGTGTCTGTGTGAACTGTAGGTGGTAGTATTAGTTATACACTGAGTGTACAAAACAGTCCTAATATCAAGCTGCACCCTCCCTTTTGTCCTCAAAACAACCTCAATTTGTCGGGGCATAATCCATGGCTTAAAAATCATTCTTTAACCTGTCTCCTCCCCTTCAACTACACTGACTGAAGTGGATCTAACAAGTGACATCAATAAGACATCATAGCTTTCACCTGGATTCACCTGGTAACTTTGTCATGGAAGGGGCAGGTTTTCCTAATGTTTTGTACACTCAGTGTATATTACTTTACTGGAGTTAAACAGGCAATCTGCAATACATTGTTGGCCTTTTAAATGAAATGGTATATACCCATTGATCCTTGAAGAATATAAATTATAAATATAGCCTCAATATTTTGATCAAATCTTTATGGCTCAGTTGGTAGAGCATGGCATTTGTAACACCAGGATAGTGGGTTCGATTCCTGGGACCACCCATATGTAAAATGTATGCACACATGACTAAGTCACTTTGGTTAAAGTGTCCGCTAAATATTATTATAGTAATTTTGATCTCACGGACAGTCAGTCCTTGCATCCATAGCTAAATCTATGAATTTGAGAGTGGTTACATTTCTCCAGTCCTATCCTTCAACTATTTTCCAAAACAGAGGCTGGGGTGGACACTTTTTTAGATTTTGAACTGCAGATTGTTCCTTTAAATAAGTCACCATCAATGCAAACCCACAGAGAGCATGAACACACACACACACACCATTTCCTGTTGGTAACACAATTCGAAACAGTGGTGCTTATCTGTGTTGTATGTAAGGAAGGAGAAGTACATGTAAAAGCATGAAGGTTATTGTGGATAAAAATACTAGCAGAAACCCATCTGAACAGGAACCCCACACCAAGGGACTAACATGACTCTCGCACATACACAACTGATCGACTGAAAGGTGGCATTTCCTGTTTAATGCTAAAGATGGCAGCAGAACCGCTCGCACAGGACATACTCACTCCTCTCTTCCCTGATACAAGCACCAAAACAAAACTGAAGAAGGGGGAGGGCAGGACAGAAGAGGAAAGCAGAAGCTGTAGAGTGTGGACAGAGGGCCCACAGCCCACACCCTGTATCTTCACACCCCTCTCCTTCCTCACCCTCTTGCGTGCCTTCCCTTCACCACGCCTTCTACAGAGCAGAGGTGGCATCACAAAAACACACACACCAGGTTTCCAGCCTTTTTATGCGAGTAAAGTACATGACGGATAAAAAAAAAGGGTCACGACAGGCCTGATGGAAACATGTCGACAATACTAAATATGCTTGACAAGGTGAGATCTCTGCGTCAGTCAAATTAATTATGCAAGAAATGGCGGTGGAATTGCCTTTATGAGCAAATATTGATATAATAACTAACCATCATATCGAAGTCAACTTGGAGTCACACGATGATATGGTGTGTGGTCCTCCCACTACAACTCAGAAAACCATTCCGTTTATTAGGCTACAGATTAAGTTCTGATTAACTTCACAGGGTGGGGAAGTTAACTCTGGTGGCATGATGATCGATACTTGGCTGCCGTTTCACAGAATAATGCTCTTTTGTCCATAACAATCTCATCATGTAGGTAGTCTACACTCGCTGCATCTGCCAGCTGTTGGCTAGAGCGCACATACCAACACCAGAGTGGACACATTCGCTATATAACGCAACATTTATGACAAAACCCATCTGTAAAGTAGAAAATGAGATGGAAATCCATTTAACTTGCAAGAATTTAAGTGCAAAAGTGATTTGAACTACGTAATTACGCACAGCCTTTTATCTGCAACAAGTCAATTTGATGGAAACATCTCTGGTGGGAAAATATGCATATTGTGTGTATGCAGATGTGAGAATATTCACATGAAAATCTATCACCAATTGGATGAAAACTTAGTGTGTGTGTACCTTGGCAAGGTCCTCCTCGATGACATCATTCCTCATCTGTGATGCGTCCAGCTGTGTGTAGAAGCGAGCTCCGATCATAGGCATGATGTCATTGACGCTTCGCAGCCTTGACTGCTCTGTCAGCAGATACCTACAACACAGACAGCATTACTTCAGTCAGTCCAAACTAACAACGCAGGAGTGTCAAACTCAATTCCTGGAGGGCCACATCTGAGGCTCTTGTTCTTGTCTTTCAATTTGTGTCCAATTAAGACCAAATAACCAGGTGAGGGGAGTTCCTTACTCAGTAATGACCTTTAATTCATCAATCAAGTGGAAAGGAAGAGTGAAAACCTGCAGACACTCGGCCCTTGAGGACTGGAGTTGGACATGTGATGCCATATGTGAGTGTTTGTTGCAGATGCGTGAGCAGTTGATTAACACCAGCTTCTTAGCCTTGTGCAGGTTCTGTCTGTGGGTGTCTTACAGGATGAGGTTCTTGAGGTCTGATGAGTAGTTGATTGACACTAGCTCCATGGCCTTCTGCAGGTTCTCTCTCTGAATTCCAGCCAGAGAGTTACAGGCCAGGGCCAGCACCACCTTGCCCAGGGATATCAGGTCCGCTTGCTACACACACACACACGAGAAACGGGTTAATAAAACACACACTACAGGGAGGGGCCAACTCAACCATTTCAAAGAAAATCAGGTCAACATCTCACAAAGCCAAGTATAACAGACACACACTAGGATTTAAAACTGTATCCGGTATCCTGAGATTTCCCACCCAAGCTCCTTCCCATAAAAAAAATCTAATAAAATGACAGGTAGTGACATATCAACTCTCTGGCTTCATTCATACATGAAACTAGGTCTGGGACGATACCACTATTGAGATACTCATTACTATCGTGGCAAGGAAACAAAACACAAAGCTGATTTAACTTCTTTAGGAAAACAGCCCTAATGTTGGAAACAAACATTATGTTGTCACCCAGAGTCACATGTATTTATTTTCTAAACTATAGCACATTATTTTACATACAGCAGGTTATTAATGGAACAAAGAGTGAGGTCTGCTTCATGTTTACATTTTTGCCATCGAAAGAATACTGGTATCGTCCCAGCCCTACATTACACCAGTCATCACTACACTAGCAGCCTACCATATTCACTCAACTGAAGTCATCACTTACCTGCATGGCTTCTATACATTGAATTGCTTCCTATCATGTACAGGCGACATGCAACATCTTGCCGCAGCTAGTGTAGACAATGTCCAATCTCAATCTCATATTTTTATCTCCAAACTAGCTGTGTGGCAGTGGCAGATGCTAAAATAGAAACCGTGGCTAACAAAATGGCTGATACAGTGTGGCCACTAAAGTCCTTGACAAAATACACATTTCCAGTTTGAATGGGAATACCAGGAAGGAAAATTGACACACACACACGAACAGGGTACAGAACAGAACCATGTGTCCATCTGAATCAGAACTAGGCTATGTTCTGCCAGACTGACAGACAGTGGGGTTACTGTACCTGGTACTGTGGCATGAGGGTCACATGGTTGGTCTGACTGTTGTCAAACGTTAAGACATCAAACACCCCTACACAGTTCACCCGTAACCTGCAGGGACAAACGGCATGGTGAGCGGTGTGTGTGTGTGGGTGGGTGTGTGTGCGCGTTCTCCACATTCTGCCGTCTGAAAAAAGGAAGTCAGGACTAATACAGAGCTTCTGCTTTCACTGTACTGTACAGGAAATAAGCCACCAGATAAGCATCCGGGGGCTGCAGACACAATGGTTTATACACAGTTCCCTAGCAGGGAACTTTAGGTAGCTTGCCCACAATCAAGCAATGCAAAAATGGTGGGAATTCAGGACTACACAGAGACAGCAGCTGCAACATTGAACTGGTTTGAAGTAGCTATCAGTTTCTGACCACACTGCGTCACATTAAAAATCTGTGTCTCTACCTGGTATCAGAAAACATGGACCTTGCTGAGATCCATAACCTTGGTCACCATTATGTGTGCCTGCAAGGTCTGCATGTGTGTTTGTGTGTGTGTGTGTGTGTGCGTGTGTGTGTGTGTGCGTGCCTGCAAGGTGTGTGTGTGTGTGCGTGTGTGTGTGTGCGTGCAAGGTGTGTGTGTGTACCTGGTCTTGCCGGTAATGAGGATCTTGCTGGGGTCCATGACCCTACAGGCCAGGCCAGCAGTGTGGATGGTTCTGAGAGCTGAGCTCAGCTGGACGATGTAGGCCCAGATCAGAGACTCAGGAAGCAGACCAGCGTGCTGCCGGGGTGGTGGGGGCTCGTGCTGTCCTACAGGGGGGCACCAGACTCACATGATTAGAAACACGTAGAGGCTTCTCAAATAAAAAGGATCAACTTCCTAGGCCAGTTTTGTTTATTTAACTAGGCAAGTCAGAAGAACAAATTCTTATTTACAATGACAGCCTACACCGGACAAACCCGGACGATGCTGGATCAGTTGTGCGCCGCCCTATGGGACTCCCAATCACGGCTGGTTGTGATACAGCCTGGATTCGAACCAGGGTGTCTGTAGTGACGCCTCAAGCACTAAGATGCAGTGCCTTAGACCGCTGCGCCACTTGGGAACCAAATGTCAAGAGACGTAGTCACAGACATACACACACAATGAACACTTGAGAGAGGTGTTAGTGTGATATAGAGTAGTAATTACAACAGAGGTCAGAGAGGCTGAGAGGCTCTGCTTCCTCTGGGCCTGCCTAGTAGCTATAGCACCTGTCTCAGGATCAGTTTCAGCCACAGCTTCCCCCCTACCCCAACTACAGCATGAGCACACCAGCAACCACACACACGACATCCCTACTATCACACAGACCAGCAACTGTCAGTGCTGGCACCACAAACATCCAAATACCCCCTACACCCTTTTACCACACTCAGAGAAACCGTTAGCACCGGTCCCCTCACAGAGAAACCGTTAGCACCGGTCCCCTCACAGAGAAACCGTTAGCACCGGTCCCCTCACAGAGAAACCGTTAGCACCGGTCACCTCACAGAGAAACCGTTAGCACCGGTCACCTCACAGAGAAACCGTTAGCACCGGTCACCTCACAGAGAAACCGTTAGCACCGGTCACCTCACAGAGAAACCGTTAGCACCGGTCACCTCACAGAGAAACCGTTAGCACCGGTCACCTCACAGAGAAACCGTTAGCACCGGTCACCTCACAGAGAAACCGTTAGCACCGGTCACCTCACAGAGAAACCGTTAGCACCGGTCACCTCACAGAGAAACCGTTAGCACCGGTCACCTCACAGAGAAACCGTTAGCACCGGTCACCTCACAGAGAAACCGTTAGCACCGGTCACCTCACAGAGAAACCGTTAGCACCGGTCACCTCACAGAGAAACCGTTAGCACCGGTCACCTCACAGAGAAACCGTTAGCACCGGTCACCTCACAGAGAAACCGTTAGCACCGGTCACCTCACAGAGAAACCGTTAGCACCGGTCACCTCACAGAGAAACCGTTAGCACCGGTCACCTCACAGAGAAACCGTTAGCACCGGTCACCTCACAGAGAAACCGTTAGCACCGGTCACCTCACAGAGAAACCGTTAGCACCGGTCACCTCACAGAGAAACCGTTAGCACCGGTCACCTCACAGAGAAACCGTTAGCACCGGTCACCTCACAGAGAAACCGTTAGCACCGGTCACCTCACAGAGACACCGTTAGCACCGGTCACCTCACAGAGACACCGTTAGCACCGGTCACCTCACAGAGACACCGTTAGCACCGGTCACCTCACAGAGACACCGTTAGCACCGGTCACCTCACAGAGACACCGTTAGCACCGGTCACCTCACAGAGACACCGTTAGCACCGGTCACCTCACAGAGACACCGTTAGCACCGGTCAACTCACAGAGACACCGTTAGCACCGGTCACCTCACAGAGACACCGTTAGCACCGGTCACCTCACAGAGAAACCGTTAGCACCGGTCACCTCACAGAGAAACCGTTAGCACCGGTCACCTCACAGAGACAGACACCACTAGTTGTATACACACACAACCCCTCACACAGACGGACATGTCTATACTTTCAAAATAAATCACTACACAAGACATTCACTCCGGGACATAGAGAAAACCTGTTAGGAACAAGTCAAGTTTTTAAAAACGAGACGCGGTGAGGAACAAAGGGGGTCATGAAAGGGGGCTCAGTATGAGAGAGGTGGAGGGAGTACGTTGGGGTCAGTATGAGAGAGGTGGAGGGAGTACGTTGGGGTCAGTATGAGAGAGGTGGAGGGAGTACGTTGGGGTCAGTATGAGAGAGGTGGAGGGAGTACGTTGGGGTCAGTATGAGAGAGGTGGAGGGAGTACGTTGGGGTCAGTATGAGAGAGGTGGAGGGAGTACGTTGGGGTCAGTATGAGAGAGGTGGAGGGAGTACGTTGGGGTCAGTATGAGAGAGGTGGAGGGAGTACGTTGGGGTCAGTATGAGAGAGGTGGAGGGAGTACGTTGGGGTCAGTATGAGAGAGGTGGAGGGAGTACGTTGGGGTCAGTATGAGAGAGGTGGAGGGAGTACGTTGGGGTCAGTATGAGAGAGGTGGAGGGAGTACGTTGGGGTCAGTATGAGAGAGGTGGAGGGAGTACGTTGGGGTCAGTATGAGAGAGGTGGAGGGAGTACGTTGGGGTCAGTATGAGAGAGGTGGAGGGAGTACGTTGGGGTCAGTATGAGAGAGGTGGAGGGAGTACGTTGGGGTCAGTATGAGAGAGGTGGAGGGAGTACGTTGGGGTCAGTATGAGAGAGGTGGAGGGAGTACGTTGGGGTCAGTATGAGAGAGGTGGAGGGAGTACGTTGGGGTCAGTATGAGAGAGGTGGAGGGAGTACGTTGGGGTCAGTATGAGAGAGGTGGAGGGAGTACGTTGGGGTCAGTATGAGAGAGGTGGAGGGAGTACGTTGGGGTCAGTATGAGAGAGGTGGAGGGAGTACGTTGGGGTCAGTATGAGAGAGGTGGAGGGAGTACGTTGGGGTCAGTATGAGAGAGGTGGAGGGAGTACGTTGGGGTCAGTATGAGAGAGGTGGAGGGAGTACGTTGGGGTCAGTATGAGAGAGGTGGAGGGAGTACGTTGGGGTCAGTATGAGAGAGGTGGAGGGAGTACGTTGGGGTCAGTATGAGAGAGGTGGAGGGAGTACGTTGGGGTCAGTATGAGAGAGGTGGAGGGGGGAATGCATTGGGGTCAGTATAAAAGAGGTGGACAAAGACTCACCCCACTTCCTCTTGGTGAAGTAGGAGTCGGCAGTGGGGTCGTTGAAGTGCCTGCTAAACATGGTCTCTGCCCCCGCATGGAAGTCATAGGAAAACACCAACGCTGAGAGAGAAACAACAGGTTAGCGTGGGGGTTATGAATCAAACATACACTGAAAACAAAAACCAATGGAAACACACTTAGAGACCCCCCCCCCCCCCACACACACACACACACACACACACACACAACTCACAGTGGTCTCCAAAGGCCTTGGTGGTGAAGACCTCCCTCAGGGTAACAGAGTTGGAGTGCTGGATCTTCTTCCACATGTCCACCAGCATCATACACTTGGTGTTCACCAGCCTGAAACCTGAACACACACACAGGAAAGACATTTAGAGAACATGACCACTCAAGAAACTTTTTATTTTCAATCAAGGCTGAGAAAAGACCTGATCATTTAAAATCTCAAGGACATGAAGGCAAAGTGTGTGTGTGGTCTCACCATGTACCCTCCTCAGGCAGTAAGGCAGGTCGTCCTTGCTGTTGACGGCCTTGTAGCAGGAAGTGATGTAGCTGAAGTTGCTGGTCTTCTGCAGGCGGTTGGGAGGAGGGACAGGCTCCAGGGGAAACAGGCTGTGGTAGCTGTCCACCTCAGATGGAACACCTGGGACAGGGATACACATCATGAGAACACATGTACACGGAGTGGACAAATCATTAGAAACACACGCTCTTTCCTTGACAGACTGACCCGGTGAAATCTATGATCCCTTATTGATGTCACTTGTTTTAACAAGTGTAGATGAAGGGGAGGAGACAGGTTAAATACGGATTTTTAAGCCTTGCGACTATTGAGACATGGATTGTGTTTGTGTGTCATTCAGAGGGTGAATGGGAAAGACAAATGATTTAAGTGCCATTGAACATGGTATGGTAGTAGGTGCCAGGCACACCGGTTTGAGTGTGTCAAGAACTGCAACGCTGCTGGGGTTTTCACACTCAAGTTTCCCAAGTTTATCAAGAAGGACATCCAGCCAACTTAACAACTGTGAGAAAACATTGGAGTCAACATGTGCCAGCATCCCTGTGGAACGCTTTCAACACCTTGTAGAGTCCCTGCCCTGACAAATTGAGGCTGTTCTGAGGGCAAAGGGGGGTGTACACAGTGTATATACACCAGCACACAATGTCTACATCAACTACATCAGTTGACACTCATCTTCAGTTACAAGTTTTTATAGTTGAACAACATGACAATGTTCTACAAACCAACCAGTGTGTGTGTGTGTGTGTGTGTGTGTGTGTGTGTGTGTGTGTGTGTGTGTGTGTGTGTGTGTGTAAACTGTCGTCAGGAATCCTACAGACAGAGACGTGACTCAAATGAGAGTCTCACTTTCAGCCTGCAAGGAAACTCCACATCGACCGCAACAGAAGCTACACAACCACACCGTCAGAACACATTTCAACTGTCCAACAATGACCACAACGTCAGAACACATATCAACTGTCCACAACTCCAATAACCCAATAATAGCCCCTCCACTACCTCTGTTCAGCCAATCAGGGAAGGAATGCTTTACCGGTGTTCTCTGATTGGTCGATCTGAGCCATGGTGATTAGATGTCTGTTTATCAGCTCCTAGAGGGAACCACAGAAAATGACATCACAGTATGATTGGAGGAATAGAAAAGAACCAGACAAACAGAACCAGGTAGATAAGAGAGAAAGAGTGAAATATGGAGACAGGGCAAAAAAGAGAAGGGACCGAAAGTTGGAAACAGAAAGTTGGGGTTTCAGACAGGAAGAACCAGGGGGATGAAGAGAGAGAGAGAGAGAGAGAGATGGATACTGACAAATAAGAGACGGGGGGGGGTACCTGTCGGAGTTCATCAGCCATGAAGAAGGACGGGGCGTTGGCTTTGGGCTGCATGTAGGCCACGTGGGGAGCAGTGGGGGGGTAGATGTGGTAGGTAGGAAACACCTGCACAGAAACACATTTAATGACTGCACTTCCTATTGATGGAGAAATCATAACTGACTGTCCACTGATGATAATGAGGAATTTATTTTCACTGTCTTCAAGTAAGGGCAGACTAAATGGAACGTACCATCCCGGCCATGGGAGCAGGGGTATTGTCGGTGTAGAAGTAGGTGGTCCCCCCCACCGTCTCCTTCTGGATGATGTGGGCCCCCTGGTCAGACACACTGGTGGGCACCATGTAGTTAGCCGGATTGGGGTTGTTGGGGTTGGGGGTGTGGCTGCGCCGGCGAGGGGCGGGGGAGGTGTGGGGGGTGATTTTGGGGGAGTGGAGGGGGGAGGACCCTGCAGAAAGAGACATCCCTGTGGAGAGGGGTGATACCAGAGAGGACATTGGTTAAACAGAGGTACAGAGTTCATTGGAATGGCTCCAATCATTGTTCTGACTAACGGGTGACTGACTATGGTGGAATTCATCATGTTGGGGATATACTTGAATAATACATTGTCTGCTGTTTTTTCTAGAGCATCTCCATTGTATGGAGTCCATTCACCTGGTTGCCAGGAGAACAATTGGAAGTAACATCATTAGAGAACCTCTACACTGCAAACTCACTCAACCTGACATATCCACGATATGGTGCAAAAAGACAGCAAGGCTGAAAGCAATACAACCCCTTGGTTGGTTGGTTCTAAGTCAGAGAATGAAGTGGTTTTTGTAGTGGGTGGCTCACCGGGTGCTAGGGCAGCGGCGGTGGAGCTGCTGAGGCTGGGGTGGGGGAAGAGGGGCAAGGGGAAGGCTGGAACACTGGACTGGACCATAGTGGCCATGCGGGGAACCCCCTTAGGGATGAACTCATTGGCTGTAGGGTTGGGAGCCTGGGAGAGCGAGCGAGAGGGAGCGTGAGAGAGAAAGAGCGAGAGATGCATGATATTAGAATTAGATTAAGTTGTTCTGCTTCATCAGAGATTGTATTAGTATAATGTTTGTTTCCTTGTAAGCAGCTTTGGCTTCATCGCATACTGGAAAACATACACTTCTCTATGTATTTATTTGGACAGTGAAGCTAAAACTTTTAATTTGGCTCTATACTCCAGCATTTTGGATTTGAGCGCAAATGTTTTATATGAGTAGACATCAGGGGTGCAACTTTAGTTTTCGAAGTGGGGGGGGGGGCAGCATAATTTTTTTTATCCGACTGGATAAATACTCCAAACAGCTTACCCGATCCCTCTGAGGCGTGTGTCCACATGGTCCTAAAGCACACTATTGCCTCGTTTTGTATCACATTTCAATAATAAAACACGGGGAGACAAAAATAAAATTTCAGAACGTCCCCAGTGAAAGTTGCGCCCATGGATGATAGTACAGAATGTCACTTCATTTGAGGGTATTTTCATACACATCCGTTTAATCGTTTAGAAATAAAAGTATCTAGTCCCTTCATTTGAAGGTGTCACTATTATTTGGATAAATTCATTTATAGGGCTCTATTTTCAGCTGGCGGTAAGGAGTTCAGAACTGTCAAACGCACGTTAGTTTGCAATTTCATCATGTAAAATCTGGCGCATCTGGCGCACTTTCCAGCTCTCGCACCAGGTTCAGCAATTTACCGGTCTAAAAATCTGCTGGTTTGCACTGAGGTGGGAGAGATGGAAATATTTTAGGTGTGTCCTTAAAAAAGTGTACAAATATGCCAATTTCAATGCAACTAGGGATATTTAAGACCGATCAAAGCTGGTTTTAGCGGTAATGCAATTGGTTTTGCCATAAATCGTGAACAATGATGAGTGGGAAAGTTGCAGATCCACAAAGATCATGCCCCCAAAACATACTAACCTCTCACCATAACCAATAACAGGAGAGGTTAGCATTTTATATCCTAACTCCAAAACATACTAACCTCTCACCATAACCAATAACAGGGGAGGTTAGCATTTTTGGGGGGCGTATGATATGCCTCTCACACTCATCATTAATCACGATTCATTCATGATTATCCGTAATCATGGTAGCATCCACATTAATGTAGAAGTGTTCAGAAACCTATTATATTCTTATTTACAATGAAAGTGACTTCAAAATGACAACACATTATTTAGCATGAATTTCTATTGGGCACAACATAATCCAAACAAACTGCAAATGCATCCAACAACTTTGAAGAGTAACAAGCTTGATGTAGTCATTGCGTGCTAAGAATATGGGAACAAATACTAAACTTGACTAAATTGAATATACTATAAATGGAATTTCTCCAAATACCTATGACACCTCCATTTCTAAATATTAAAAAAACATGAAAACACACTCAAATAAAAAAGGTGACTTTTTGTAATGTTGCCTCATAAAACATTTGATCTCAATTCCAAAATGCTGGAGTACAGAGCCAAATTAAACGTTTTAGTCCAAATAAATACGTAAAGGAGTGTATAAAACAACCAACAGAGACAGGATGAGCTAGAGAAAACACACAACCCAACCACCACGGATGGGTTTAGGTTGAACTATTTTCCACCGTAGGCCCTAAAAAAAACACAATAGACGCCTCAAAATCCAACTATTACCCTTGGTTGATAACCGCACCAGGACCCAGGGTAGTGGTGCTCTTACCTTTCTCCTTTGTGATATGCTCAGCGCACCAAAGTCACTGAAGAGTGAGGACATAGGAGAACTAACTGGATCTGGAAGAGGACATAGAGGAAGAGGGAACGAAGACTGTGTTGTCCAAGGGGAGTTTTCCATCGACCCACAACTCTGACCTGGTCCAACTGCGAGGGTTCCATGGAATAGATCTGTCAGTGATTCCATGGGTGTTCCAATCAAAAAGTTAAAAGTAGTTTCAATTACAATTCTACAGTTTTTAGTTTCAATGATCTGATACATAAAGTGTTCTGTAGGTGCTGGGTTCTAACTTCTTACCGTGAGCGCTGTGGCTAAAGTTCTTTGCACCATCATCAAGGAGACTGGGAGAACTGCTGCTGCTGCTGCTGGTCATTCTCTACAAAACAATGACAAACAAAACACAGATGCTTAACAGTGTACTCTTTTAGTGTACTCTTAACAGTGTACTCTTTTAGTTGGCTAACATATCCTAGCAAAGCAAACAACCCTGATTTTCTTTAAATCAGGGTTGTTTGCTTTGCTAGGATATGTTAGCCAACTAAAAGAGTACACTGTTAAGCATCTGTGTTTTGTTTGTCATTGTCTGCAGCAAAATAATTCCCATTAGTATCTGCATCACTGGCTGATTGTCTTGGAATTCTGCTTAGGTGTATAAATCTGGTTGAATTACAGATTAAATAGCCTACATATGTGCACAATTGAAATAAACAAGCACCTAGGCCTACGTAATTAATAGTCTTTGGACCAGTACTGAACCAGACTTTCTGATTAACATACAAGAAGAACACCTTTTCCACATTAGCCAAGTAGCACTATCATTCAGTAATTGACCCATATTTCCTCATTTACAGTAGTTCTAAAGCTGGTACCGGAACACTTGAGTGCATCTGTTCAGTCAGTACTATATAGTTTAATTCTGAGGCTGGTCATACCTGCATCATTGAGTATTTAGACTCTGCGGGGCTCCCGAAGCCATTGACCCCAATGAAGCTGCTGCTGAAGTAGGAATTGGTCAGATTAGCATCACTCCCACCCTCCATACCAGGGACTGCAGAGGACAGGGATGAGGGGTTCAGAATCAGACATCCCTTCTACTACACAGGCACAAGATCTGGATGGTCCTGGTAAATGTCCTATTCAATGTTTGGAAAACATTATGGAGACTGAGACAAACGATGCCATACAGACTATCAGCCTAATGTATTGTTTGGCCAGTTGCTGGTCGAAAACATCTAAATTAAAGAACAGCTCACTTTCTCCCTTAAAGAGTCAACAAGAATCTCATTCATTAAATGGCTGTGTGAAGCAAAATTCACGTAATGCACAAAAGTCGTTTAACTAATGTTGACTGTCTTCATTTGCAGGACTGGTCCGTTACAGATGAGTAGCCAATCAGCAAGCTTCTTGAGAAGATGTAAACACTTCAACTATATTCAGTCAGCTAGCTAGCCAACTTGTGTGCAAAATGATAATATCCACGTTGCAATCAAACGTGTTATTGTGCATAGTTCAATGATATCACATACAGCTGTGTGGTGGTTGCAATATGTTGCTAGTTAATTATGCTAACTAGCTACTAAGTAAAGGGACTTCATAACACTGCAGCAGCTGTTTTGGGTTAGCATGTAAGCTAGCTAGCCATCCTACTCATGCATGAAGACAAGAATGATAAAATATCTCGCTTCCAAACTATTCCACATTAACTAGCGCGTTAACTTAGCTATTGCAAGAGTTGTGTAAACGTTAATTTGCCACAAACTTTGATTTTGCAAGAGTTGATTATGGCTAGGCTAAGTTGTTTAGCCATAGTTTGATAGTTAACAAGTTAGCCAATGATTGTCTGAATTTGCCCACTCACGTCTTGAAGCGGTCAAATACAAAACACTGAATTGTCTCAGTTAGCTAAATGCATTATTTGAAAGAGCTCAAACGTCGACGCTGGATGAAAACTTTAGGGCTCAGACACTTTAATTAGGTATGCTTGATTATGTAGCTTGAAAAAACACGTTTTTGGGGGCAGAGGCCTCAGAGAATCCCCGGGCTCAATTTTAACAAAGCCACTCACTCGCCCCAAAACCAACAACCACCGATGAGGATGTACTAGGCCCTGTCGTGTCGAACAGGGGGCAACCAGACCAAGCATACTCACTGGTTAACAGCTGTCCATCCAGAGCCGTGCCTGCAGACCCCAGAGAGTCGCTCTTTTTGGTGACGGTCGGCACCCCTACCGGGCAGGCCGGGGGTGCACTAAGCGGATACCCCGCTGCCGTCACGGCTCCTCCTGACATGGATAAAGGGACAGGGCTTCCTCCACCGTGAAGAGACATGCTTGCCATGGACGGTTCCTCGTGCAAAAACTGACACTCGTCCCCATAAAAGCAAGTCTTGTCCTTTGCGTAGTATCGGCAGAACTTCACCTTGACGCAGGGTATTCCGACACCCCCGAGCGGAGCAGCTGAAGCTGGGAGTCCACTGTTCATGGCACCGCTGCTGCCGCCGTTAAATATTCGAGCATAGAGAGACGTCGATTGCTAGTTAGCTTGCTCTCGAGCTGGGTTCGATTAATGTAAATGCAAAGCGATATGCAACAGCAAATATGATTCGTCCTCACCTAAAATTGCATCACTCACATATACGTTTAGATGATAAGGACATCGCGTTTGATAAATCCTGGTCTCTTTTGTCGCTACCCATGTAGCTGGCCTAGCTAGTAGCTAGCCTGTTGTTGAGCCTCGTTCACCCTTGTTGTTGTTGTTTTCTGCTCTCTGGCTACTCCGCTAAGAACCAGCTAGCATAGCATTGCATTATGGGTAGCTTGCTACAAAGCAAAGCTCCTACCGCAAAAGCCAGCGGACTGGGTGTAATCATTAGTCCAAACAGTTGCAAAACGTTTCATTTTTGCAACATAAACAACAGTTTCTATTAGACAAATTCAGGTAGGTCCCGCCCCGTTTCGTTCCGTTTGCTTCCGTTTAAGAAACGTTTAGCAACAGGTTCGGCGTAATGAATACGCCCCAGTGACATGTGAAGCGGCTTTGACTGAGGGACAGCTTTTTTGTCTGTGTACAGAACCAACGATTTCCAATACAGAAATATGTTAGTTTGTCACCATACCCAATCGTTGTATAGAATATGCAGTCATGAAAGTGCAAGTGACGTGTGATATTAAACCTCTGTGATGTAGTAAATCACTGATGTCACAAAAAAGGCTGAATGTCATGTCACCTTGTAGCAAGCCAACATTTAGGACTGTTTGTAGCAGGCTAAGCACAGTATTCCTTTGACATTTCACCAGTCATTGGATTACTCGGTATTTGTATTATGTTAGCAACTATGAAAGTAATCACTTGATAAAGACATTTCTGTAAAGTAAAATACCTATGATCCTACAATAATATTATTATCAATCCAATGAAAATGTGAGAATATGAGAATATTTCAGACTAAATAAATATGTGTGATATTTTATATACATTTGGTTTCATTTTATTAGGTTATTAGAAATATTGCTATAAAATACGTAAGCGGTTATTACATTAGGGCCTATAGGCTCTAGTTCATCACCAGGTTATAATAGGTAGTCTAGCAGTTAGAGTGTATTTTGAATACATTTTTTTATTTAACTAGGCAAGTCAGTTAAGAACCTATTCTTATTTACAGTGATGGCCTACCCCAGCCAAACCCTAACCCGGACAACACTGGGCCAATTGTGCGCTGCCCTATGGGACTCCCAATCATGGTCGGTGGTGAAACAGCCTGGAATCGAACCATGGTCTGTAGTGACGCCTCTAGCATTGAGATGCAGTGCCTTAGACTGCTGTGCCACTCTGGAGCCCAGCGTTGGGCCATAAACCGAAAGGTTGCTGGTTTAGGACGTAGACGGCGGACGTAAAGGTAACGTAAAGGTAATGGCGGACTGAACGAAGTTATGTAGAGCACCTCAAGATAAAACATAATATTCGAAATATCTGTTAAATTAGACTAAAATATTAGCACTAAATAATCTGGTGGGTGATAACCTTCAATCTGGATAATAACACAAAACAAATCCTAAGACTAGAGACATTTATCGACAAATATTACGAAAACAAGCAACACCCAAACATGACGGAGAGTAAGACAGGGGAACCGATTCAAAAACGAAAACGTGACTCCTCAACCGACACTGATGATCTAATATTCTCACCACCAGCAATGGTAAAGGTCGAAACCGATCTGTTAAAATCAATAAATGACAAACTGGGTATACTTGAATTAGTTAGTAAAGATATAAAAGAGTTGAAGGCAAGCCTAGAGATGAGTGATTTACATTTAAGTCATTTAGCAGACGCTCTTATCCAGAGCGACTTACAAGTACATACATTCATACTTTTTTGTACTGGCCCCCCGTGGGAATCAAACCCACAACCCTGGCGTTGCAAGCGCCATGCTATACTAACTGAGCCACACGAGACCAGTGATGAAAAAGCTGCGGCTTTGGAGAAGGAAACACACGCGCTAAAAGGGACAGTCAATAAGATTGAAACCGAAATGAATGAATTTAAAAAGGAGAACAACGTTCTGAAGGAATGCTTACTGGACATACAAACTAGATCCATGAGAGAGAACTTGGTACTTACAGGTATCCAAGAGAAAGAAGGAGAGGTTCCTGAATCTGTAGTTAGAGAGTTCCTTTTTGCAGCGCTTCAGATTCCACGCAAAGTTATCTATAAGATCCAACTTGAACGTGTACACCGCCTCGGACAGAGAGGGCAGAGGTACGAACGCCCAATCGTTGCCAAATTTGCTTAATTTAAAGATAAAATAATGGTTAAAAGCCTGGGTAAAAGACTTGCTGGGACCAAAATTGGCATGAATGATCAGTTTCCGAAAGAAATTGCAGAACGGCGCAAAGTTCTGTATCCAATTTTCAAAGAAAATAGATTAAAAGCGAAACGAGTAGCTCTCGTCGTTGATAAACTATATATTGATAACCAGTTGTTCAGAGACACAAAGATTACTCCATGGTTATTTTAAAAATGACAAAGTTCTCATAGATGAGGAAAATAAACACAATTCAAGCCCGGTTACTGATTGTAACAATACAATACAAAATATAGCTTTTCTATAAATCTTCACATATAACTAATTGAACACAAGCACTATTTCTACATAGTGAAGATAAAAACTAAGTAAACAGAAGGCACAGTATGTGTGGATGGTGTGGTGTGTGTTTATTTTTATTTCTTATGTTTGGAAAGTTGAGTGAGTGAGTAATGAAATAACTGTTTTATGTGCATGCTGTAAGCGGTCTGTATGCAGCCAAATGAGGTCAGGGACCAAGAGCAGCACTGCCCCCTCAAGATTCTGAGCCTGCTTGGCAGGGTTGGTCCTGCAAAGCCAAAGCCCCCTAAAGGGAGAGCATAATAAACAAGGAAATTCTCAAAGCTGCTAATGAGAACCTTGACGACCTTGTACCTAGCCGGTGGGGATTCCGGTGGGGTGCCCCCAACCCAGGCAGTGGCAGTGCTGGCAACACTAGCTGCAGTAACCCATGGGGAGGGGGTCACACTCTGACATTCAGAGAGGGGGTATATTATTGTGGCCCTGGTGGCACGAAACCAATCGGACTGCATGGAGATGCTTGGGAACATGGTCAAAATGGATGACCGTATTGTGGGTGTTTCAAGAAGAAGGTGTACATTTGACCTCCATCATCTAGGATGTGACAATGGTAAATAAATCTCTACATTTATGCTCATTTTTTGCGCGGTCTTGCAGGCCTTCTCATGCAGCTGCAACTGCAAGTACATTTGTAAATCATGACCCATCTTGAGTTGGGCTCTGGGATGGTGCAATTGTTGAGAGGGTGAGCTTATGGTTGTGTGGGGGTAAGGGCTGAATGTGTGTGGGTGTATGTGTGTATCCCACAACTGTTGCGAAGGAAGAAGTAAAAGATGTTAGGGACTATAGAGGATGATTCACAGCAATATGTAATAAAAATCGAAGGTGAGGGCGATGGAAATGCATTTGGCAATGGATCTGCTTCGGTTCGGTGGATGGTGCTGTGTGCACTTATCGAAGGATGGATCCCAGTCGGTCCGGGGCTGTGCGATGCGGGGGGTCGGGGGTGGTCTGCCGGGCATTGGGATGACAACCCAACTCGAGATGGGGGCTTTTGGCGGGTGGAATAGTGGGGACCAATTGGAGGTTTGCTTAGTGGAGATGCAAATGTCATGGTACAACTATATAGACACTCAATCATTATGTTACTTTTTAATAGGACGTTTACTAACATATATTTTGATAAAAATAATTGAAAGGTGTGTCCCATTATGGTAAGTGGTGAAATAAGTATAGCCAGTTACAATTGTAATGGCTTAGCAGATAATAAGAAAAGACGATCACTATTTACCTGGCTAAAAGAGAAGGATTATAATATCTACTGTTTACAGGAAACCCATTCGACAGTTTTAGATGAAGTTTTGTGGAAAAAGAACTGGGGGGGCGAAATATATTTCTCCCATGGGCAAAGAAATTCAAAAGGGGTGATGGTTTTAATTAATAATAACTTTGATCCAAATGTGCAACTTGTCCAAACAGATCCTCAAGGTAGATGGATTATTTTAAATATGTTATTGGACAATAAACATATGTGGCTTATTAACCTATACGGTCCGAATAATGATGATACAAGCTTCTTTGACAATATATATATAAGAATGTATCAACTCTACAAGCAACACTAGACTCTATTATTATAGTGGGAGATTTTAATACGGTCTTAAATACCTCTATGGACCGGAAAGGAAATCACACTACAAACTATCACCCTCAGGCACTTAAGGAAATCAGGAATGTCATTGGATATATTGGAATTAGTGGATATATGGAGACTTAAATACCCTGACCTAGTGAGATATACATGGCGGAGGCTTAATCAAGCTAGTCGCCTTGACTACTTTCTTATATCATTCTCTCTGGCACCAAAAGTTAAAAAGTGTTTGATAGGGGACAGAATGCGGTCGGACCATCACATAATTGGCATATATATTACTCTTACAGAATTTCCACGTGGGCGAGGATATTGGAAATTTAATCAAAGCCTACTAGATGACAAATTGTTTAGAACTAGGACAGAAGAATTTATAACTGACTTTTTTAGACATAACATAGGTACAGCAGATCCCCATATTGTATGGGACACTTTTAAGTGTGCCTTTAGAGGCCATGCAATTCAGTACTCATCTATAAAACAAAAGCAATTTCGATCAAAAGAGTCCATATTAACAAAGGAAATTGAAGGACTAACAGTACAGTTAGATAACAATAAAAACGGTACCATAGAGACACAGAATAAGTTAGAGGAAAAACAAAAAGAAATGGAGGAACTTATTCAAGAAAGATCCAGTGTAATATATTACAAAAATAAAGCGAACTGGATGGAATATGGGGAAAAATGCACCAAATTCTTTTTCAATCTTCAATATAGAAATGCTACCAAAAAAAACGTATTAAAACTTGTTACAAATGATGGAGTCACGCATGATTCACCAAATGATATTTTGAAAGAGGAAGTAAAGTACTTTAAGAATATATTTTCGTTTCAGGCTCCTCCATCTCCACTAACTGAAACTAATTGTATGGATTTTCTCCCTAATAATAATGTAAAATTAACATCTGTACAGAAAGACTCATGTGAAGGCCTAATTACAGAGGAGGAACTACTTGATGCAATTGGGGCCTTTAAGGATGGGAAAACTCCAGGACTGGATGGCATACCAGTGGAAGTATACAAACATTTTTTTGATATACTCAAAGGACCATTATTAGCTTGTTTTAACCACTCCTATATAAATGATAGATTATCAGACACGCAACAAGAAGGTGTGATATCATTATTACTGAAACAGGACCCAAGTGGTATATATAAAGATCCAGTCCATTTAAAAAATTGGAGACCTCTTACACTTCAGTGTTGTGATGCAAAAATCCTAGCAAAATGCTTGGCGCATAGAATAAAAAAAGTTTTGTCAGATATTATTCATCCTAATCAGACAGGTTTTTTACATGGACGATACATTGGAGATAATATAAGGCAATTACTGGAAACAATAGAACACTATGAAATATCGGGGACACCAGGCCTGGTTTTCATAGCTGATTTTGAAAAGGCTTTTGATAAAGTACGACTAGAGTTTATATCTAAATGCCTAGAATATTTCAATTTTGGGGAATCTCTTATAAAATGGGTAAAAATTATGTATAGTAACCCTAGGTGTAAAATAGTAAATAATGTCTACATCTCAGAAAGTTTTAAACTATCTAGAGGAGTAAAACAAGGTTGTCCACTATCAGCATATCTATTTATTATTGCCATTGAAATGTTAGCTGTTAAAATTAGATCAAACATTAATATTAAGGGATTAGAAATCCAGGGCCTTAAAACTAAGGTGTCATTGTACGCTGATGATTCATGTTTTCTTTTAAAACCACAACTAGAATCTCTCCACGGCCTCTTAGAGGATCTAGATAAATTTGCTATTCTCTCTGGATTAAAACCAAATGATGATAAATGTACCATATTACGTATTGGATCACTAAAAAATACACATTTTACATTGCCATGTAGTTTACCAATTAAATGGTCTGACGGTGATGTGGACATACTCGGTATACAAATCCCAAAAGAAAGAAATGATCTCACTCCAATAAATTTTTATAGAAAGTTAGCAAAAATAGATCAGATCTTGCTACCATGGAAAGGAAAATACCTGTCTATTTGTGGGAAAATCACCCTGATTAACTCTCTAATCATATCACAGTTTACCTATTTGCTTATGGTTTTGCCTACACCTAGTGACCTGCTTTTTAAATTATATGAACAAAAAATATTCAATTTTATTTTGAACGGCAAGCCAGATAAAATTAAAAGGGCCTATTTATATAACGAATATGAATTCGGAGGGCAGAAATGATTAAATATTAAAGCATTAGACCTCTCACTAAAGGCATCAGTCATACAAAAGTTATACTTAAATCCAAACTGGTTCTCTAGTAGATTGGTACGAATGTCTCATCCTATGTTCAAGAAGGGCCTTTTTCCCTTTATTCAGATTACACCTGCTCACTTTCGGTTGCTTGAAAAGGAAATAATCTCCAAAATATCTTTATTTTTTAAACAAGCCTTAGAAAGTTGGTTGCAATTTCAGTTTAATCCACCTGAAAGGACGGAACAAATAGTACAACAAATCTTGTGGTTAAATTCAAATATAGTAATTGATAAAAAAACTGTATTCATCGAAGAAATGTTTAAAAAAGGTATAATTTTTGTGAATAATATCATAAATAGGACTGGTGGAGTTATGTCACACATGCAGCTAACACAGACATATGGAAATGTCTGCTCTACCCAAAATTACAACCAATTAATTGCAGCATTACCACAAAAATGGAAGAGGCAGGTGGAAGGGGATAAAAGTAAGGAACTTGTATGTCGGCCTTATATTAAAGAACATAAATGGTTAAAGAAAAGTGTGATAAATAAAAACACATACCAATTTCATTTAAGGACCAAAAAACTTACAGCTGTGCCATATAAATTGCAAAATAGTTGGGAAGAGATTTTCGATGTACCCATTCCATGGCACATGGTTTATGAATTGATACGCAAAACAACGCCGGATTCAAAACTTTGAATTTTTCAATTTAAATTATTGTACAAAATTCTTGCAACTAATAGAATGTTATATATATGGGGGATACAATCTTCCCAGCTCTGTAGATTCTGCTGTGAGGAGGCAGAGTCATTAGACCATTTATTTTGGTATTGTCCGCATGTAGCTCGTTTTTGGTCACAGGTCCAGGAATGGTTGAAGAATTGCAACATTTGCGTAGAACTAACGCTACAGATAGCAATACTGGGGGATTTGAAAAGCCATAGTCAATCAATCAATAATATAATAATTATTTTAGCAAAAATGTTTATTTTTAATTTACAATCCGTGGAAGCTATGAGAATAGGAAGATTCAAATCTTTTGTGAAGCATCACAGCACAGTTGAAAAATATATGGCAAATAAAAATCCGAAATGGATGATGTTGGAAGATAGATGGGAAAGGTTGAGTGGAGCTGAAGGGTGGGACTAATAACAAGATAAACAATGTAGGGCATACGGGATCTGTGAAATGTGTATAGGTGCGGAGCTATTGTGAAATAGCACAGTTACAAGTGGAAATCAAACTGGATGGACAACAGAAATAGAGGAAGGACTAAGAACAAACAAGAGAGAACTATTATAAAGTAGACTGTGTCTGTAAAATGTGTATAAGATGTATAAATTGAAGGTAAAAACAGAAATGTTTATCAGTTTACTCCAATTGGGGGATCGGTGGTAGGGTTTGCGGGGAATAATAATAAAGGTATACTCTTTAAAAAAAGTATGTATGTCTATGTAGGTATGTGTATGTATATATGTGTATATGTATGCATACGTGAATGGATATATATATTTACCCCAAAAAATATGGGGGATTGGAAATGATGCAGACAATTACATTGGAAGCAACATTCTTTCCGCAATATTAAGCTGATCCACCCCCCCGAAAAAAAAAGGAAAAAAAAGGTTGCTGGTTTGAATACCCGAGCCGACAAGGTAAAAAGTCTGTCAATATGCACTTAACCTAATTTGATCCAGTTTTGATCCACTTAACACTAATTTGTTGCCGTACTACTACCCTGTAAAACTACACATTTCACTGCACCTATCTGGTGTGACAATATACACTAAATATACAAAAGTATATGGACACCCCTTTCAAATGAGTGGATTCTGCTATTTCAGCCACACCAGTTGCTGACACCAGTTGCTGACAGCACACAGCCATGCAATCTCCATAGACAAACATTGACAGTAGAATGGCCTTACTTAAAGACCTCAGAGACTTTCAACGTGGCACCATCATAGAATGTAACCTTTCCAAAAAATAAGTGTTGTTATTTGGAAGTGGAAATGTCTAGGAGCAACAATGGCTCAGCCCTGAAGTGGTAGGCCACACACGCTCACAGAACAGAACTGCAGAGTGCTGAAGCACTTAGCGTGTAAAAATGGTCTGTCCTCGGTTGCAATACTCACTACCAAGTTGCAACAGTGAGCCAGGCCTAATCACCCAACATCAGTGCCCGACCTCACTAATGCTTTTATGGCTGAATGGAAGCAACTCCCTGCAGAAATGTTCGAACATCTAGTAGAAAGCCTTCCCAGAAGAGTGGAGGCTGTTATAGCAGAAAAAGAGTACCAACTCCATGTTAATGCCTAGGATTTTGGAATGAGATGTGTCCACATACCTTTGGTCAGCATTAGTAGTAGTGTAGTGTATTTTTTTTTTTAAAGCCAACCATCGCCATTTTCGTGGCCTGACATTCAAAGTTACTGTGATAACGTCATGAACCTTCAAGTACCAAATAAGTCTCTCTGAAAAAGAACCACAGATCAAACGTCACACATAAAATATGCCTTCTTGGGGCCTCACTCTCGAGAGCTTCTCATTGTGAAAAAAAGAGACACACGTTGAACACCAATGCCAGTGAAGGAAAATAGCAGAGTTCTCATCGGTGAGTTATTAAAATAATCAACGTTTTTATTCAAAAAATAATCAATTGAATATTATTATCTCTAATCACGTTATTGACATTTTTTGCCTTATGTCCAACGACTGTTTTATTCGATAACCCTAAAATAACAATCCTAGCCTATATATTCTCAAAATACGTTTTATAATCTATGTTGCACAACACTATATGCTGAATTTTATACTTTCCCATAGTCGCAATTTCCCCCAATAGACCTATCACCCACCTGCTGCGCATCATTTTGTATTTTTTTAATGCATCAAAAGTTGTATTTTTTGTCTTTATCTGAAAGAAAAACATTACAACAAGTTGATGATTCTTCGTGTTGATTAGCTATTATAAACTCTTGTGTTTCACTGATCTTGTTCTCTCTGCAGCTGCGCTCCTGCTGCTGTTCGCCCGTTGTGATGGAAACGCGTCGCAGCCTCAGGGAGACTCACCTCGAGCGTACTGTATCACCAGCCTGGAGGTAGGTGGCTAAACTGTGCATCGGTGGGATTATAATTTACCAAACTGACCGGTCACCCACTATAAACCTATGGCACATCAGGTTTTGGCCTCATCCAGGTTTTCAAACAGCTGTTCAAGAAAATTAGCCAGGGACGAGAAATGAGAGTGGGTGAACTGCAGCCGGTGACTGTTGCGGGAATGTACACTGAGTGTACAAAACATTAGGAACATCTGCTCTTTCCATTACAGACTGACCAGGTGAATCCAGGTGAAAGCTATGACCCCTTATTGATGTCACTTGTTAAATCAACGTTAATCGGTGTAGATGAAGGGGAGGAGACAGGTTTTTAAGCCTTGAGACAATTAAGATATGGGTTGTGTGTGAGTGCCATTCAGAGGGTGAATGGGCAAGGCAAAATATTTAAGTGCTTTTGAACGGGGTATTGTAGCAGGTGCCAGGCGCACGGGTTTGAGTGTGTCAAGAACTGCAACACTGCTGAGTTTTTCACGCCCAACAGTTTCCTGTGTGTATCAAGAATGGTCCACCACCCAAGGGACATCCAGCCAACTTGACACAACTGTGAGACGCATTGGAGTCAACATGGGCCAGCATCCCCGTGGAACGCTTTCGACACCTCGTAGAGTCCATGCCCTGACGAAATGAGGCTGTTCTGAGGATAAAACCAAACCTTGGGGATAGTACCAGATTTAATCATTAGGTAAAAATAGGGGTAATGATTCAGCAATCAGGGGGGCAGAGAGCTGCAGCAAAAATGGATCAAGCATATCAGCCCCAGTGGATTATTTTTACATCAATCTTAAGCAAGGCATCTAGCACATCACAGGTAGTAAATTGTTAACATGAAAACAAAGATTCACTAGAAGTTGACGGGTTAACCGTCGGGGCAGCTAGAGGCTGGCAGAGGGAAGAGCAGGGTCGATTAAACCACTATTTCTCTAAAATAAAAAGCTTGCCGAGGTAAAATTATAATCAAAAGCATCACTTATCCCATTCTTCTCAGTTATGATGCCAGTCAAACAGAACTTGCTTATGCAGCGAAGAAGAGCAATTTCTACGCTTCAGTGCATTTGCTGTTTTCCAAAATGTATAAGGATCACCAGCAGAGTCAGAGATAGAGTTTTAAAATTAGCTTGATTTAGCTTTTTTTATTATTATTTTTTTTCCCACCTTGATTTAACCAGGTAGGCTAGTTGAGAACAAGTTCTCATTTACAACTGCGACCTGGCCAAGATAAAGCAAAGCAGTGTGACACAGACAACAACACAGAGTTACACATGGAGTAAACAATAAACAAGCCAATAACACAATAAACAAGTCAATGACACAGTAGGAAAAAAAGAAAGTCTATATATAGTGTGTGCAAAAGGCATGAGGAGGTAGGCCATAAATAGGCCAATAGGAGCGAATAATTACAATTTAGCAGATTAACACTGGAGTGATAAATGAGCAGATGATGATGTGCAAGTAGAGATACTGGTGTGCAAAAGAGCAGAAAAGTAAATAAAATAAAAAATAAAAACAGTATGGGGATGAGGTAGGTAGATTGGGTGGGCTATTTACAGATGGACTATGTACAGCTGCAGTGATCGCTTAGCTGCTCAGATTGCTGATGTTTAAAGTTGGTGAGGGAAATAAATGGAGATAGTACATCTATATCTCAATTATCTCAATTGTCTGAAAGATTGCCAGTCCGCTACAGAGTCCGTTTTTCTTGCTTTGGCCCAGGCCTGATTTCTCAGTTAGCTCCGAAGAAAACCAAGGATTAGATCTATCTTTGACTCGAAATAGTTTAAAAGAGGCATCTTTATCTGTCAGAGGAATAAATAGGGCTTTTCACATTTAGTTGTGTGGGTTTTGAGATCAATTGAGTCAGATTAAAATCTATGCATATACTCTTAAATTGATATGAGGCCGAATAAAGCCAATCCAGATTCAAATCCCTTAAAATGACCAACTCGGAGGACAAAAAAGGTGTTAAACACTCAGATATAGCGCTAATAGCATCCGCCATGGCAGCAAGGGGGAGGTAAATCCCAGCAACAAATAAATGTGTATTCTGGTTTATGGACACATCTAGGGGAAATTGAAGAGGTAGGTGTGGAAGGCAGTATAGCATAGCTCAGTGTATCTGCATGCAGTTCCTGGTAGAGAAGTGGTGGAGGGTGGTGTGGGGGGCAGTGTTGCTGGCTGTTCTCCAGTCTCTGTGAGGCACCACCGGACGTAGTTCTAAAGGAGCTTCTGATTTGTCTCAGGGAGTTGATGACTGGTCTGTTGCTCCTGTCAGGTGAGGTGGACTGGCCACCCGGAGCAACATCCTTTAACGAAGGTGGGGACTGTCTCTTTGTACAGGTCTACATTGTCGTAAAGACAGTCCAGGCTGAGGGTGGGATGGTGGGCCAGGTGTACGATGGGCCATAGCAGTCCTGAGAGAGGCTGGCGTTTACCCTCTGGATGCATTTACCCTCCTCTGGAGCATGTTAGATATTACAATCTTTGCAACAGGGAAGATGGTGGAGGCCCTCTCCATCACTCCCCTTAGTGATGTGGCCACCCTCTCGTTGGGCTCGCAGGTCATTGATCCCAAGGTGAATGATGATATGGCTGGGGGAGCCAAGCTGGGCCACAGTCAAGAGCTCCATAGCTCCCTCTGTTGTGGTGCACTATAACTTTTCCACTTTTTTATTTGGGAAAAGATTGTTCTCTGATATAAACTTTACATTGGTGTCTATCACTAATATAATGTCTGGTTTCTCGTCAGGTCTATGGAGGATGGCAGGAGGGATGTGAGTAATTACAGGCTGTGAGATGGGGATGGAGGGGGTCAGCTGGGTTGGTGCATTGGTTGGTTGGGTTGGTGGGTGGGTTCTGATTCAGCTGTTGGTTTGGTCCTGTGTTTTTTATGGGACTCTTTGTAGAGTGGATGGTAGTAGCTGAGATATTCCTGCCTTAGCTCATGTAGCTCCTTCTTATTTGGTCGAAGTAATGGACAAATTTATCCAGACTGGCCTCCGAACCTTGAACCATCACAGTGCCAATATTATAAATATTAATGTTACATTTGGGGGTGGAATCAATGTACAGTTGCCTAATTTTTCTGTTTTATGACATTTTAAGCAAATTGCCAAGTGCCAAGGATAATGTGTGTAGAACAGGTCTACTTTTATTTCCTTGTTCATTTTTAGGATGAAGTCTTCCCTCAGATTCTCTGGGGATTGACTTTATCACATTTTCAGGATACTTGATGGCAAGGTCTCTGAAACAATGTCTAGAGAATGTGTCCATCTCCATGGTGACCTCTTTAAACAACTCTTTCCTACAGAATGATGTGCATGTGCCTCTTGATATACCTATAGACAAATGCTCTTTTTAACAAAACACTTTTATGAAAAATACAAATAAAGATATTGAATGTGGCCTATTTTAGGCTATAAAGACATAGCTTAGGCTGTAAATACATGACGTTACCGTTTCGTTTCCCCTGGCCCAGATGGGTTTAGAGCACATAGGCTTCTCTATGCTTCCTGCAGCTGTGGTTGTTATCAGTAGGCTACAGTTGACCAGATTGAAGCACAGATTAATTGTGTACGAGTTGACAAAATCATGAGGCAAAATCAGTCTAAACAGCAGAACTTTGTCCCTCCTTTCAACACTTTTGTGTCAATATTTTGTATTAAACCAAATCAAAAGCGCTGGGGCAAATGGCAGCTCACCACACGTTTCCCGGCGGCCCAGCTGTGCTGATCTCTGCAACGTGGACAGATGGAAATTGCCACACAATGTCATAAATGAGGAAACAACATATATTTATGATCTACTATACATTTTTTGGTTGTTGATAGTATCTCAAAATGTTTCCTAAAGTATCTCAAAATGTTGAGATAGTATCAACATTTTATGAAAGAAATGTGGGTGGGTGGCGGGAATGTGCTTCCGGAATTCCCAAACTGTAAACTTTTCCCTTGAAATGTACAGCATTGTACTGGCAGTAAAGTTGCCAGCTTAATACTGTAATTTTGCAATACAGCAGGGATGCTGTAATATGACTTACAGTATTATTACTGTAATCATTACTATAACACAGCTGTATTATAATTACAGTATTTTGAGTCACTGTACCTTTACAGTGTCCTTTTGAGATGAACCTCACAAACAGTAAACCTGTATTTATCTTGGGTATTTTTCTGATGGCAGACCTATAGGCTGTGTAGCATAATGCCATTTCACATTGCATTGCAGAAGGATGCAGAATTGCTCTGATCATTTTGTAGGTCTGTTGTATTGTGTTCTTGAAGAATCTTGTGAATTTTTTAGAAGATAATAAAAATGAAATTCTGCTGCCCTAACATAACTCTGAAAAGAAGACTCTGACCTCAACAAGGTCAAAATAATAAAAATGCATAAGAGAGGAAGGTAGAAACTCATAGGTAGTAGTGGTGATATAGCACCACACCTACTAGCCTACAGTTCCTTCAGAAAGTATTCATACCCCTTGACTTATTCCACATTTTGGAATATTCAGTGTCATCCTGGTAAGCAACTCCAGTGTATATTTGGCCTTAGGTTATTGTCCTGCTGATAGGTGAATTTGTCTCCCAATGTTTGCTGGAAAGCAGACCAAACCAGATTTTCCTATATGACTTGGCCTGTTCTGTTTATATATATAATATAATATAATATATATATATATATATAAACTCCCTAGTCCTTGCTGATAACAAGTATACCCATAACATGATGCAGCCACCACCATGCTTGAAAACATGAAGAGTAGTACACAGTGATGTGTTGTGTTGGATTTGACCCAAACATAAGGGCAATATGTAGCCAAGCAATTACGAGCGTTGGGCCAGTAACCAAAAGGTCGCTGGTTCGAATCCCCGAGCTGACTAGGTACAATTTTTTATTGATGTGCCCTTAAGCAAGGCACTTAACCCTAATTGCTTCTGTAAGTTGCTCTGGATAAGATCATCTGTTAAATAATTAAAATTAAGTAATGCTTTTTATTCAGGACATAAAGTTAACTTCTTTACCACATATTTTGCCGTTTTACTTTAGTGCAAACAGGATGCATGTTTTGGAATCATTTTATTATGTGCAGGCTTCCTACTTTTCACTCTGTCATTTAGGTTAGTATTGTGTAGTATTATTTATTTAACCTTTATTTAACTAGGCAAGTCAGTTAAAGGACAAATTCTTATTTACAATGACTGCCTACCCCGGCCAAACCCTGACAACGCTGGGCCAATTGTGCGCCGCCCTATGGGACTCCCAATCACGGCCTGATGTGATACAGTCTGGAATTGAACCAGGGACTGTAGTGCAGTGAGATGCACTGAGATGCAGTGCCTTAGACCACTGCGCCACTTGGGAGGCCAAAAGGAGTAACTACAATGTTGTTGATCCATCCTCAGTTTTCTTCTATCACAGACGTTAAACTCTGTAACTGTTTTAAAGTCACCATTCATGGTGAAATTAAGCAATGTTTTACTCCTGAACTTATTTAGGCTTGCCGTAATAAAGTGGTTGAATACTTATTGACTCAAGGGATTTCAGTTTTAATTTTTAATCAATTTGTAAAAAAAATTATAAAAACCTAATTCCACTTTGGCATTATGGGGTATTGTGTGTAGGCCAGTGAGCCAAAATCTGTTGAATCCATTTAAAATTCAGACTGTAACACAACAAAATGTGGAAAAAGTCAAGGGGTGTGAATACTTTCTGAAGGCACTGTTCCTGTAATACACAGTGTAAAAAGTTTTCATAACACATGCAATCCTTTAAATGTGACCAAGTCAAAGAGAAAAAACAGCACTGCTATTTCAATAGAAATTCAACTAAATGTACAATTGACATTCTGGTAGGGCTTCTGGTACAAACTCTGGTGATTATGTGACGGAATGACTTAATAAATATTCTGTGATCTCTATTCACCTTCAAAAGCCACATCATTTTAGAGCTGGTCTTCCTCTCTGACTCTCTCTCCCTAACATGGTGACATGTTGTTCTGTGTTCCAGGGAGGGTTGTGTACTCTGTCTGAAACCCATCTGAATGCTTCTGGTCCTACCAGACTAGAGGTCCCTGCTGGACAGAGGCTCCTGATCACCATGCAGAGCATCCCAGGAGACCCTGTCTGCAGCTGGAGCCATGGAGCTGACCCAAAAAGGTGTGTGTGTTTGTTGTTTTACCTGGCGCCTCAAAGCCACTGTGTTATTGTTATTGCATCCATAGGGGTGTACTTTTGCCTCCCTGCTGTCTTCATCTGTAGTTGTTTGCCCTGCCAACAGAAGGGGCTATTCCGTGACCATACTACAGACCCATGTGAGTGATTCTGGAGAGTACACATTCAGCTGTGAGAGAGGCGGGATCAACTCCTCTCTGACCCTCTCTCTACTGGTCATACCTTCGCTGAGTGAGTGACAGCCACATGACCCAATACTCTTGCTCTTTTCGACCTCAAACCTCCTCAGACTACCCAAAACCATATTTGCAGCATCCTCTTCATTGCTACAAAATTATTTTTAAAAGTGATGTTCCTAACCACACAATCATTTGAAATCATATTCAGATCTACACAATATTCATGTCTCGTATCAGAGTTGAATATATACCACCATATTGATTCTGAACCCCATTGAAATGATGTTTGATGAAAAATTCATAGCTACAGCTCAATCCACCTATCTAGGACTTCCCACAAAACCACAGCTGAAATTTATCCCTGGGAAAAGAGGCTTCTTACCAGACTTTCAGTGTTCTTCAGAGGGAAACCCTAAGCCCAAGATCAAATGGTTCAACAACCTTGACAAGACTGGGTACGGTCTCACCAAACTTCAATGAAAATGTATAGAATCCAAAAGCATTGTTTTCAGGGTATTGCTTTAAAGTTTTATAAAGCAATGGCTATACATGATTTCAATCTCAGCCATCAATAGCAGCCGTACAATAGTTTAATGTCTCCTCCGTTCCAACAGAAAAGGTAATGATGGGACAGACATTCCCTCTACGATCAAAGAGAGGGCTAACAACAAAGAGAAAAGTAAAAATTACTACAGGACAGCAGTTATGTGCTGTGCTAGCAATTCTCAAGGAGAGGCGTGTTCTCAACTATATGATTACGGTAAGGTAACCGTTGAACAAAAGTCATCAAATTACAATATTACATTTACAGTACACTATAGCGTGAGCATGACCATATGTGTTTTTCTGTGTGTGCCTCAGATCTGGACCGTGTCAGTGATGAGAATGAGAATGATGAGGCTCCAGAGATCACTGTGAGTCCTGGGCAGCCCCTGCTGCTCAGCTGTCGGCAGAAAGAGAACAGCACCACACAGTGGCTGACTGACAACCAGGGACAAGTAAGCTTTATCAATCTGACAATCTTTTTTTCACGTTTTATCAGCCTTCTCTTCACTCTGCTGAAAACCCTTCCACCTTTCCCATCACGACTTTCTCACTGTATTCATGTAATGCAGATGTAATGCAGCATACCATATTTTCCTCCAGGTCTTCAAATCTCAACTCACATATAAAGAAATAGATATGACCTACCTGTTCATTGAGTCGGTGACAGTGAACCACAGTGGAATCTATACATGCCGGAGCAACAAGAACAAGGTCAAATCCACCCATGTCCAGGTCCTGGGTCAGTTTATAGGCTACAACACTGAATCCTCCTCGTTACCTTTGTTTTCAGTCAAACATTCCCTTTTAAATGTCTATCTGTACTTGGTCTTTACTAATCTCTCAGACAAATTCTTGTTATCTGTCCTGATTCTCTCTTTATCACCACCTGCCTGCATGTTTTTGCCCGAAACGTGATCTACATGTGATTTCCTGTGTTGTGTGTCCTCAGAGAAGGGCTTCATTTCCATCGACCAGGTGAATGAGAGCAGTACCATCTCAGCCCAGGAGAAGCCAGGGTTCTGTCTGCGGGCCCTGGTCTCCTCACACCCTCTCCTACGCTGCCATTGGCTGGGCCCGGACAGCAGACAGACCCAGTGCCCTGAGCCCACACGGCTCTGGAAGAACAGGTAGAGAACGTCAGATGTAGTTATGTTTATGTACAGTAGTTTGATGAGGTTTGATGTGGATACTATATATGATTCCCTGTGGTTTCACCATCTCCCTCTTTCTCCCCAGGACTCTGGAGTTGTGTAACATAGAGCCAGGAGAGTACCAGTTACACCTGAAGGCTGGGGAGCTGAACCTCACAAAGACCCTCTCTCTGTGTGTGGCAGGTGAGTGACAGCCGATTGCCCAGATAGATAAGATGTGTGTGATTGTGTGCATCCTCAGTAAGACACCTGTCCTTGTCCTCTGTCTCTCAGGTACGTCCACTCCCAGTCTCTTACAGAATGGAGACAATATCACCTGTGAGACCAACACCCCCCTCCCCTTCAACCTCACCTGGAGCTCCTGCTCTTTGACCAATGACAGGTATTAGATCTAGGTTTGTTTCTAATGTTAGGATTCAGCTCTGTAGTGGTAGGCACCAATATCGATCATTTGATATGATAACGATATCAAAAGATATCGATAGGAGCAAGGCATATCAGTTTATCCTTGCTGTTAAACTACACTGTTGTGTTAAAGAGCATACGTGACTGTTCCTGCAACCCTACTTAACTGCCTGCTGATGCAATCACATGTTTTTACCCTGATGCTCAACGCTCCCCACCTCTGCTTTGGAATAACAACAGCCTTGGGGCGGACAGTGGCGCTGTTTCCCCCTACTTGGCAATCCATCTTTAACCTGTGTCTATTAACCTGTGTATGTTAACCTGTGTGTGTCAACCTGTGTCTGTTAACCTGTGTATGTTAACCTGTGTCTGTTAACCTGTGTCTGTTAACCTGTGTCTGTTAACCTGTGTATGTTAACCTGTGTGTGTCAACCTGTGTCTGTTAACCTGTGTATGTTAACCTGTGTCTGTTAACCTGTGTGTGTCAACCTGTGTCTGTTAACCTGTGTCTGTTAACCTGTGTGTGTCAACCTGTGTCTGTTAACCTGTGTATGTTAACCTGTGTCTGTTAACCTGTGTGTGTCAACCTGTGTCTGTTAACCTGTGTGTGTTAACCTGTGTGTGTTAACCTGTGTGTGTTAACCTGTGTCTGTCAACCTGTGTTTGTTAACCTGTGTCTGTCAACCTGTGTCTGTCAACCTGTGTCTGTCAACCTGTGTCTGTCAACCTGTGTTTGTTAACCTGTGTCTGTCAACCTGTGTTTGTTAACCTGTGTCTGTCAACCTGTGTCTGTCAACCTGTGTTTGTTAACCTGTGTCTGTCAACCTGTGTTTGTTAACCTCTGTCTGTCAACCTGTGTCTGTCAACCTGTGTTTGTTAACCTGTGTCTGTCAACCTGTGTGTGTTAACATGTGTGTGTTAACATGTGTCTGTTAACCTGTGTGTGTTAACATGTGTGTGTTAACCTGTGCTCTTTTCCAGCTGTCAGTCAGAGTCTGCAGCCTGGAAGGAGATCCCTGCCCCACCCCCGAAGCTCTCTGACTCAGACCAGTTCTGCCATAAGAGGGTTCTCAGCTCCCGGGACAGTACCGAGGTGGGGGACTTTGTCAAGTGCTGCATCACAAACTCTGTCCACTCACAGTCACACTGCAGTGAGACACTGTTCAACATACAATGTAAGTGGTCGATCAGGAAAAATGTGTCCTCAGAAAATAATTGACAACTTTAAATACGTTTATAACAGTTGTCCCAGTGTGCAACAGAATTGGTCACAGTATTGTCATAACTATAGTCAGACATTAGTTATATCTAAAGGAAAGGAGGACCAAGGCACTCTTCATATAATTCATTAAAATGCCTTTATTTGTATGATTTTTTAAACTTTGTTTCTATTGAACATGCCATACAAATAAAGGCATTTTAATTAATTATATGAAGAGTTTCTTGGTCCTCCTTTCTTTTTGATGACTAATTTACCCCTTTTACCAAAGAGCACCTTCTGTCTACTAAAATGTACTATTGTGTACCTTAGTAACGCTTCCCTTCCTCCTCTTTCTATTAGTTATATCTGTTCCATCAGCCTCCTCTCAACTCCTCCTGAAAGTGTCTAGTCTGGTCCTGTTCCTGGCTTTGATGCTGGTCAGCCTGGCGCTGCTCTACTTCATCAGGAAGAAGGTACTCACACACGTAAACATACACACACACACACACACACACACGTAAACATACATACACACACACACACACACACACACACACACACACACATAAACATACACACACACACACACATAAACATACACACACAAACACACACACACACACACAAACACACACACATACACACATACATTCACACACACACACACACACACACACACACACACACACACACACACACACACACACACACACACACACACACACACACACACACACACACACACACACACACACACACACACACATATACACACACACACACATAAACATACACACACAAACACACACACACACACAAATGCACCCTCCCACCTTCCTGATATTTCCTGTGTAGAAACCCCAGTACCAGAGTCAGCTGCAGATGATCCAGATGACGGGGCCTAATGACAACGACTACATCTACATCAACTTCAAAGACTTCCAGTATGACCAGAAATGGGAGTTCCCCAGAGAGAACCTGGAGCTGGGTAAGACTGGGGGAGATGTACCAGTGGAATGACGTAGCCTGACCCATCTACTGGGGAATCTCTAGTCTCCAGCCTCACCAATAGTATTCCCACCAACCCTGTGTTGTTGTGGTCTTTCTCCCCAGGGAAGGAGCTGGGCTCTGGGGCCTTTGGCATGGTGCTTCAGGCTACAGCCTACGGCATCAGCAAGCCGGGGGTCTCCCTGCAGGTGGCTGTCAAGATGCTGAAAGGTACAGGGTTTTACCTGTGTGATGTTTTACCCTGCTGGCTAAGTGTTGGTGTTTGCTGAAGAGACTTTGTCATACTATTGTACCCTGCACCAGTGAAGTCTCTCTGGTCATTGTTGAGTGGTAACGTTTGCCCATGCAGAGAAGCATGAGACAGTAGAGAAGGAGGCTCTGATGTCAGAGCTGAAGATGTTGACTCACATCGGACAGCATGCCAACATCGTCAACCTGCTGGGGGCGTGCACTGGCTCAGGTACGATAGCCAATCACAGGCTCTGTGATTGGCTGTGCGACTGTGTGTGACTCTGTGACTGTGTGTGGATCTGTGACTGTGTGTGGATCTGTGACTGTGTGTGGCTCTGTGACTGTGTGTGTGACTCTTTGACTGTGTGTGTCTCTGTGATTGTGTGTGACTGTGTGTGGCTCTGTGACTGTGTGTGACTCTGTGTGGCTCTGTGACTGTGTGTGTCTCTGTGATTGTGTGTGACTGTGTGTGACTCTGTGACTGTGTGTGGATCTGTGACTGTGTGTGGATCTGTGACTGTGTGTGTCTCTGTGACTGTGTGTGTGACTCTGTGACTGTGTGTGTCTCTGTGATTGTGTGTGACTGTGTGTGGCTCTGTGACTGTGTGTGACTCTGTGTGGCTCTGTGACTGTGTGTGTCTCTGTGATTGTGTGTGACTCTGTGACTGTGTGTGGATCTGTGACTGTGTGTGGATCTGTGACTGTGTGTGGCTCTGTGACTGTGTGTGTGACTCTGTGACTGTGTGTGTCTCTGTGATTGTGTGTGACTGTGTGTGGCTCTGTGACTGTGTGTGACTCTGTGTGGCTCTGTGACTGTGTGTGTCTCTGTGATTGTATGTGACTGTGTGTGACTCTGTGACTGTGTGACTCTGACAGGGCCCACGTACCTGATATTTCAGTACTGCCGTAACGGGGACCTGCTGAACTACCTGAAGAACAATAGAGAGCTCTACCACAAGTCTCTGACCGAGGCCTTCACCAGGGACCGCTTCAGCGGCCTTTACCACAACCTGCCCAAGAGGAGCTCCAGGTTGGGATTAATGTAGGGGTGTCAAGGTTTAGTTTAATTCAGAAATTGGATTGTAGGCTACTCTCATGGTGAAGTAGAGGTATGATTGTGAGGGTTAATGTGCTCTCATGGTGAAGTAGGGGTATGATTGTGAGGGTTAATGTGCTCTCATGGTGAAGTAGGGGTATGATTGTAAAGGGTTAATGTGCTCTCATGGTGAAGTAGGGGTATGATTGTAAAGGGTTAATGTGCTCTCATGGTGAAGTAGGGGTATGATTGTAAAGGGTTAATGTGCTCTCATGGTGAAGTAGGGGTATGATTGTAAAGGGTTAATGTGCTCTCATGGTGAAGTAGGGGTATGATTGTGAGGGTTAATGTGCTAATGTTGGTCTGTGTTCTTCTTAGTGAGTTCCAGAGGCCAGTGGACAGCATGTACATCCCCATGTCCCCCACCACCACTAGAGGGCAAGAGAGCATCGCCCTGATCAGCCTCAACTCTTCTCCCATGAACACCTCTGATGGTCAGTGTGGGGTAGACACACACATTCCCACATACACACACACACACAAATTAAGAAATAGGCTTGCTTACTTACTTAAAATATCTGTAGGATCTCTCCACTGCTGTCCAGTGGATTCTGTTGATCCCAGCTGATCCCTGTTGATCCCAGCTGATCCCTGTTGATCCCTGTTGATCCCTGTTGAGCCCAGCTGATCACTGTTGATCCTAGTTGATCCCAGCTGATCCCTGTTGATCACTGTTGATCCCTGTTGATCCCAGATGATCCCAGCTGATCCTAGCTGATCCCTGTTGATCACTGTTGATCCCTGTTGATCCCAGATGATCCCTGTTGATCCCAGCTGATCCCTGTTGATCACTGTTGATCCCTGTTGATCCCAGATGATCCCTGTTGATCCCAGCTGATCCCTGTTGATCCCTGTTGATCCCAGCTGATCCCTGTTGATCCCAGATGATCCCAGCTGATCCCTGTTGATCCCTGTTGATCCCAGATGATCCCAGCTGATCCTAGCTGATCCCTGTTGATCCCTGTTGATCCCAGCTGATCCCAGCTGATCCTAGCTGATCACTGTTGATCCTAGCTGATCCCTGTTGATCACTGTTGATCCCTGTTGATCCCAGCTGATCCCTGTTGATCACTGTTGATCCTCAGGTCCAGGGATCTATGAGGAGTTAAATGAGCTGCAGGAGGCGGAGGAAGAGGAGGAGGAGGAGGAGGAGGAGGAGGAGGAGGAGACGCTGACCTACGACGACCTGCTCAGCTTCTCCTATCAGGTGGCCAAGGGCATGGACTTCCTGTCCTCCAAACACGTACGTGGAGCAACTACACTGTCCACTGCAAACTACACACTACACATGGCACCATATTCACTTCACCATGTCCCCTCAGAATTATACAAGGCTGCGCTCACTGCAATAAATCTTAATACTCCCTGGCCTGTACCTTACATCATCACACCCTCTCTGTGTCCTGGGTGTGTGTATCTGTCTCCAGTGTATCCATCGGGACCTTGCGGCCAGGAACGTGTTGGTGACTCAGGGTGGACTTGTAAAGATCGGGGACTTTGGACTGGCCCGGGACATCGACAACGACTCCAACTACGTAGTGAGAGGAAATGTAAGGACTATACACAGGAGGGAGTGTTTCGGTCGTCACTAGTTAGTAGTGCTTGACTTGGGCAGGAGTTCACCGGAGCTGAATACCGTCACCTTCAATTTTCAACTGCTTGAGCTCCTGTTCCTCTTATAGAATATTAGCTCAAAAGTATTGTAGTATCAAAAGCTCCTGCACCTAAATATAAACAGTACCGGCACCCACAATGAGTACCAGCACCTATTTCAGTCAAGCACTGCTAGTTACCACATAAACCCTGCCTATTTCTGCTATTTATCGTCTTAAAATGTGATTTTAAACCTAAGTTTAACCGCATTGCTAACCTTGTGCCTAGCTCAAACCTTAAAGTAAGACTAAAAAGCTAAAGAAATAATCCTGCTTTTTTTACAATAGACAATTTTGACTTTGTGGCTGTGCTATATAGTGGAAACCAAGTGTTTGTCTGTATTTGACAAATTCTCTGTTGTGTCAGTGACAGCTGTGTTCTCAGAATCCAGTGTCAGTGTGTGTGACTGATGTGTGTGTGTGTGTGTGTGTGTTGTGTTGCAGGTGCGTCTGCCAGTGAAGTGGATGGCTCCAGAGAGTATCTTCCAGGGGATGTACACCATGCAGAGCGATGTCTGGGCCTATGGTATCCTGCTGTGGGAGGTCTTCTCTCTGGGTAGCCACATAAACATACCTACTCTTACTTGTTATTGTATTGTAGGGTGTCAGTGTATGTGTGGGATGGGGGTGGAGTGGGAGGGTTCAAAAAGCATACTTTTGTTCACAAAAAAATAAGAATATCCACTGGACACACTGGTTGAATCAATGTTGTTTCCACGTCATTTAAACTAAATGAAATGACGTGGAAACAACGTGGAATAGACGGTAGATTGACGTCTGTCCCAGTGGGTACGAACTACACACACACACAATGTGAATTTGCTACTGGCACTGACCCTGTAGATTACATTCTGCTGGTTTTTCTCTTTCTTTCTTGTTTCTTGTGGGGGTTTTTTGTTATACTATTTTAATATTTATTTAATACTGCACTGTTGGGAAGGGCTTGCGAGTTAAACATTTCACTGTACTTGTACATATAAAACTTGATGTATTCCCTGCATGTTTCTGATACAGGGCCTTCAGAAAGTATTCTCTCCCCTTGACTTTTTTAACATTTTGTTGTGTAGCAGCCTGAATTTAAAATGGATTACATTGAGATTGTCCAACAGTTGACAAAAAAAGGGCATCTATTGGTAGATGGGTAAAACTAAAATGAAAGCAGACATTGAATGTCCATTTGAGCATAGTAAATGTATTAATTACACTTTGGGTGGTGTATAAATGCACCCAGTCATTACAATGATACAGGCGTCCTTGTAAAGACAGTCCGGGATTGATGATCATGAATCCCGTTCAGTGAAGCCTAGAAAACCGGTGACGTAGACCTCCGGATCTGGTGAACAGAATGAGTAGAATGAGGTACTGATGAGCATCAGTCCCGGGGGGATCCGTAGAGAAAGGAAACCGGTCAAGGATTTCACCATGAGGCCAATGGTGACTTTAAAACAGTTACAGAGTTGAATGGCTGTGATAGGAGAAAACTGAGGATGGATCAACAACGTTATAGTTACTCCACAATACTGACCTAATGTCACGGATCCCCCCGGTACTGATGCTCATTCTGTTCACCAGTTCCGGAGGTCCACGTCACCGGTTTTCTAGGCTCCACTGAACGGGATTCATGATCATCAACCCCGGACTGTCTTGTCTGATTACACACACCTGCTTCCCATTTCCCCTGATTAGTATGTTATATATGTGCCCTCTGTTCCCTCTGTATTTGTCGGTTATTGTTCCCATGTCCGTTGGTGGTGTGAGTACCTATGTGTTGGTGCAATTATGCTGCGTGTTATATATATTGTGTGTTACGGGTATCGTGCCGGTCTACGAGGTTTACCCTCGTTCTTTTGTTTGGGTACAGCCCAGTGTTTTTGTATACCTGTTTGTTTTGGGTGTATTAAAAAACCCTATTGTGTACTCCTGCACCTGTCTCCAAAATCTTTTATACCAGCGTGCCACCTAAATGACAGAGTGAAAAGAAGGAAGCCTGTACAGATTACAAATATTCCAAAACATTCATCCTGTTTGCAACAAGGCACTAAAGCATACTGCAAAAAAATGTGGCAAAGAAATTAACTTTATGTCCTGAATAGAAAGTGTTATGTTTGGGGCAAATCCAACACATCACTGAGTACCACTCTTCATACTTTCAGGCATGGTGGTGGCTGCATCATGTTAGTTCTCACTGCCACTTCTACAAAGTATTGACTCAGGGGTGTGAATACTTCTGTAAATTTGATATTTCTGTATTTCATTTTCAATATGTTTGCAAAAATGTCTAAACATGTTTTCAATTTGTCATTGTGTAGATAGGTGAGAATTTTTTGTTGTTGATTTAATCAATTTTGCATTCAGGCTGTAACACAACATAATGTGGAATAAGTCAAGGGATATGAATACTTTCTGAAGGCACTGTATTAAGTGATTTGCTCTCTCTCTCTCCCTCTCAGGTGTGACCCCCTACCCAGGGATAAAGGTGGACAACAACTTCTATGTGATGATAGAGAGAGGTTTTAAGATGGAGCAGCCATACTACGCCAGTGAATCTGTGTACATATCCAGACCTGCTCTGCACCTACATCTATAACATTACATCATACACATTTAATTAGAATCAAATATAGGAACTGTAAAAGGGGTTTCATCCCCCCTCCCTTCCTCCCTCCTGCAGGTATTCGATCATGTGTAAGTGCTGGGCCTTGGAGCCTCGGGACCGCCCTCACTTCTCCAAGCTGGTGGCCTTCATGGACGACCAACTGGCCGACATGGAGGAGAAGGTGAGGCTTAAACAATACAACAAGCCTCAATGTAGGCAATCCTCAATGCACGTCCTTCCATTAAAATCCTGATTTCTTGTGATTTATCTTTTAGCTCTACCATAACATCCTGGACAAGAGCTGCAATCATGCATTATACCAGAATGCACCTGTGAAATCTGATCTCTCAGCCTTGGCCAAAGAAAAGGATCTTCAAGCACAGTCACAGAACCAATACTGCAAGACCCACTCCACTGGAGAGGCCCCAACAACAACAACCACAACACTGTCTGACATGGTTGCCATGGAGACTGATGATGACAAACCACTGAAACCATGTCAGTGAGATCAATGGCATATCTTTCTAATTCTTCTATGCCATGAGGATTTCTCATATTATATCCTAGTAGTGTATATTTGTATAATGCTGTGGATTTCAAATGCACTGATGACTTGCTTTATCCAAATATGTTTAACAATGAATATGTCAATTAAAACTGTTTTTGTATCAAAGGCTAGCTCTGTCACTGTAGGAATTGATAAAGTAATATTTAACATTGTAACATAGATGTCAAATTTAACACAACCTGTTTTTGTGAACATATTATAGACTGTGTGCAACTAATTCAATATTAATCATGTTATTACTGCTTTTGGAGAAGAGAGATTTCAATCATTTTGACAGCTGGATTATTCTGTCTTTTCTTTTCTGTGTGAAGTTATTTTTTATTAATAACAATGATTTAGTTTTCGGTATGTTTGTCCATCTGAGTTCTGGAAATTATTCAAATATTTGAAATAAAGTAAAAAGAGGAGGAAGGGAAGCGCTACTAAGGTACACTATAGTATATTTTGGTAGATAGAAGGTGCTCTTTGGTAAAAGGTGTAAATTGGTCATCAGAAAGGAGGACCAAGGCACTCTTCATAAATTAATTAAAATGCCTTTATTAGTATGGCATGTTCAATAGAAACAAAGTTGTTTAAAAACCGACGCGTTTCGGCTGCATGGCCTTCGTCAGGGAGTACAGAAAAAAGAGAATACAATGTCCTCTTTTGAAAGTCTTTTCCAATTAGCCCTAATTAGAAGAGGGAGTGGTTACCAAATTGGACACACCTAGTAAGCAATAATATACACATGAAAAGGTAAAATACTGTAGCTATGTTATCATGAGCATACAACTCCAAGCTAGAAGCATCAGAACACCCAGAGAGGCAGTTCCAACCCTAACCATGACTGGGAGAAGTGTCCAGAACAAGAAAGCAATATATTCCACAGATCACAGCAAAACATGAACAACAGTCCAAACATAGCTAGAGGGCAATTGAGCAAAATGTCCACTAGATGACAGCAAATGGACCCATTACGACCCTACAGGAAGGGTGAGAAATCGCAGAGAACATTAAAAGAATCATTAAAAATAATTGGGGAATCATCCAAAGTGATACGCTACTACGCCAAGTCTTTCCTGAACCACCAGTCATAAGCTTTAAGAGATGTCCTACCCTAAATGACAAATTAGTCCACAGTTACCTTCCGGGTGACTCTCAAAAAACTTGGCTTGACCACAAACCCAAGGGCTCTTTTAAATGTTACCAGTGCAACCATTGCAGTAATATTGTACAGAAAAAGTATTTTGTTGACACAGCTTCTAAAATGGAGTATTACCTCAAGCATTTTATTAACTGCAAAACCACTCATGTCATCTATAGACTGGAATGTCCACAGTGCAAGGTGTTCTACATTGGACGGACAAAGAGACGCCTTCAAGATCGCTTGACGGAACACAAGTACGCCATACGGGTAGGCAATGAAGACTACCCCATGGCAAGGCACTACAAGTCCTTACACCATGGTAACCCTGCCTCCCTACAAGCTATGGGTATTGATCATGTTCCGGCCTCTATTAGAAAAGGGGACCGTCTTAAACAGTTAAACCAAAGGGAAAGTTTTTGGATTTACAAACTACAGGCCACTAAGTACCCTGGTTTAAATGAAGATATGGATTTCTCACCCTTCCTGTAGGGTCGTAATGGGTCCATTTGCTGTCATCTAGTGGACATTTTGCTCAATTGCCCTCTAGCTATGTTTGGACTGTTGTTCATGTTTTGCTGTGATCTGTGGAATATATTGCTTTCTTGTTCTGGACACTTCTCCCAGTCATGGTTAGGGTTGGAACTGCCTCTCTGGGTGTTCTGATGCTTCTAGCTTGGAGTTGTATGCTCATGATAACATAGCTACAGTATTTTACCTTTTCATGTGTATATTATTGCTTACTAGGTGTGTCCAATTTGGTAACCACTCCCTCTTCTAATTAGGGCTAATTGGAAAAGACTTTCAAAAGAGGACATTGTATTCTCTTTTTTCTGTACTCCCTGACGAAGGCCATGCAGCCGAAACGCGTCGGTTTTTAAACAACTTTGTTTCTATTGAACATGCCATACTAATAAAGGCATTTTAATTAATTTATGAAGAGTGCCTTGGTCCTCCTTTCTTTTTATTTGAAATAAAGTATTTGAAATTATCACTGTTTTTGTGGCTTTTATAATAGGTCTAATGAGTGACATTGGGAATGAACAGTGGTGTTTTATATTTATAGGGGGTGGGGAGCAATGGCACAAATTGCACGATTGGTGGCGCCAGAGCTCTATTAGTCGCAAGAGCTACGCCTGCCGTTCCGGTGTCCTGAGATGCAATAGTGTCATTCACCTGGCTCGCATCAAATTAAAAGCTGTGAAAGACCACTTTATCTCAATTCAAACCTTTTGAAATATAACAAACAGGCAACGGTTCGGGTTGCATTATAAGCTAGTAAGACTTCAAATCTGGGCATAAAAAGGCATGAGGGGTCATTGCGCCTTGTTGTCCCGGAGTTCAATAACCCAACAGTATTGGCATGCTGGGCTTTTCTGTTGACCTGTCCGAAGGGCAGTTTTGGGGCCGCTACTAATGAGTCTGTGCAGACGAGACAGTAGAGTTTAATATGGACATCGGATCAGTGAATTATCTCCCTTACGAGGACTTTGTGGATGTTTTCGGTAACGTGGTGGAGAAATGTCCACTCATAACCGCCGCAGTATGGTCCCGCCGTCCCTTCTCGAGCCTTGCTGACCTGGAGGCCAGTATAAACGACTTCATCGATGCCCTCCCCGAATCAGGTATAGCCAAGGATGAATGGATAACCAATAAGGCGTTTTTAGTTCTTTCTTTAAAATGTAATATGATATTTTTATTTTTACATTCAGCTGGTGAGAGATTGTTAAACTATAAGGTTTTTAAACGTGGGTGTGAAATATATTTTACTACACGCTATTATATTAATCAATGAATATTGGATTTGAGATGATAGTTTTTCCAGCGTCGGACGACTATCTAAACTCTACTATCCACAGGTAAAGAGGGAATCCTCAGAGTTCACCCCGACCTCACGGGTAGAGACCTCCAGAGTGGGACTCTGACCCGGGAGTCGCGAGAGGAACAGGTCCAGGCCGGTTTGGACACGCTGACCACCGCAGAGGTCTCTCGCATGGCCCGGCTGAATACGGAATACAAGGACCACTTCGGTTTCCCCTTCGTGATCTGCGCGCGGATGAACAACAAGGCGACCATCCTGCGGCAGCTAGAGGAGCGGCTCCGGAACGAGCGCACCATAGAGAGGGCGTGCGCCATCGATGAAGTGAAGAAGATCTGTCACCTCCGTCTGCAGGGGCTCGTGGTCCCGGAGACGTCCAACAAGCTATAACTGAGTGACGGGATGACATACAGTTTCGTGTGGTCTACCTGCTGAGTTGTATATGTTTGAATAGTGCATCATAATGGCTGCGTCATTGTTGTGCGTAAAGGAGTAACTGTGCCTAAATGTGCTTAATTGTACCAAGTGCCAAAATTGAGCAAAATTAATTAAATAACTGCAGATGTTTCATTGATTTTATTCTGATTTCAAATATTAACTTTAATTTGATAAGTCTGAGATGATAGCTTAATAAAGATTTCAAAATATAGTACATTCTTCACAGTGCCTATCATTTAGACATCAACGATATGATAACATAAGGTACATGTACAAGGCTATATAACTGGTGTGAGTGAGTCATTTTTGTCATATAACAATTTATCAGAAAATGCATCAGTATTGTTAATATTGACAGCAGAACCATGTACTGTGCGTAAACTGCCAAAATGTTCAGAGAAAAGTTTGAAATCTGAAGTGCATTGGTTTTAAAGCACTAAGCTTGCTTTAAAAGTAGCTCTCACCAGAGTTGTGTGGTCTGTGTCACCACGGTCTCTGCAAGCTGCTGGTGCTACTGCCCAGAGATCAGAGCAATAGTATAAAGTCGGTCAATATGTATGTCCAATGCAAAGTGTCATCATCAGTGCATGCCCCTCAGGTCCTCAACACCAACATGAGGTCAGTTCAGTCGCAGAATGATGACATCACAGACAATGCCCCTGCAGTCCTCTCCTTTCACGCCTCTTCAATCTTTCACGGCCGACAACGTACATGAATGATGCCAGCAGAGTCTGTTTGAAAAGTGCCTTCCTTTTCCTCCGTGTCTGCCCAATTTTCAACAATATCAGCCCGGCTAAGCCGAGTCTCTAGAACCTGACAGGGAGTGGGAGTGTAGGGGTGAGGGGGGTGTGGTGGTAGTGGTGAGAGGTGCCGGTGTGGGAGCCCCTGCCACCGCGACCCTGACCCCAACCCCTGACCCCCCGACTCCCATTCCAGCCCCTCCGACCCCCAGCCCAGCCCCCCCGACCCCCAGCCCAGCCTCATCCTTCAGGTCCCCTGACGTAATGGACGAGTCCTGCTCGGGGTCGACCCCCCTCACTCTCTTCTTGTCCTCCTCTTTCTTCCACTTCATCCGTCGGTTCTGGAACCAGATCTTGATGTGTCTCTCTGTGAGGCTGAGGGTGAGGGCCAGCTCGACACGCCGCGGCCTGCTGATATACTTGTTGAACAGGAACTCCTTCTCCAGCTCCAGGAGCTGGGCTCTCGTGTAGGCAGTCCTTGTCCGCTTGTTCTCCTCTGCCTCCATGTAGTGGCCTGGGGGGAGGATGGGGAGGGAGGGGAGGGGAGGGGAAGATAGAGAAAGAGTGAGAGGCAATGAAAGAGCGGGAGGGGAGAGATGGAAAGGGTTTTGAGTTTTTAACTTGACATTGTACCTTGTCAAAGTCCCAAATGCACAATCTAGATGAAATTGGCAATGACCCACCAGTGGGTTCTAACCCACTGGGTCTAGCTGAAATGCACACAGCACGCTGACTGAACTCAGCTCACCCACTGACCACCCAAGAATGCAGAACATCTACTGTGTAGAAACAGTTGGGTAACTGATGATAACTAAAACACATACAGTAGGCTACATCAGATGACAGGTAAACCCTCACAGCTGTCAATGCAACTATAGCAACAGATACTGTATACTGACTATGGAAAATGACTATGTGAGGTATCATGTATTCTGTGCAGAACAATTCTGCCTGGGTCACAGCACACTGAATTTCACATTACTGCATATTCTATAACAAAGACTCACAAATGGGTCAATCAATTGGAGGGAAAATTGTTAGGACTATTAAAAAAAGAACAGTAACATTTCGATTACTGTGGGTTTTGTTAGTTGACAAAAGTGTACAATAGTTAAACATCTTGTGGTTTATAATCTAATTTCTTTTAACATTATAGGCTATTATTCGATAGTAATTTCACCTGAAAAGTTTCACTAACTTGAACTGTTCAATAAAACACAAAGGCTGGATCAACAGGACAATTTACAGACCGTCCGTTAATTTAATGTAATGACTTTTATAAAAAATGAAGGTAGACCCACGTGATAAAAGTACAGCCATAGTTTTTCCTGTATCACAACTACAATTAATTTGTGTTTTGAATTATGAAATGAGTAGCACAACTGTTAAACTTTTTTATTGGTGAAGGTGGTCGTTGACATTTCCAATCTATTCTATTCAATAGTTGAACTGCTTAATTATTCGTTTTAGAGTAAGCTTATTCTTGCCCTGGTTGCGTTTGTCCAGTGAGGAAAATATTTTTACTGAAATAAACTTTTAGCGAAATTATTTGACAAAAAGTATATAGTTTGTAAAATTACACAATTTTATAAAGCCACGGGAATAAACAATAAAAGCACATATAGCCTAATTAAGTCATATTTAAAAAATGTGTATCCTAATTGTCCTATTAATTATAAACAATATTTTTGTTATTGTTTTTGAGGAAGGTTGAGTTGAGAGAATAATTGTCTATAGGCCTACGCAATAAATGAGAAGAGCCTTGTGCTTTGCTCTAACTTTTCCACATCTTGTTACCATCAATTTATTTAAGTAACATCAGTGCCTCACTTGGGCTGAAATAGATCCCGGTGCTTATTTTAGGTTCTGGTACTGTTTATATTAAGGTGCAGGTGCTCCACAATACTTTTGAGCTAATATTATATAAGAGGAACAAGAGATCAAGCAGTAGAAAATTGAAGGTGCCGGTACTCAGCTCCGGTGAACTCCTGCCCAAGTCAGGCACTGAGTAACATACATTACTTTATATTCCGTTTAATTGTGTAAGTGGTTTGAAAACGTATTCAGATATTTTAGGTTAGAGAAAAAAAGGCTCAATCGAGTTCCCATTTACCCGCTGAACCAAGTTGACTTAAAATGGCCGCAACAGAAAATACTTTTAGGAGGAAGAGTTGACTCGTTATTTTGCTACGATTCCTAAAGACTCCACCTTAATGATATACCCTTTAATATATTTGATATGTCTAAAAAATATTGATATAATTAAGGTTATTGTAAGACACTGTAATATATACTACACAGGATTTTTCATTAAGTCATATATGGATAATAACTGCCATTAGGAAATCATTAACAAAGAAATTGTCACAACGGAAATTTTCACATATTTGAAGTAAATCTCAACTTGGTACTTGAGACAGGAGGCACACCTTCAGAGGCACACAAAACAGTTTGGCTTGTATTAGGGAACCTAGGTCCTTTACAGATTGATTGACAAGGTAAACTGACACCCACCCACGACATACATTGTAGACATCATGATGTCATTTAAGTTCTTATACATGCACAAAAGACTCGGTCTATTCAAACTTCATGAACATTTACCACGATTAACGTCTGAACATTTTCTAGGCCTATATCCACAGCAGTGGCATTAGCCTACACATAAAGCAGCAGCAACTCATGCTCCATACACGACAGTTGATTGTGTGAGTTAAATAGCTTTTGAATTACACTCAATGTTCAGTTTATTTCTGCTGAATTCCCTATGGTCAAATAACATTCACTCCATGGCTATTGGCAAAAGAAAACTCCTGAATGTTCAATTAACTATTACATAAATACTTTTGTTGAAATATTGTATTTTAATCAAATAGACTATCCACTTGTAGACTATTTCTAGAGTATAAAGGTGCGTTCAAACGAATATATTTAGATAGGCCTACTGTAAAAGAACGGTCTGCAAAATTCCTATAAATGTGTGGGTAGATTCCTTGAGAGGCCTAAATGAATTCCTTTCTTTGCAGCCCTACAGCAAAGAGAACTATGCGAAAATTGCCAAGGTGACTGCAGTGAGTTACCTGCCCACTGTCCCTTCCAGGTTTGCACGTGAGACTTGGTGCTTTTCATCCAGGGGAAAGGCAGGTGGTATCTGTTCCTATCCGCACACAGAGCCAGCTCCCCCGGGTCTCCGTAACCCCCCGGTTGGATAGTCTGCTGGGGCGCCTGGGGGTGGTGGAGCTGCGGCACACCTGGGTCCTCTCGCATGGGCATACTGTACGGAGCAATATCAGGGAGACTTGCCTGGTCTAGCCCTCCCATGGAAGGCGAGGAATAGACGGACTGAGCCTGCCGGCCCATGTAGAGGCAGGGCGGAGGGCTGTGGCTGAATTCCTCGCTGTGGGGTCTCTGGTAGGGGCAGGGGTCTTTGAACAGCTGCGCGGGGGAATAGTAGTGCTCTTCTCGATTCATGACTGCCGAGGGCCAGGGCTATCCAACGGGTGTGTGTGCACACATGTACATGCGCCCTATTGCCTTCGCTGCGTGGAACCTTGTGCTCTGCTCTACCTGTGCTGCTCGTGCATCTGTCGCCGCTATAGGCCCTGCGCAGATGTGTCACCGCCACCACGTGACCCTGCTGCACCTAAGCCATTGGTTTCACTGATTACACAAAACTGAGAAGTTGTCACCTTAGTTTCTATTCGTGTCTGTATTCTCTGCCCCGCGGTGCGACAATAATTGAACAGAATTGACCGTGCACAAATCAATGCCCTCGGCAAACACTCTACTGTTTGACGGCGGATATCTGAGACCCACCTGCTGCAGGTTGGTCCTAATGCAGCGATATACAGGTGAGCAGCGGAATCTGCGGGTCCTATCGCTGCGAGCGGACAGGGGCTAATGCCATCGAACTAATCAGAGAGATTGCGGCCTGTAGAGAAAAAGCACGGAGAGAAACGCAAACAGAACGTGCCTCCACAATGTCAGTATCATCACGGCTTTGGCTCTCTTGGTGGAAAAGAAGAAGAAACGATGGGAATGCAGTGCGCTCGTGAAGCCTGAATGCAGATTTCACTGCCGTGGAACAATGTCATCCATTGAACATTTATATGAACGTAGTTCTCTTATCAATAGACTGATAGAGGGGGAAATCGATAACCAGATGTATAGGCCTAATAGCCTACTCGCATCGGCTGACCCTGGTGATAAGCAACTTGCAGCGGCGGTTGTCTTGGAAACTTGGCAATGAGAAGTGAGGGGGATCAAAGACCAAGTCCTGGCCGAACCCTCTCCTGGTTGGATACCTTTTAGTGTTCTCTTAAAAGTGGCCGAACTTGCGACTTTTTAAATCCAACCCATTATAGCCAATGGCTCATTTAACACCATTTAACTGATCTCCTCTGGTTCATAACAAACAGCAGCAGAGCTCGTGTCTCCCACCGCCACTCTTCCTCTGTGTTTGCTGGACATTAGGCAGACAGGTGCTCGCTCCATTAAACAACACTCTTCACGGTAAAGTAAAGAGGAGAGCCAGGGTGTAAACCAATTAGCATGGAGTGAGGAGCAGCACTCAATTAGCGCGCGTGGTGCGAGGAAATACACGTCTCTCCAGGCGGGTGAGCACTTTTACGCAGCAACTGAGTGCCAGGCAGCAGCTAAGGCCCGCGACTTATTAAAATATAAAATGTATTACCATGTTATAACTGTAATGTTATAAAGCACTAGCATTTCTTTCAGCTGGCCTTGTAGGCTATCGATAATAACCATTAGCCTACATGAGATAGGAAATAAATAAATACATATATATCATGTTTACATTGTTTTTCTATTTTGGCCATTGTGCTTACAGAGGCTTTATCTGCATTTTAGACATCACAGTTGACGTGATGTCTAAAATGGCCAGTCAAACGCACACAGAAACGAATAGGCCTATGGCAGCACGGAGTTCTTCAAGAGAGATTATGACTCTTTCTCCAGTATCTTAATGGGGCACTCAGCATCTGCTATAAAGTTCAAGTAAACCAATTCCATACAAATCAGTCCATGTATTGTCGCTTAATGGTGTTTATATTTGCTCGTCGTTTGAACGAGGAAGGAAACTGTTAACCGCATGTATGTCCCCACTACACTGAAAACGCCCAACGGAGTTTATGAAGCGTGACTGCGTAAAACGCTATTTAGACCCCTTATCCATGGCATTGAAATTTGCGTAATGGTTTTAAGTGAAAGGTAATGCGGCGTTGCTGAACCCAAATGCAATGATTCACAAACAGGTTTGCAAATAAAAAGCCTTTAAGGACTCTTAATATCAACCGCAATAAAACGGCTGTAGGCAATCGAGAGGGGCCATAGCCGTATAGAGTGCAGTACAGGTTATGGACCCAACGGGTTAGAAACACCAGATGGAACGGAGTGCTGTGGGGAGAGATACTATAATGCTTGAGTGAATGGCCATGCTGTTCATACTGATGTTGCCTCATATAGTCCCTGGGTTACCCCCATGAGCGCCTAGCGAGCAGCATTATTGTCACGTTCGTGACCTGTTTTCTCTTGTTTTTGTATGTGTTTAGTTGGTCAGGGCGTGAGTTGGGGTGGGCATTCTATGTTATGTGTTTCTATGTTTAGGTTCATTGTCATTTAGCCTGATATGGTTCTCAATCAGGGACAGGTGTTTTATGTTTCCTCTGATTGAGAACCATATTAAGGTAGGTTGTTAACACTGTTTGTTTGTGGGTGGTTGTCTTCCGTGTTTGTGTCTGTGCACCACACGGGACTGTTTCGGTTTGTTTGTTTGTTTGTTTGTTCGTTCGTTTTAGGTAGTCTGTTCCTGTTTCATGCGTTCTTCGTGTTTATGTAAGTTCTTGTTCAGGTCAGTCTACGTCGTTTGTTATTTTGTAGTTTGTTTAAGTGTTTTCGTCTTTACTTTAATACACTTCATTATGTCCACATTCCACGCTGCGCTTTGGTCCAGAGGAGGAAAACGACCTTTACAATTATTCATTAATTAAATCTTAAATTAAATTGCTCAAACAAGGTCTTTCTCAACTCATGGAAATGGTCAATCCCATAAAACAATCTAAAGTAATAGGGATAATTAGTATTGCCTAATAACCCATCAACAATGACAACAATGATAATTGAGGACCGCTGACCACTGAATGCACGTTTTAAACCTGCTCTTTTAAGATCACTTATGCACTTTGCACTGTTTTAACGTTCATTCATTGTTATGCTTTGTGTGTTTTTGTGTCTGTTGTTTAACTAACTATATGTATGCCACTCCCTTGGCCAGGGCTCACTTGAAAAGGAGATGTAAATCTCAATGTGACTTCTCCGGTTAAATTAAATATGTATATACTGTATATATATATATTTTTTTTATCTTTTATTTAACCAGGTAGGCCAGTTGAGAACAAGTTCTCATTTACAACTGCGACCTGGCCAAGATAGAGCAAAGCAGAGTTTGGACATACCTACTCGTTCAAGGGTTTATCTATATTTGTACTATTTTCTACATTGTAGAATAATAGTGAAGACATCAGAACTATGAAATAACACATGAATGCCAATAGTGTGCAAAGCTGTCGTCAAGGCAAAGAGTAGCTACTTTGAAGAATCTCAAATATAAAATATATTTTTACACTTTTTTGCTTACTACATGATTCCATATGTGTTATTTCATAGTTTTGATGTCTTCACTATTATTCTACAATGTAGAAAATAGTAAAAAATATAGATAAACCCTTGAATGAGTAGGTGTGTCCAAACTTTTGACTGGTACACACACACACATTTATATATATTTCCAAATTAACAACAACCATGATGAACTAATAAGAATAAATATTGTTGTTGTTGTATTATCCTATTTATGTGTAATTAAAAACGAGAATTATTGAAGTAAAATGTTGGTTAATGGATTAGAGAAAAACCAAGTGGAATTCAAAGAACAAGTTTTACAGAACCCGAGGAGTGTCACGAAAACAGTAGATATTTCTTTCTTTCACAAACAAAGCCGTTTCTGATAGAAGCAGGTATATACATGTCAAAAATGACTAGACACGATAAAAAGTGCTTACCCATGGCGACAGCCATAGCTTATGTAAACATGGCCAACACTGAGTAACGACCAAATGCAAACGACAATTAAAATCAAATCTATTCTGAGTGAAGAAATTACGGCACCATAAATCAAACTATGAGAGACAATGTGAACTAACGACTGCAAATCAGCTTAATGCCAAATCGAAAGGATTAAGCAACAAATATACTATCTACATTATGGGATTTTGAAGTACCATTTTGTGGGCCTAATAATATGTAGACTATATTTTAGGGAAAAATCATTGACATGAGACGAGTAATTTGAACACTAGAAGAATATTTATTTCACCTTTATTTAACCAGGTAGGCAAGTTGAAAACAAGTTCTCATTTACAATTGCGACCTGGCCAAGATAAAGCAAAGCAGTTCGACACATACAACAACACAGAGTTACACATGGAGTAAAACAAGCATACAGTCAATAATACGGTAGAAAAATAAGTCTATATACAATGTGAGCAAATGAGGTGAGATAAGGGAGGTAAAGGCAAAAAAAAAGGCCATGGTGGCGAAGTAAATACAATATAGCAAGTAAAAGACTGGAATGGTAGATTTGCAGTGGAAGAATGTGCAAAGTAGAGATAGAAATAATGGGGTGCAAAGGAGCAAAATAAATAAATACAGTAGGGGGAGAGGTAGTTGTTTGGGCTAAATTATAGATTGGCTATGTACATGTGCAGTAATCTGTGAGCTGCTCTGACAGCTGGTGCTTAAAGCTAGTGAGGGAGATAAGTGTTTCCACTTTCATAGATTTTTGTAGTTCATTCCAGTCATTGGCAGCAGAGAACTGGAAGGAGAGGCGGCCAAAGGAAGAATTGGTTTTGGGGGTGACCAGAGAGATATACCTGCTGGAGCGTGTGCTACAGGTGGGTGATGCTATGGTGACCAGCGAGCTGAGATAAGGGGGGACTTTACCTACCAGGGTCTTGTAGATGACCTGGAGCCCAGTGGGTTTGACGACGAGTATGAAGCGAGGGCCAGCCAACGAGAGCGTACAGGTCGCAGTGGTGGGTAGTATATGGGACTTTGGTGACAAAACAGATGGCACTGTGATAGACTGCATCCAATTTATTGAGTAGAGTGTTGGAGGCTATTTTGTAAATTACATCGCCGAAGACGGGGATCGGTAGGATAGTCAGTTTTACAAGGGTATGTTTGGCAGCATGAGTGAAGGATGCTTTGTTGCGAAATAGGAAGCCGATTCTACATTTCATTTTGGATTGGAGATGTTTGATGTGAGTCTGGAAGGAGAGTTTACAGTCTAACCAGACACCTAGGTATTTGTAGTTCTCCACATATTCTAAGTCAGAACCGTCCAGAGTAGTGATATTGGGCGGGCGGGCAGGTGCAGGCAGCGATCGGTTGAAGAGCATGCATTTCGTTTTACTTGTATTTAAGAGAAATTGGAGGCCACGGAAGGAGAGTTGTATGGCATTGAAGCTCGTCTGGAGGGTTGTTAACATAACACACAACAACAATATATTCACCAGGACCAAGAGTTTTTCTTAACAAGCTGACCAGGCAAATCTCCCTGGGCTTTATAATTCTAACGTTAGATAAGGCCCAGTTTGTTCGCTTTGTTATGTTTTTTTCCACCATCAATAGCACAAGGGACATGACTGCAAAAACATCTCTGCTGTATTACAACTCGAACGTCAAAAGCCCTGAGTAAATGCGGATATCACACGTCACCTGCTGGATTAAAAGGCACATTACATCTGTGGAAAACAACTCCAGCCAGTCAACCCTGGGTATACCGCTGCAGAACATGTGGGCGTGACTTGAATACAACCCCAGCCAGTCAACCCTGGGTATACCACTGCAGAACATGTGGGCGTGACTTGAATACAACCCCAGCCAGTCAACCCTGGGTATACCACTGCAGAACATGTGGGCGTGACTTGGATACAACCCCAGCCAGTCAACCCTGGGTATACCACTGCAGAACATGTGGGCGTGACTTGAATACAACCCCAGCCAGTCAACCCTGGGTATACCACTGCAGAACATGTGGGCGTGACTTGGATACAACCCCAGCCAGTCAACCCTGGGTATACCACTGCAGAACATGTGGGCGTGACTTGGATACAACCCCAGCCAGTCAACCCTGGGTATACCACTGCAGAACATGTGGGCGTGACTTGAATACAACCCCAGCCAGTCAACCCTGGGTATACCACTGCAGAACATGTGGGCGTGACTTGGATACAACCCCAGCCAGTCAACCCTGGGTATACCACTGCAGAACATGTGGGCGTGACTTGAATACAACCCCAGCCAGTCAACCCTGGGTATACCACTGCAGAACATGTGGGCGTGACTTGGATACAACCCCAGCCAGTCAACCCTGGGTATACCACTGCAGAACATGTGGGCGTGACTTGAATACAACCCCAGCCAGTCAACCCTGGGTATACCACTGCAGAACATGTGGGCGTGACTTGGATACAACCCCAGCCAGTCAACCCTGGGTATACCACTGCAGAACATGTGGGCGTGACTTGGATACAACCCCAGCCAGTCAACCCTGGGTATACCACTGCAGAACATGTGGGCGTGACTTGAATACAACCCCAGCCAGTCAACCCTGGGTATACCACTGCAGAACATGTGGGCGTGACTTGAATACAACTCCAGCCAATCAACCCTGGGTATACCACTGCAGAACATGTGGGCGTGACTTGGATAACCTGAGCTAATTTACTCTCTGTGTTTGATATCTCAAGAGATAATACAAGGCAGAAACTTGCACTTGGCTCAAGACTTGATTCTAATACTATGCCATCATACTACGCCCACTCCAATTTGCATACCGCCCCAACAGATCCACAGATGATACAGTCTCTATTGCACTCCACACTTCCCTTTCCCACCTGGACAAAAGGAACACCTATGTGAGAATGCTATTCATTGACTACAGCTCAGTGTTCAACAGCATTGTGCCCTCAAAGCTCATCAATAAGCTAAGGACCCTGGGACTAAACACCTCCCTCTGCAACTGGATCCTGGACTTCCTGACGGGCCAACCCCAGGTGGTAAGGGTAGGTAACAACACACCCGCCACGCTGATCTTCAACACAGGGGCACCACAACCTCTCCCTCAATGTGATCAAGACAAAGGAGATGGTTGTGGACTACAGGAAAAAGAGGACAGAGCACGCCCCCATTCTCATCGACGGGGCTGCAGTGGAGCAGGTTGAGAGCTTCAAGTTCCTTGGCATCCACATCCCCAACAAACTAACATGGTCCAAGCGCACCATGACAGTCATGAAGCAGCCACGACATAACCTATTCCCCTTCAGGAGACTGAAAAGATTTGGCATGGGTTATCAGATCCTCAAAAGGTTGTACAGCTGCACCATCGAGAGCATCCTAACTGGTTGCATCACTGCCTGATATGGCAACTGCTCGGCCTCCGAACGCAAGGCACTACAGAGGGTAGTGCGAGCGGCCCAGTACATCACTGAGGCCAAGCTTCCTGCCATCCAGGACCTCTTAATCAGGCGGTGTCAGAGGAAGGCCCTACAAATTGTCAGACTTCAGCCACCCAAGGCATAGACTGCTCTCTCTGCTACCACACGGAAAGTGGTAGCAGAGTGCCAAGTCTAGGTCCAAGAGGCTTCTAAACAGCTTCTACCCCCAAGCCATAAGACTCCTGAACATCTAGTCAAATGGCTACCCAGACTATTTGCATTTCCCCCCTCCCCACACCACTGCCACTCTCTGTTGTCATCTATGCACAGTCACTTTAATTAACATGTACATGTAGGTAGAGGGAGACACTCAAGTTTTTTAGTGCTATATCTCTTGACACATTGATGAAAATAAAAATGGCCTCTAAACCTTCAAGCTGCATACTGGACCCTATTCCAACTAAACTACTGAAAGAGCTGCTTCCTGTGCTTGGCCCTCCTATGTTAGCCGGTTTGCTGGCTAGCGTTGGTGTTTCAGCTGCCCACGTTTTGCGGTCATCAGCTATTCCTTTAGCTCGATAATCTACCAGCACTTTTGTGCAACGCGACTCGGACCGGAGCATTCCGGGACTTTTTTTCTCTCAGTTTCCCCGGATTCCAACCGCAGGCTCTGGACACTTGCACCTTGATTTCGCAGCTAGCTAGCTGCATACCGTGTGACTATTTGCTTACGTCGACCCCGGAGCAAACTCAAATCATGCTGGAGCTAGCCAGCTGAGGAGTTCCATCACCATCCGGACCCGTTTCTTTTGTTGCTGCTGCAGATACGGAACCCCACCGGGCCTTCACGACTGACTGCCGACGTTATCTGCCCGAGGGATTTATCCAACCGGCACCTCCGTCCCGACGTTACCTGAACGCTCATCTGAGGCCCGCTAATCGTTAGCTGTCTTATCGGCTGCTATCTGAACAAAACCCCACTACACGGAACCTACCGACGGAAACGCACGAGGTATCTACAAACAGACCTCCATCCTATGCTGCTACCGATAGCCATATACCCGGCCAGCTGTCTGGATCGCCACGACCCCAACCAACCTCTACTCACTGGACCCTTATTGATCACTCGATTAAGCATGCCTCTCCTTAATGTAAATATGCCTTGTCCATTGCTGTTCTGGTTAGTGTTTATTGGCTTATTTCACTGTAGAGATTCTAGCCCTGCTCTCTATACCATATCCAACCTCTCAGTTCCACCACCCACATATGCGATGACATCACCTTGTTTCAATGATGTTTCTAGAGACAAGATCTCTCGATCATCACTCAATACCTAGGTTTACCTCCACTGTATTCACATCCTACCATACCTTTGTCTGTACATTATTCCTTTAAACTATTTTATCGCCCCCAGAAACTTCCTTTTACTCTCTGCTCTAGTAGCTCTAGGCGACCAATTCTCATAGCTTTTAGTCGTACCCTTATCCTACTTCTCCTCTGTTCCTCTGGTGATGTAGAGGTGAATCCAGGCCCTGCAGTACCTGGCTCCACTCTTATTCCCCAGGCGCTCTCTTTTGATGACTTCTGTAACCGTAATAGCCTTGGCTTCATGCATGTTAACATTAGAAGCCTCCTCCCTAAGTTTGTTTTGTTCACTGCTTTAGCACACTCTACCAACCCGGATGTTTTAGCCGTGTCTGAATCCTGGCTTAGAAAGACCACCAAAAATTCAGACATTTTTATCCCCAATTACAATATTTTCAGACAAGATAGAACGGCCAAAGGGGGCGGTGTTGCAATCTACTGCAAAGACTGCCTGCAGAGTTCTGTTATACTATCCAGGTCTGTTCCCAAACAATTTGAACTTCTACTTTTAAAAATCCACCTCTCTAAAAACAAGTCTCTCACCGTTGCCGCCTGCTATAGACCACCCTCTGCCCCCAGCTGTGCTCTGGACACTATATGTGAACTGATTGCCCCCCATCTATCTTCAGAGCTCGTGCTGCTAGGCGACCTAAATTTGAACATGCTCAACACCCCAGCCACCCTACAATCTAAGCTTGATGCCCTCAATCTCACACAAATGATCAATGAACCTACCAGGTACCACCCCAATTCCGTAAACACGGGTACCCTCATAGATATCATCCTAACAAACTTGCCCTCCAAATACACCTCTGCTGTTTTCAACCAAGATCTCAGCGATCACTGCCTCATTGCCTGCATCCGTAATGGGTCAGCGGTCAAACGACCTCCACTCATCACTGTCAAACGCTCCCTGAAACATTTCAGCGAGCAGGCCTTCCTAATCGACCTGGCCGGGGTATCCTGGAAGGATATTGATCTCATCCCGTCAGTAGAGGATGCCTGGTCATTTTTTTAAAATGCCTTCCTCACCATCTTGAATAAGCATGCCCTATTCAAGAAATTTAGAACCAGGAACAGATATAGCCCTTGGTTCTCTCCTGACCTGACTGCCCTTAACCAACAGAAAAACATCCTATGGCGTTCTGCATTAGCATCGAACAGCCCCCGTGATATGCAACTTTTCAGGGAAGCCAGAAACCAATATACACAGGCAGTTAGAACAGCCAAGGCTAGCTTTTTCAAGCAGAAATTTGCTTCCTGCAACACAAATTCAAAAAAGTTCTGGGACACCGTAAAGTCCATGGAGAATAAGAACACCTCCTCCCAGCTTCCAACCGCTCTGAAGATAGGAAACACTGTCACCACCGACAAATCCACTATAATTGAGAATTTCAATAAGCATTTTTCTACGGCTGGCCATGCTTTCCACCTGGCTACCCCTACCCCGGACAACAGCACTGCCCTCCCCTCTGCTACTCGCCCAAGACTTCCCCATTTCTCTTTCTCCCAAATACAGTCAGCTGATGTTCTTAATGAGCTGCAAAATCTGGACCCTTACAAATCAGCCGGGCTAGATAATCTGGACCCTTTCTTTCTAAAACTATCTGCTGAAATTGTTGCCACCCCTATTACTAGCCTCTTCAACCTCTCTTTCGTGTCGTCTGAGATCCCCAAAGATTGGAAAGCAGCTGCGGTTATCCCCCTCTTCAAAGGGGGGGACACCCTTGACCCTAACTGCTACAGACCTATATCTATCCTACCCTGCCTTTCTAAGGTCTTCGAAAGCCAAGTCAACAAACAGATTACCGACCATTTCGAATCACACCACACCTTCTCCGCTATGCAATCTGGTTTCCGAGCTGGTCATGGGTGCACCTCAGCCACGCTCAAGGTCCTAAACGATATCGTAACCGGCATCGATAGGAAACAATACTGTGCAGCCGTATTCATTGACCTGGCCAAGGCTTTTGACTCTGTCAATCACCACATCCTCATTGGCAGACTCGACAGCCTTGGTTTCTCTAATGATTGCCTCGCCTGGTTCACCAACTACTTCTCTGATAGAGTTCAGTGTGTCAAATCGGAGGGTCTGTTGTCCGGGCCTCTGGCAGTCTCTATGGGGGTGCCACAGGGTTCAATTCTTGGACCGACTCTCTTCTCTGTTTACATCAATGATGTCGCTCTTGCTGCTGGTGATTCTCTGATCCACCTCTACGCAGACGACACTATTCTGTATACTTCTGGCCCTTCTTTTGACACTGTGTTAACAACCCTCCAGGCGAGCTTCAATGCCATACAACTCTCCTTCCGTGGCCTCCAACTGCTCTTAAATACAAGTAAAACCAAATGCATGCTCTTCAACCGATCGCTGCCTGCTCCTGCCCGCCTGTCCAACATCATTACTTTGGACGGCTCTGACTTAGAATATGTGGACAACTACAAATACCTAGGTGTCTGGTTAGACTGTAAACTCTCCTTCCAGACCCACATCAAACATCTCCAATCCAAAGTCAAATCTAGAATTGGCTTCCTATTCCGCAACAAAGCATCCTTTACTCATGCTGCCAAACATACCCTTGTAAAACTGACCATCCTACCAATCCTCGACTTCGGTGATGTCATTTACAAAATAGCCTCCAAAACCCTACTCAATAAATTGGATACAGTCTATCACAGTGCCATCCGTTTTGTCACCAAAGCCCCATATACTACCCACCACTGCGACCTGTACACTCTCGTTGGCTGGCCCTCGCTTCATACTCGTCGTCAAACCCACTGGTTCCAGGTCATCTACAAGACCCTGCTAGGTAAAGTCCCCCCTTATCTCAGCTCGCTGGTCACCATAGCAGCACCTACCTGTAGCACGCGCTCCAGCAGGTATATCTCTCTAGTCACCCCCAAAACCAATTCTTCCTTTGGACGCCTCTCCTTCCAGTTCTCTGCTGCCAATGACTGGAACGAACTACAAAAATCTCTGAAACTGGAAACACCTATCTCCCTCACTAGCTTTAAGCACCAGCTGTCAGAGCAGCTCATAGATTACTGCACCTGTACATAACCCATCTACAATTTAGCCCAAACAACTACCTCTTTACCTACTGTATTTATTTATTAATTTATTTTGCTCCTTTGCACCCCATTATTTCTGTCTCTACTTTGCACTTTCTTCCAATGCAAACCAACCATTCCAGTGTTTTTTTTAGTTTTTATTTTACTTGCTGTGTTGTACTCACTTCGCCTCCATGGCCTTTTTATATTTTATTTATTTATACATATATCTGTTTGCCTTCACCTCCCTTATCTCACCTCACTTGCTCACATTGTATATAGACTTATTTTTTTTCCACTGTATTATTGACTATATGTTTGTTTTTACTCCATGTGTAACTATGTGTTGTTGTATGTGTCGAACTGCTTTGCTTTATCTTGGCCAGGTCGCAATTGTAAATGAGAACGTGTTCTCAATTTGCCTACCTGGTTAAATAAAGGTTAAATAAAATAAAATTAAAATAAAAATGTTGAACATAATAAATGGCTCTCTATCCACCGGATGTGTACCAAACTCACTAAAAGTGGCAGTAATAAAGCATCTTGAAAAAGCCAAACCTTGACCCAGAAAATATAAAAAAACAATCGGCCTATATCGAATCTCCCATCTCTCTCAACATTTTTAGAAAAAGCTGTTGCGCAGCAACTCACTGCCTTTCTGAAGACAAACAATGTATACGAAACGCTTCAGTCTGGTTTTAGACTCCATCATAGCACCGAGACTGCACTTATGAAGGTGGTAAATTACCTTTTAATGGCGTCAGACCGAGGCTCTGCATTTGTCCTCGTGCTACTAGACCTTAGTGCTGCTTTTGATACCATCGATTACCACATTCTTTTGGAGAGATTAGAAACCCAAATAAGTCTACACGGACAAGTTCTGGCCTGGTTTAGATCTTATCTGTCCGAAAGATATCAGTTTGTCTCTGTGGATGGTTTGTCCTCTGACAAATCAACTGTAAATGTCAGTGTTCCTCAAGGTTCCGTTTTAGAACCACTACTGTTTTCACTATATATTTTACCTCTTGGGGATGTTATTCGGAAACATAATGTTAACTTTAACTGCTATGCGGATGACACACACCTGTACATTTCAATGAAACATAGTGAAACCCCAAAATTGCCCTCCCTGGAAGCCTGTGTTTCAGACATAAGGAAGTGGATGGCTGCAAATGTTCTACTTTTAAACTCGGACAAAACAGAGATCCTTGTTCTAGGTCCCAAGAAACAAAGAGATCTTCTGTTGAATCTGACAATTAATCTTGATGGTTGTGAAGTCGTCTCAAATAAAACTGTGAAGGACCTCGGCGTTACTCTGGACCCTGATCTCTCTTTTGACGAACATATCAAGACTGTTTCAAGGACAGCTTTTTTCCATCTACGTAACATTGCAAAAATCAGAAACTTTCTGTCCAAAAATGATGCAGAAAAATTAATCCATGCTTGTCACTTCTAGGTTAGACTACTGCAGTGCTCTACTTTCCAGCTACCCAGATAAAGCACTAAATAAACTACAGTTAGTGCTCAACACGGCTGCTAGAATCTTGACTAGAACCCCAAAAATTGATCATATTACTCCAGTGCTAGCTTCTCTACACTGGCTTCCTGTTAAGGCAAGGGCTGATTTCAAGGTTTTACTGCTAACCTACAAAGCATTACATGGGCTTGCTCCTACCTATCTTTCTGATTTGGTCCTGCTGTACATACCTACACGTACGCTACGGTGCCGTGGCAGAGATCATGTGGGCTATACTCTGCCTTTTCTCAGGATGGTAAGTTGGTGGTTGAAGATATCCCTCTAGTGGTGTGGGGGCTGTGCTTTGGCAAAGTAGGTGGGGTTATATCCTGCCTGTTTGCCCCTGTCCGGGGGTATCGTCGGATGGGGCCACAGTGTCTCCCGACCCCTCCTGTCTCAGCCTCCAATATTTATGCTGGAGGCTGAGACAGCCCCCCCCCCCCCCCCCCCGTGTATTTTGTTATTTTTTACTGCTGCTCTTTAATTACTTGTTACTTTTATTTACTCTTATCCATATTTTTTGAAACTACATTGTTGGTTAAGAGCTTGTAAGTAAGCATTTCACTGTAAGGTCTACTACACCTGTTGTATTCGGCGCATGTGACTAATAAAATTTGATTTGATCATGTCAGTTTACAGATCGTACCAGCAAGATTCACAATGAAATAACAGAGCTGCGTGCAAGATGGGAATAAGTGTGTCAAAATTGAGAATAAGAACAGGAAAGACACAACCTCCAGTTAAAAGATCAGTAGAAACAAATGCAATTTAATCAACCCCAATCTTTCTCACATTCTCAGACAATACATTCTTTCCAGTCATTCAATGGTTATGTATGTCTTTCCAGTCATTCAATGGTTATGTATGTCTTTCCAGTCATTCAATGGTTATGTATGTCTTTCCAGTCATTCAATGGTTATGTATGTCTTCGAGGGAGAAAACCTCCTCTGGTAATGCTGTTACAGCACTCCCTACAAGGTTATGATGTCAGTGGCTCCTCCCACTGGGAGTGTCTTTGACAGGTGCGCGCTGGTTTGATTGATAGGTGTGGCCTATGGAGTGAGAACTGGCCCTGAAATGGGCGTGGTCTGATGAGGAGGAGGAGCTACTATCGGCGGAGAGAGCGGTCTCTACAAGAGGAAGGGACATCAGATGGGGAGTGTTCTTTAGAATGGGGACTGTGTGTTTTGTGACCAGGGACACTTTTATCCCGGTGTTTCTTGTCTCTATGGCTGTATCTGTCATCGTCTCCAACCCCTCTGTATTTGTAGCCGTCTCTGTGGCACTTGTTGCTGTCTTTGTCTCTTTTGTGTGCATCTTTGAGACTATGTTCTCTGCTGTCCCTATGACTGTCTTCATCCCTGTGTCGTCTGTGACTGTCTCTGTGGTCTGTGGATGGGGTCCTGCTGTGCCTCCTACACTCTGATGTCTGTTCTCCTGAGTGGCCAGTAGGGCGGCGCTGTGGGATGGTGGTGCGTAGTGTGTTGAGCAGGAAACGCTTGTTGGTGCTGCGCAGTGGACATTTCATCCTGGAAGACAGTTGAACCAAAATTAACATTTCAAATCCAGCAAGGCCTTCAATATGAGCCATTACCCAACCATCTGTCTTGGTCTGTCACACCTTGCCATGTGTCAAGTACATTCTGCATTGAACGCCAAATACCCATAACAGATGGTTTACCAGATCCTTTCCTAACGTATGCCACTCACCAGCCTGCTGGACCCATAGTTTCTGCTCGCACCCGAGCCCTACTGGTCTCCTTCAGCAGCTCCTCCACTGCACGTCTACATGGCACACGGAGAGAGTGACAGAGAGAGTTTAAGGTGCAAGAGAGGGAGATATTGATTAACATATAAGTAGGAGGAAATAGGGAGAATAGAGAAAGAGACAGAAAGAGAATAAAAGTGAAGGAAAACAGCAGGATAAAAAGCAGAGAAAGAAGGCACTATGCCAGTCTAAGATAGTCACAGAGCTAGAGGCACATGTCATGTGTGTCCTGGGTTGACCTGCTGAGTCAGTGGGATCAACCGTTACAGCTGCCCTTTGACCACGGATCAACTGTTACAGCTGCCCTTTGACCACGGATCAACTGTTACAGCTGCCCTTTGACCACGGATCAACTGTTACAGCTGCCCTTTGACCACGGATCAATCGTTACAGCTACCCTTTGACCACGGATCAACCGTTACAGCTGCCCTTTGACAACGGATCAACCGTTACAGCTGCCCTTTGACCACGGATCAACCGTTACAGCTGCCCTTTGACCACGGATCAACCGTTACAGCTGCCCTTTGACCACGGATCAACCGTTACAGCTACCCTTTGACCACGGATCAACCGTTACAGCTGCCCTTTGACAACGGATCAATCGTTACAGCTACCCTTTGACCACGGATCAACTGTTACAGCTGCCCTTTGACAACGGATCAACCGTTACAGCTACCCTTTGACCACGGATCAACTGTTACAGCTGCCCTTTGACCACGGATCAACTGTTACAGCTGCCCTTTGACCACGGATCAACTGTTACAGCTGCCCTTTGACCACGGATCAACCGTTACAGCTGCCCTTTGACCACGGATCAATCGTTACAGCTACCCTTTGACCACGGATCAACCGTTACAGCTACCCTTTGACCACGGATCAACCGTTACAGCTACCCTTTGACCACGGATCAACCGTTACAGCTGCCCTTTGACCACGGATCAACTGTTACAGCTGCCCTTTGACCACGGATCAACTGTTACAGCTGCCCTTTGACCACGGATCAACTGTTACAGCTGCCCTTTGACCACGGATCAACTGTTACAGCTGCCCTTTGACCACGGATCAACTGTTACAGCTGCCCTTTGACCACGGATCAACCGTTACAGCTGCCCTTTGACCACGGATCAACTGTTACAGCTGCCCTTTGACCACGGATCAACTGTTACAGCTGCCCTTTGACCACGGATCAACCGTTACAGCTGCCCTTTGACCACGGATCAACCGTTACAGCTACCCTTTGACCACGGATCAACTGTTACAGCTGCCCTTTGACCACGGATCAACTGTTACAGCTGCCCTTTGACCACAGATCCCAGAAAAGTGTACACAGGAAATACAGAATCTCTCATACACATTTTATTTTAATGTCAATGGTGCACACAGACATCAATCTCTATTCTCCCTTTTTTACACACACACACACACACACACACACACACACACACACACACACACACACACACACACACACTTTACAGCAGCTGCGACTCAAAAATAACCTCAACTTGTTTAGCTGGCATACAGTACCCTACTGAATCTCGACAACAATTCAGTCTCTATGCGAGTTATCTAGATAGTCATGCAACAAATAATTGAAACATAGCTAGCTAATCATTGACACGTATAGCAAGCTACCTAATAGCTAAGCTGGTGAACAATTAACTAGCTATTTTAATAGCATAATAAATCGCTTTGACCTAGCTACTTGACTAACGCTACTGGCTGACGTTCCTTAGCTAACGTTAGCTCCCCCTTCAAAACACCCCAGAAATTCACATCAAGCAAGAAATACCAGTCTGGCAATAGGATAGATTATAACATACTTCTCCAATTCGCCATCATCTGCCATAGTGTAATGATCAATGTAAAATAATCAAAAGATATTTCAAATCAATACTGCCAATGCTAGCTAATGTTTATTTCTGAATATGTATGTTTACTTCTCTTCCATGGGGGCCTTCCGGCAGGGACCCGCATGGCTACTGTCCTTAGCAGTGCCTTACGTAATATCGAATTTTATACGTAAAAAACAGATAGCATTGCTTAACAACAAACACATTATGTTTCAATGTTGTACAACAGTATGTATGTAGTCTAATATTGAAAATAAATGTCATAATGATACTCTTTAGTAGTTAGTTTCGAACAGGCATAAAGGGAAGCCTCTAATTTAATTTTGGGATTGACAGCACGAGACCCTGCCCCCTTCTCCTTGACTGACTGCTGGAGAAGAGCAGTGGGCGGGTTCTTCACGGCGAAAGTCACAGGGGCGTTTTATGTGCGGCTGCTACGGTTCTGCTTGTTGCGGTGAATGTGTGATTGAGGTCCGTTAATTGTCCCCTCTCGGGGCCGGAGTTCTCGGTACCAAGGAGAAGCCGGAATAGGTAATATAATGTATCTATTCTGATCGCACATCTTTACTGTCACGATGTCTAGAACATAGATATAAAGCAGGTTCTATATCTATGGTCTAGTAATAGTCTATATAGCTTTCAATTGAAGTCGCTATTGTCCATCCATTATGTATCCATCTCAGCGCTATTCCATGGATCTCGAAGGAAGGGAGGGAGGAATCTGACAATCAGACAGACACTCCGGCTGGTTCACTCACCAGCCTAAATGGAGAAGGGTATTGCTGTCATCGAACCAATTATATGATCTATCTGAATCTGAATCTGCGTGTCGTCTTTCAGGGCAGTGCATAAAATGGGTGGCCAAATAATGCAATTTGAATAGATAGCCTTTGTTTGGTATATGCCGTTTTTTCTCCCCTTCAATAAGCCATTATGTTATTCAGCCTTCAACAATATATATTCTAGGCTAGGTTATATTGAAACGAAATATAAAGTGAAACATTGCATATTCAGGTTTGTTTGTTTTTTGCGAAGGTTGACAAGTTGATTATGCTATTGAAATTCATGGTAGGCGTAATGGATCTTTGGGATTGTGGTTTTATTAGTCTACTGACTACCTTATTAACGTGATCAACTGTTCCTGAGGGCAAGGAGATATCGCGTTTTCCTCTTGTCTGACATGCACGATTGTTGTAGACTATATGTTATAGTCCTGGTTTACCCCTTTATTTGGGTTGGCAATAGGACAGACGTCATCTTCTTTGTGCGTTAGTTATCGGATGCTGTGCCTTAGTCGCTGAGTCGCTGTAGGCCTTGTCTACTGCTGGTATCAATAGAAGGAGCAGAGAACAGCGAGCCTATGGATGAAATAACAATACAATAGCCTAGTGGCCTTGAGGCGCCGCGTAACACAACAAAGACAATAACACACAAACACACGCTGTTGCAATCCAGCAATTTTAAAAGTAAGATAAGATTTAAGTGCTCTTATAACTGCTGTATTATCCTGGCAGAAGGTTAAAAACAACGGGGGAGAGAGAGATAGTGAGGGAGAGAGAGAGAGGGAAAGAGAGAGATCTAACTTATAGGCTGCATTAGTCTTGCATGTCAAACTTATACACAGCAGTGGTTGGAAGACACTGCACACACCCACAAACTCGTACCCAAAAAGCATACACTGTGTGTGTACATGCGTGTGTTCGTGTGTGTGAGTTAAAATGATGTCAGAGCTTTGTTATGGAAACAGAGGAGCCTTATGTCTACATGAATAATGCATCTCCAGCTGCACACACACACGCACACACTCACATACAGACAGAAGCAGGTACTTAAAAGAAGGACAAGGGCACCAGCAGTCAAGGAGACAGAAGCAGGTTACATAGAGGCATGTAGTCATGGAAACAACAGTCATAAAGACAGGCAGAAACAGCAGTGGCACAGTCAGAAGGACAGGAACCATTGAGAATATAGCCAGCAGCAGATAGAAGTGTACAGAAATAGAAAGGACACATGGAGGAGAGAACACTCCATCTCTATCTACACAGCTCTGAATGTCAAGCTCTACTGAACATGCTCTGTAGCCATGGAGACAGGAGCAGACCCTCGCACAGACAGACAGAGGCTGCATCTTAACAGTCTAAAGTGGCTTCCTCTCCGTGTCATCTGCTTTGGTCTGAAATCACAGGATCTGTGAAAGCAATATGGTGGACGACTATTTAGTTCTTTTAGATTCATGCAGATGGAGGCAAGGAGATGAGAATAGAGGCTGGTAGTCAGGTGTTATTAGCTTGGCTCTGTTTCATGCTTAAATACGCTCCTTTGTGTCGATGTGTGTCCATGAGGTCCTCAGGGACAGGGCTAGAGTACTAGGGGAGGTGAGTCTAAATGGCTTTGAACGTGTGACACAGTGGAAATGACTGGTACACAATGCATTCGTTTTTAGGACGGCTCAGCATTGGGGATTTGTACGAGTGGTCGGCTGTGTTTCAGAGCTGCAAGAAGTTTTCCGTTAGCTCTGGCTCTCTCACGCTGCAGAACTGGCCAGAGTGCATCACACACACACACACACGTTTGTTTTACTATCCTTGTGGGGACCAAACAATTGACCCCCATTCAAAATCCTATTTTCCGTAACCGCTAACCCTAGCCCTTAACCTAACTCTAATCCTGAACCTAACCCTAACTCTAATCCTGAACCTAACCCTGATTGTAACCCTAAACCTGACCCCTATGCCTAAAATAGCCTTATTCCTTGTGGGGACCAGCGAAATGTCCCCACTTGACCAAATGTTTCTTGTTTTACTGTCCTTGTGAGGATGTCTGGTCCCCACAAGGATAGTAAAACCAAAACCAAAAACACATCACACACACACACACCACATACACACCACCTGCACAGTGATCAGTTGTCTTCCAGTCTTTTTTTCTTGTCCCTATCTCACTCTTTCTGTCTTCGTCTCTCATTTTCATTCTCTTTCTCTTTCTCTACTTTGTTTTTCCATTTTACCCTTTCTCTCTGTCAACCTTTTTCCCTTCTCCTGTTTTCTTTCTCCCCTCCCTCCCCTCTCCCTTTCATATTCTCTCTCTCTCTTGTTATCTATTTTTCTCACTCCTCTCTCTATCTCTCTATCCCTATTTCTCTTCATCGTTCTAGCCCTCTCCCTCTTTATCTCTCTCTCCTTCCTCTCAACCATACCCATGTCCTCTCTGCCTCAATCCCAGATAATTCCTTCTGTCTCAATCCCAGATAATTCCTTCTGTCTCAATCCCAGATAATTCCTTCTGTCTCAATCCCAGATAATTCCCTCTCTGTGAGACTGTAATATTGCAGCAGGCAAGAGTGAAAGAGAGATTACACTGAGCAGTGCTACAGTACACCATCTCTGCACACACTACACACACCTCGCACACTACACACACCTCACACAATATACACACTACACACACCTCACACAATATACACACTACACACACCTCACACACTATACACACTACACACACCTCACACAATATACACACTACACACACCTCACACACTATACACACTACACACACCTCACACAATATACACACACCTCACACAATATACACACTACACACACCTCACACAATATACACACTACACACACCTCACACACTATACACACTACACACACTATACACACTACACACACCTCACACAATATACACACACCTCACACACTACACACACTATACACACTACACACACCTCACACAATATACACACTACACACACCTCACACAATATACACACTACACACACCTCACACAATACACACTACACACACCTCACACAATATACACACTACACACACCTCACACAATATACACACTACACACACCTCACACACTATACACACTACACACACCTCACACAATATACACACTACACACACCTCACACAATATACACACACCTCACACAATATACATACTACACACACCTCACACAATATACACACTACACACACCTCACACACTATACACACTACACACACCTCACACAATATACACACTACACACACCTCACACAATATACACACACCTCACACACTATACACACTACACACACCTCACACACTATACACACTACACACACCTCACACAATATACACACTACACACACCTCACACACTATACACACTACACACACCTCACACACTATACACACTACACACACCTCACACACTATACACACTACACACACCTCACACAATATACACACTACACACACCTCACACACTATACACACTACACACACCTCACACAATATACACACTACACACACCTCACACAATATACACACTACACACACCTCACACACTATACACACACCTCACACACTATACACACTACACACACCTCACACAATATACACACTACACACACCTCACACACTATACACACACCTCACACACTATACACACTACACACACCTCACACACTATACACACTACACACAATGTACACACTACACACACGTTCATATAAACATGTGCACGTCACATATACACTCATACAATGCAAATATTTACCAAGTGATACAGTACTACACATGTATGCATAAGTACACACTCACATGCACACACGTGCAGAGACACACACTTTGTTTAATTTCCCAGCTTTTTAACTTCTGCTCTCTGACCTACAGAGTGATGTCTGGTTGGCCACTGGGGGGCGGCTGTCCTCTCTGTCACCAGCTCACCTTCTGAGGCTTATGGGATAGTACGCCCCCCTCCCAACCCCTTTGTAACCTCCCGACCTGTAACCCCAGTGACGACTGTGCCAAAGGCCGTGCCTGGCAATTGGAGCCCTGGTCCTGACATGGGCAGCCCCGGCTGTGAGGTGGGTTTTGATTTTGCAGTTTGTACCCTCCCAGCTGTGTGTATGAATTGTGTAATGCTGATCCTCTGATCTGCTATTAACCATTCTGATCCGCTAATTACCTTGTATACACAAAGAAAAGACAAGTTGGTAATTATACCGTAATAACATATAGATTACTTGGTTGTTTCTTTGGGATTCATTCAAACAAGCTTTTCTGTTCAACTATCATTGTCCTCAAACATCTCCCATATAAATCTCTTCTCCTTTATCCAGGTGTGTCCGGCAGGGCCTGTGGAGCCCGTGCTGGAGGCCTTGTGTCCAGAGTGTGGTCAGATCCACCGGGCCTGGGAGAACCACCTCTATAACTACCGCCTGGAGGTGGACGATGACCTGGTGTGCCACATCTGCCTGCAGCCCCTGGTCCAGCCCCTGGACACACCCTGCGGACACACCTTCTGTGCCCGGTGCCTCCGCAGCTTCCTCCAGGAGCGGGACTTCTGCCCGCTGGACCGGGAGCGCCTCCATCTGCAGGTGTGTAGGCGGAGCAGCATCCTGGTACACAAGCTGCTTGACAAGCTGTCTGTGTCCTGTCCCCTGGCCCCGGCCTGCAGCCTCAGCATGCCCCGCTGTGACCTGGAGGCTCACCTCAAACACAGGTAGAGTGGAGTCACACACACACAAACACGCAGTTACACACCTCACACACCGGTAGAGTGGAGTAACGCACACAAACACACACACGCAGTTACACACCTCACACACCGGTAGAGTGGAGTAACGCACACACACACACACACGCAGTTACACACCTCACACACCGGTAGAGTGGAGTAACGCACACACACACAAACACGCAGTTACACACCTCACACACCGGTAGAGTGGAGTAACGCACACAAACACACACACGCAGTTACACACCTCACACACCGGTAGAGTGGAGTAACGCACACACACACAAACACGCAGTTACACACCTCACACACCGGTAGAGTGGAGTAACGCACACAAACACACACACGCAGTTACACACCTCACACACCGGTAGAGTGGAGTAACGCACACAAACACACACACGCAGTTACACACCTCACACACCGGTAGAGTGGAGTAACGCACACACACACACACACGCAGTTACACACCTCACACACCGGTAGAGTGGAGTAACGCACACAAACACACACACGCAGTTACACACCTCACACACCGGTAGGGTGGAGTAACGCACACACACAAACACGCAGTTACACACCTCACACACCGGTAGGGTGGAGTAACGCACACAAACACACACACCGGTAGAGTGGAGTCACGCACACACACACACACACACACACACACACACACACACACACTTAAAAAGATGAGAGAGGCCTGTAATTTTCATCATAGGTACACTTCAACTATGACAGACAAAATGAGAAAAAAAATCCAGAAAATCACATTGTAGGATTTTTAATGAATTTATTTGCAAATTATGGTGGAAAATAAGTATTTGGTCACCTACAAACAAGCAAGATTTCTGGCTCTCACAGACCTGTAACTTCTTCTTTAAGAGGCTCCTCTGTCCTCCACTCGTTACAAGTAGTGATGAAGTCAATCTCTCCTCCACTTTGAGCCAGGAAAGATTGACATGCATATTATTAATATTTCTCTCTGTATACATCCAAGGGCCAGCCGTGCTGCCCTATTCTGAGTCAATTGCAATACCTAAGTCCCTCTTTGTGGCACCTGACCACACAACTGAACAGTAGTCCAGGTATGACAAAACTAGAACCTGTAGGACCTGTCTTGTTGATAGTGTTGTTCAGAAGGTAGAGCAGCACTTTATTATGGACCGACATCTTCCCACCTTATCTACTGTCGCATCAACAATGTTTTAACCATGATAGTTTACATTTGAAGGTTACTCCAAGAAGTTTAGTCACCTCAACTTGATCAATTTCCACATTATTTATTACAAGATTTAGTTGAGGTTTAGGGTATGATTTGTCCCAAATCCAATGTTTTTAGTTTTTTTATATTTAGGACTAACGTATTCCTTGCCATCCATTCAGAAACTAACTGCAGCTCTTTGTTAAGTGTTGCGGTCATTTCAGTCGCTGTAGTAGCTGACGTGTATAGTGGTGAGTCATCCGCATACATGGACACACTGGCTTTACTCAAAGGATTTGACATGACAACAAGAAAAGATTTGGATAAAGCTGGAGCATACTGCTTACTGAGCTAGTCCTGTGCTGTGTGAGCTTGTGGACTGATTCTGGACTAGAACAGAGGAATGCCAATGAAGAACTGACAAATATTCTTTTGCTGAATTCCACAGTGTGTAGCTGTCCCTAGAGAAACTACTCTCCATCGCTGTGTTGATGCGTGGTCATTAAGGTTATAGCTGCTAAACGGACGGTGGAAAAACTACCCAATTGTCCTACTTAAGTAAAAGTATAGATACTGTACCTTATTAGAAAATGAAGTGAAAGTCACCCAGTAAAATAGTGCTTGAGTAAAAGTCTAAAAGTATTTGGTTTTAAATATACTTAAGTATCAAAAGTAAAAGAATAAATCATTTCAAATCATTATATTAAGCAAACCAGATGGCACAATTTTTGTGTTTTTAAAATTTACGGATAGCCAGGGGCACACTCCAACACTCAGACTTAATTTACAAACAAAAGATTTGTGTTTAATGAGTTTGCCAGATCAGAGGCAGTAGAGATGACCAGGGATGTTCTATTGATAATTGTGTGAATTATATCATTGTCCTATCCTGCTAAGCATTCTAAATGTAATGAGTACTTTTGGAGTAAAAAGTACATTATTTTCTTAAGGAATGTAGTGAAGTAAAAGTAAAAGTTGCCGAAAATATAAATAGTAAAGTACAGATACCCCCAAAAACGACTTAAGTAGTACTTTAAAGTATTTTTTACTTAAGTACTTTACACCACTGTACACAGAACACCCACCCCTGCCCGGTACTGCCCTGCCCTGCACGGCTTTACCCTGCATGGCTCTACCCTGCACTGCCCTGCCCTGCACTTCTCTACCCTGCACTGCTTACCCTGCCCTGCACTGCTTACCCTGCCCTGCACTGCTCTGCCCTGCACTGCTCTGTCCTGCCCTGCACTGCTCTGCCCTGCCCTGCACTGCTCTGTCCTGCCCTGCTCTGCCCCGGATCTACCCTACACGGCTCTACCCTGCCCTGCACTTCTCTACTCTGGTCTACCCTGCTCTCGGCTCTGTCCTGCCCTGCTTTGCCCCGGATCTACCCTACACGGCTCTACCCTGCCCTGCACTTCTCTACTCTGGTCTACCCTGCTCTCGGCTCTGCCCTGCTCTATCCTACACGGCTCTACCCTGCCCTGCACTTCTCTACTCTGGTCTACCCTGCTCTCGGCTCTGTCCTGCCCTGCTCTGCCCCGGATCTACCCTACACGGCTCTACCCTGCCCTGCACTTCTCTACTCTGGTCTACCCTGCTCTCGGCTCTGCCCTGCTCTACCCTACACGGCTCTACCCTGCCCTGCACTTCTCTACTCTGGTCTACCCTGCTCTCGGCTCTGTCCTGCACTGCTCTGCCCCGGATCTACCCTACACGGCTCTACCCTGCCCTGCACTTCTCTACTCTGGTCTACCCTACTCTCGACTCTGTCCTGCCCTGCTCTGCCCTGCTCTACCCTACACGGCTCTACCCTGCCCTGCACTTCTCTACTCAATTATAATCAGTGTGATTGCCTCAATGAAGTTAGGAATGGATGAAGGAAGGATACCTTTTAAAGTTTTTAAACAAAGTGTAAGATGCTAGGTTGGAAAAATACAGGTTAAGACAACCTAATAATTCCATGTGGCAGCGTTAGAAAATAAACAAAATCATTGGATCAGCGCCATTGCTAATTCTACAGGATAAGCATTAAACACGTGACCAGCCATCTGGAAATCAAATAATACAGTGGTTGAAGATCATTTGAAAAACGTTTAAATTAATAGAATGACAGTAAAAAAGTTATGATGCTATCATGGTGCTATCATTCACTTCCAGACTGACAAGATGGTGTGGACAGACATGGTTGCCCTGTTCGTATCTCCTAGACAATTTGTCTTGTTGGGTATCACTGCACTGCTGGAGCTATGAACATAAGCATTTCACTAAACCCGTGATAACATCTGCAAAATACGTATATGCAACCAATCCAATTTTATTTGATTCGATTTTTGCGCACGGCGCTGAACATTTCTGCATGGAATTATTACATTGCCTTTGGTACCTTCAACCTACACTAGATATCCACCACACCTTCAACCTACACTAGATATCCACTACACCTTCAACCTACACTAGAAATCCACTACACCTTCTCCTCACTAGATATCCACTACACCTTCAACCTACACTAGATATCCACTACACCTTCAACCTACACTAGATATCCACTACACCTTCAACCTACACTAGATATCCACTACACCTTCAACCTACACTAGATGTCCACTACACCTTCAACCTACACTAGTAATCCACTACACCTTCAACCTACACTAGATATCCACTACACCTTCAACCTACACTAGATATCCACTACACCTTCAACCTACACTAGATATCCACTACACCTTCAACCTACACTAGATATCCACTACACCTTCAACCTACACTAGATATCCACTACACCTTCAACCTACACTAGATATCCACTACAGCTTCAACCTACACTAGATATCCACTACACCTTCAACCTACACTAGATATCCACTACACCTTCTCCTCACTAGATATCCACTACACCTTCTCCTCACTAGATATCCACTACACCTTATCCTCACTAGATATCCACTACACCTTCAACCTACACTAGATATCCACTACACCTTCAACCTACACTAGATATCCACTACATCTTCTCCTCACTAGATATCCACTACACCTTCTCCTCACTAGATATCCACTACACCTTCTCCTCACTAGATATCCACTACACCTTATCCTCACTAGATATCCACTACACCTTCAACCTACACTAGATATCCACTACACCTTCAACCTACACTAGATATCCACTACATCTTCTCCTCACTAGATATCCACTACACCTTCTCCTCACTAGATATCCACTACACCTTCTCCTCACTAGATATCCACTACACCTTCAACCTACACTAGATATCCACTACACCTTCAACCTACACTAGATATCCACTACACCTTCAACCTACACTAGATATCCACTACACCTTCAACCTACACAAGATATCCACTACACCTTCAACCTACACAAGATATCCACTACACCTTCAACCTACACTAGGTATCCACTACACCTTCAACCTACACTAGATATCCACTACACCTTCAACCTACACTAGATATCCACTACATCTTCAACCTACACAAGATATCCACTACACCTTCAACCTACACTAGGTATCCACTACACCTTCAACCTACACTAGATATCCACTACACCTTCAACCTACACTAGATATCCACTACATCTTCTCCTCACTAGATATCCACTACACCTTCTCCTCACTAGATATCCACTACACCTTCTCCTCACTAGATATCCACTACACCTTCAACCTACACTAGATATCCACTACACCTTCAACCTACACTAGATATCCACTACACCTTCAACCTACACAAGATATCCACTACACCTTCAACCTACACAAGATATCCACTACACCTTCAACCTACACTAGGTATCCACTACACCTTCAACCTACACTAGATATCCACTACACCTTCAACCTACACAAGATATCCACTACACCTTCAACCTACACTAGGTATCCACTACACCTTCAACCTACACTAGATATCCACTACACCTTCAACCTACACTAGATATCCACTACACCTTCAACCTACACTAGATATCCACTATACCTTCAACCTTCACTAGATATCCACTACACCTTCAACCTACACTAGATATCCACTACACCTTCAACCTACACAAGATATCCACTACACCTTCAACCTACACTAGATATCCACTATACCTTCAACCTTCACTAGATATCCACTACACCTTCAACCTACACTAGATATCCACTACACCTTCTCCTCACTAGATATCCACTACACCTTCAACCTACACTAGATATCCACTACAACTTCAACCTACACTAGATATCCACTACACCTTCAACCTCCACTAGATATCCACTACACCTTCTCCTCACTAGATATCCACTACACCTTCTCCTCACTAGATATCCACTACACCTTCAACCTACACTAGATATCCACTACACCTTCAACCTACACTAGATATCCACTACACCTTCTCCTCAACTAGATATCCACTACATCTTCTCCTCAACTAGATATCCACTACACCTTCAACCTACACTAGATATCCACTACACCTTCAAACTTCACTAGATATCCACTACATCTTCTCCTCACTAGATATCCACTACACCTTCAACCTACACTAGATATCCACTACACCTTCAACCTTCACTAGATATCCACTACACCTTCAACCTACACTAGATATCCACTACACCTTCAACCTACACTAGATATCCACTACACCTTCAACCTACACTAGATATCCACTACACCTTCAACCTACACTAGATATCCACTACACCTTCAACCTACACTAGATATCCACTACACCTTCAACCTACACTAGATATCCACTACACCTTCTCCTCACTAGATATCCACTACACCTTCTCCTCACTAGATATCCACTACACCTTATCCTCACTAGATATCCACTACACCTTCAACCTACACTAGATATCCACTACATCTTCAACCTACACTAGATATCCACTACATCTTCTCCTCACTAGATATCCACTACACCTTCTCCTCACTAGATATCCACTACACCTTCTCCTCACTAGATATCCACTACATCTTCTCCTCAACTAGATATCCACTACACCTTCAACCTACACTAGATATCCACTACACCTTCAACCTACACTAGATATCCACTACACCTTCAACCTACACAAGATATCCACTACACCTTCAACCTACACAAGATATCCACTACACCTTCAACCTACACTAGGTATCCACTACACCTTCAACCTACACTAGATATCCACTACACCTTCAACCTACACTAGATATCCACTACATCTTCTCCTCACTAGATATCCACTACACCTTCTCCTCACTAGATATCCACTACACCTTCTCCTCACTAGATATCCACTACACCTTCAACCTACACTAGATATCCACTACACCTTCAACCTACACTAGATATCCACTACACCTTCAACCTACACTAGATATCCACTACACCTTCAACCTACACTAGATATCCACTACACCTTCAACCTACACTAGATATCCACTATACCTTCAACCTTCACTAGATATCCACTACACCTTCAACCTACACTAGATATCCACTACACCTTCTCCTCACTAGATATCCACTACACCTTCAACCTACACTAGATATCCACTACAACTTCAACCTACACTAGATATCCACTACACCTTCAACCTCCACTAGATATCCACTACACCTTCTCCTCACTAGATATCCACTACACCTTCTCCTCACTAGATATCCACTACACCTTCAACCTACACTAGATATCCACTACACCTTCAACCTACACTAGATATCCACTACACCTTCTCCTCAACTAGATATCCACTACATCTTCTCCTCAACTAGATATCCACTACACCTTCAACCTACACTAGATATCCACTACACCTTCAAACTTCACTAGATATCCACTACATCTTCTCCTCACTAGATATCCACTACACCTTCAACCTACACGAGATATCCACTACACCTTCAACCTTCACTAGATATCCACTACACCTTCAACCTACACTAGATATCCACTACACCTTCAACCTACACTAGATATCCACTACACCTTCAACCTACACTAGATATCCACTACACCTTCAACCTACACTAGATATCCACTACATCTTCAACCTTTTACTAGATATCCACTACACCTTCAACCTACACTAGATATCCACTACACCTTCTCCTCACTAGATATCCACTACACCTTCTCCTCACTAGATATCCACTACACCTTATCCTCACTAGATATCCACTACAACTTCAACCTACACTAGATATCCACTACACCTTCAACCTCCACTAGATATCCACTACACCTTCTCCTCACTAGATATCCACTACACCTTCTCCTCACTAGATATCCACTACACCTTCAACCTACACTAGATATCCACTACACCTTCAACCTACACTAGATATCCACTACACCTTCTCCTCAACTAGATATCCACTACATCTTCTCCTCAACTAGATATCCACTACACCTTCAACCTACACTAGATATCCACTACACCTTCAAACTTCACTAGATATCCACTACATCTTCTCCTCACTAGATATCCACTACACCTTCAACCTACACGAGATATCCACTACACCTTCAACCTTCACTAGATATCCACTACACCTTCAACCTACACTAGATATCCACTACACCTTCAACCTACACTAGATATCCACTACACCTTCAACCTACACTAGATATCCACTACACCTTCAACCTACACTAGATATCCACTACATCTTCAACCTTTTACTAGATATCCACTACACCTTCAACCTACACTAGATATCCACTACACCTTCTCCTCACTAGATATCCACTACACCTTCTCCTCACTAGATATCCACTACACCTTATCCTCACTAGATATCCACTACACCTTCAACCTACACTAGATATCCACTACATCTTCAACCTACACTAGATATCCACTACATCTTCTCCTCACTAGATATCCACTACACCTTCTCCTCACTAGATATCCACTACACCTTCTCCTCACTAGATATCCACTACATCTTCTCCTCAACTAGATATCCACTACACCTTCAACCTACACTAGATATCCACTACACCTTCAACCTACACTAGATATCCACTACACCTTCAACCTACACAAGATATCCACTACACCTTCAACCTACACAAGATATCCACTACACCTTCAACCTACACTAGGTATCCACTACACCTTCAACCTACACTAGATATCCACTACACCTTCAACCTACACTAGATATCCACTACATCTTCTCCTCACTAGATATCCACTACACCTTCTCCTCACTAGATATCCACTACACCTTCTCCTCACTAGATATCCACTACACCTTCAACCTACACTAGATATCCACTACACCTTCAACCTACACTAGGTATCCACTACACCTTCAACCTACACTAGATATCCACTACACCTTCAACCTACACTAGATATCCACTACACCTTCAACCTACACTAGATATCCACTATACCTTCAACCTTCACTAGATATCCACTACACCTTCAACCTACACTAGATATCCACTACACCTTCAACCTACACAAGATATCCACTACACCTTCAACCTACACTAGATATCCACTATACCTTCAACCTTCACTAGATATCCACTACACCTTCAACCTACACTAGATATCCACTACACCTTCTCCTCACTAGATATCCACTACACCTTCAACCTACACTAGATATCCACTACAACTTCAACCTACACTAGATATCCACTACACCTTCAACCTCCACTAGATATCCACTACACCTTCTCCTCACTAGATATCCACTACACCTTCTCCTCACTAGATATCCACTACACCTTCAACCTACACTAGATATCCACTACACCTTCAACCTACACTAGATATCCACTACACCTTCTCCTCAACTAGATATCCACTACATCTTCTCCTCAACTAGATATCCACTACACCTTCAACCTACACTAGATATCCACTACACCTTCAAACTTCACTAGATATCCACTACATCTTCTCCTCACTAGATATCCACTACACCTTCAACCTACACTAGATATCCACTACACCTTCAACCTTCACTAGATATCCACTACACCTTCAACCTACACTAGATATCCACTACACCTTCTCCTCAACTAGATATCCACTACACCTTCAACCTACACTAGATATCCACTACACCTTCAACGTACACTAGATATCCACTACACCTTCAACCTACACTAGATATCCACTACACCTTCAACCTACACTAGATATCCACTACACCTTCAACCTACACTAGATATCCACTACACCTTCAACCTTCACTAGATATCCACTACATCTTCTCCTCAACTAGATATCCACTACACCTTCAACTTACACGAGATATCCACTACACCTTCAACCTACACTAGATATCCACTACACCTTCTCCTCACTAGATATCCACTACACCTTCAACCTACACTAGATATCCACTACACCTTCAACCTACACTAGATATCCACTACACCTTCTCCTCACTAGATATCCACTACATCTTCTCCTCAACTAGATATCCACTACACCTTCAACCTACACTAGATATCCACTACACCTTCAACCTACACTAGATATCCACTACACCTTCAACCTACACTAGATATCCACTACACATTCAACCTACACTAGATATCCACTACACCTTCAATGTACACTAGATATCCACTACACCTTCAACCTACACTAGATATCCACTACACCTTCTCCTCACTAGATATCCACTACACTTTCAACCTACACTAGATATCCACTATACCTTCAACCTACACTAGATATCCACTACACCTTCTCCTCACTAGATATCCACTACATCTTCTCCTCACTAGATATCCACTACACCTTCAACCTACACTAGATATCCACTACACATTCAACCTACACTAGATATCCACTACACCTTCAACCTACACTAGGTATCCACTACACTTTCAACCTACACTAGATATCCACTACACCTTCAACCTACACTAGATATCCACTACACCTTCAACCTTCACTAGATGTCCACTACACCTTCAACCTACACTAGATATCCACTACATCTTCAACCTACACTAGATGTCCACTACACCTTCTCCTCAGCATATGGACAAGTATACAGAATTGCTTCCCACTGGGCAACCAGTTGTGGCAGGTGAGCTATGTCTCTCTCCAAGTGGTCCCTAGATCTTTCTGAGGTGTCTGTGCAAGACTGGGCATTCTTTGCTCTGTTCTTAAAGCATCTATAGATTAAGGCCCAAGTCCATGTGGGTCATTCCCTATGCCCCAACCCTAAGACAGTAATGAAGCTAAGGATGGAATGAGATCATGAGAGACAGAATTGGGTGTCTGTCAGCTTGAACATTTAATATTGTGTCACTAAAGCCACCTTAAAGTCAGAGATTAGAACAGAAGACTGCCAGGGCACTTGGAACGTGAACTTGGTGGAATGTTCTGGAACTTGTCTGATGATCTGATCCTTTAGGACTAGCTGTGGTTCTTCCTGCATAGCTTAAATCATAGCAGCTATAGGATGGACTGGTCAATGCCAGTGGTGGAAAAACTATCATACTTAAGTAAAAGTAAAGATACCTTAATAGAAGATGACTCAAGTAAAACTCACCAGGTAAAATTATACTCGAGTATTCATCCTAATGTTTTTGTTTTTAAGCATTAAATGACCTGGTATGATAGTGCATTGATCAGTTATATCGTTTTTGCCCAAAGTCGACCCCCACATCCCTCTCTCTCTGTGTCAAGGTGTCCGGGGACGCAGTGTCAGCAGACCAGTTTAGAGGGACCACCATGTGATCCCGGGGAGGAGGGAGCCATGGTGACCAGCCCCTCCAGGTCCCCACGCTTCCTCCAGACAGAGACAGACCTGCAGGAGGAGAGCTCCTCCTCGGCCCCTGGTGTCACCTCCACCGCCGGAAGCAGCGTCCCCATGTGGACCGACGAGCCTGGATTGGACAACCCTGCCTTCGAGGAGAGCAATGAGGAGGACAGTGAGTAACTGTGTATGTTTGTTTGTGTGTGTGTGTGTGTGTGTGTGTGTGTGTGTGTGTGTGTGTGTGTGTGTGTGTGTGTGTGTGTGTGTGTGTGTGTGTGTGTGTGTGTGTGTGTAACCTCTCTTTCTGTGTGTAGGTGTGGTAGGGTTGGAGTGTGTGGTGCCCAGGGTAAAGCGACCCCTCAGTAACCCGTGCATCCACCTCCTCCGCACCGCCAGCTCTGCCTCCTCTGAGTGGGACTGCCCAGAGTCACCGCCCCTCTCTGCAGAAGAGGGTATGACATCACTTCCTCCATCTGACTTCCTGTCTCTAACCTTCCAATGTAATCATGTCGAATCTAAACATTCAAGAATATACTGTAAGAGATTGATGTGCTTCCATGTCCCTGTGTATCTCCCAGGTAGTGTGAAGCTGCCGTCCCTTCCAGAGGGTGAGATCACCACCATCGAGGTCCACCGCTCCAACCCCTATGTAGAACTGGGCATCAGCATCGTCGGGGGCAACGAGACACCTCTCATCAACGTGGTGATCCAGGAAGTGTACCGTGACGGGGTCATTGCTCGAGATGGCAGGCTTCTGGCCGGGGACCAGATACTACAGGTGAGGACCATGGATCCATCCTCACCTTTTCTCCTCTAACATTCCTCCAAAGCCAAGCTCCCTCCTTCTCATATGTCTCGCTCTTTTTCTCCCTCTCTGCAGGTCAACAGTGTAGACATCAGCAATGTGGCCCATAACTTTGCTCGCTCCACGTTGGCACACCCCTGTGCCACACTGCAGCTCACTGTCCTAAGGGAGCGCCGCTGTGTCTCTCGCCCACCCCCCTCCACCACCCCCTCGGTGCCCCACGCCCCCTGTTCCACCCCAGAGGGTACTCCGTCCAGCCCTGCCAGCCTGAGGATCACCCTGCAGAAGCGGGACTCGTCGGAGCAGCTGGGCATCAAGCTGGTGCGGAGGACTGATGAGGTGGGGGTGTTTGTGTTAGACCTGCTGGACGGTGGCCTGGCTGCCAAGGACGGGAGGCTGTGTAGTAACGACCGCGTGCTGGCGGTCAACGAGCAGGACCTACGCCATGGCACGCCTGAACAGGCTGCTCAGATCATACAGGTAAGACTGCTAGGGGATAAACAGTGTTTCTGACCATCCTCTTGTGGATGGCTAACCCTACTCCCTTTTCCTGTCAACTACAGGCCAGCGGCGAAAGAGTCTATCTGCTGATTGGCCGTCCCAGCAAGCCTACCCTTCCCCCTCCATCAAGTTCCGCCGCCAACAGAGATCTGTACTGCCATGACCACTTCCTCCCCAACCACTACCACCATCACCACAGCTTCTCCCCCAACCCCAGCACCGTGCCCACCTGCGCCCACCTGGCCCGCTCCAGCACCCACAAAGTGAGTACATACCTGAGGGAGTGTGTGTGTCTGACTGTGTTTGTTCATATGTATCTGTTTATGCTGGAGGCCTCCCAATGTGTATTATACATTGTAGGACCTCTCAGTGTGTGTGTGTGTGTGTGTGTGTGTGTATACAGTTGAAGTCAGAAGTTTACATACACCTTAGCCAAATACATTTAAACTCAGTTTTTCACAATTCCTGGCATTTAATCCTAGTAAAAATTCCCTGTTTTAGGTCAGTTAGGATCACCACTTTATTTTAAGAATGTGAAATGTCAGAATAATAGTAGAGAGAGTTATTTATTTCAGCTTTTATTTCTTTCATCACATTCCCAGTGGGTCAGAAGTTTACATACACTCAATTAGTATTTGGTAGCATTGCCTTTAAATTGTTTACCTTGGGTCAAACATTTCAGGTAGCATTCCACAAGCTTCCCACAATAAGTTCGGTGAATTTTGGCCCATTCCTCCTGACAGGGCTGGTGACAGAGGTCAAACGTTTTCTGTAAGTCTTCACAAGGTTTTCACACACTGTTGCTGGTATTTTGGCCCATTCCTCCATGCAGATCTCCTCTAGAGCAGTGATGTTTTGGGGCTGTTGCTGGGCAACACGGACTTTCAACTCCCTCCAAAGATTTTCTATGGGGTTGAGATCTGGAGACTGGCTAGGCCACTCCAGGACCTTGAAATGCTTCTTACGAAGCCACTCCTTCGTTGCCCGGGCGGTGTGTTTGAGACCATTGTCATGCTGAAAGACCCAGCCACGTTTCATCTTCAATGCCTTTGCTGATGGAAGGAGGTTTTCACTCAAAATCTCACGATACATGGCCCGTTCATTCTTTCATTCTTTCCTTTACATGGATCAGTCGTCCTGGTCCCTTTGCAGAAAAATAGCCCCAAAGCATAATATTTCTACCCCCATGCTTCACAGTAGGTATGGTGTTCTTTGGATGCAACTCAGCATTCTTTGTCCTCCAAACACGACGAATAGAGTTTTTAACCCAAAAAATATTTTTGGGTTTCACCTGACCATATGATATTCTCCCAATCTTCTTCTGGATCATCCAAATGCTCTCTAGCAAACTTCAGACGGGCCTGGACATGTACTGGCTTAAGCAGGGGGACACGTCTGGCACTGCAGGATTTGAGTCCCTGGCGGCGTAGTGTGTTACTGATGGTAGGCTTTGTTACTTTGGTCCCAGCTCTCTGCAGGTCATTCACTAGGTCCCCCCGTGTGGTTCTAGGATTTTTGCTCACCGTTCTTGTGATCATTTTGACCCCATGGGGTGAGATCTTGCGTGGAGCCCCAGATCGAGGGAGATTATCAGTGGTCTTGTATGTCTTCCATTTCCTAATAATTGCTCCCACAGTTGATTTCTTCAAACCAAGCTGCTTACCTATTGCAGATTCAGTCTTCCCAGCCTGGTGCAGGTCTACAATTTTGTTTCTGGTGTCCTTTGACAGCTCTTTGGTCTTGGCCATAGTGGAGTTTGGAGTGTCTGTTTGAGGTTGTGGACAGGTGTCTTTTATACTGATAACAAGTTCAAACAGGTGCCATTAATACAGGTAACGAGTGGAGGACAGAGGAGCCTCTTAAAGAACAAGTTACAGGTCTGTGAGAGCCAGAAATCTTGCTTGTTTGTAGGTGACCAAATACTTATTTTCCACCATAATTTGCAAATAAATTCATTAAAAATCCTACAATGTGATTTTCTGGATTTCTTTTCTCATTTTGTCTGTCATAGTTGAAGTGTACCTATGATGAAAATTACAGGCCTCTCTCATCTTTTTAAGTGGGAGAACTTGCACAATTGGTGGCTGACTAAATACTTTTTGCCCCACTGTATATATATATATATATATATATATATATATATATATATATATATATGAATGTGTGTGTGTGTGTAGGACCTGTCCCAGTGTGTGACCTGTAAGGAAAAACACATCACTGTGAAGAAGGAGCCTCATGAGTCTCTGGGTATGACCGTGGCCGGGGGGCGGGGCAGCAAGAGCGGCGAGCTGCCCATCTTTGTGACCAGCGTCCAACCACATGGCTGCCTGTCACGGGTTGGACGAATCAAACAAGGTGAGCTGTGGGCTACATCACAGCCTGTTAGATTGTCGAGGCCAAGTTCCTATTTGGTTTGGCTCATTATCTGCCACAGCTACATTCTCAGGGGTCAGTGTTGGAATGGTCTCTCTCAGGACTCTTTGTCCTTAAGTAACAATGTATTTCTCTATGTCCCTCTCGCTCCTTCTATCTCTCCCTCTTTCTCTCTTTCTCTGCACTCTTTCGGTTCTTCACTCTGCCTCACCAACTCCTGTTTTCCCTGTCTCTGTTTTCCTCTCTCTCTCATTCTCTCTCTGTCCCCTCCTCTCCTGCAGGTGACATCCTCCTCAGTATCAACGACCAGGACCTGACCTACCTGAGCCACAGCGAGGCGGTGGGCACCCTGAAGGCCAGTGCGGCGTCACCCTCCGTCCAGCTGAGGACGCTGGAGGTCAGCATGGTGGAGGAGCCGGACCAGGACCAGAGCCCCGAGAACCAGCTGCTGCCCACACACCACCACACACACGACTCGGACTACGACTCCTCCTGGTCCCCCTCCTGGGTCCTGTGGCTCGGCCTGCCCAGGTAAACAGGAGATATAGAAGACATACCTCGTTGGGTTGGACTCACCTGGGGTGGTCGGGATGTTGGGAGTTTGTGTGTGAAAATATTGCTTTGATTTATTTTGTGTTTTCATATTAGTGTAGGTGAAGCAGAGGAGACAAGGAAAGGAAGCAAGTTGACTAGTGAGATTCACCCCATGATTCACCTGAAGTAATCTGTGGAGAATGTGTAGCCGGAGCATTTGTGTTGATCTTGATTCGAGTGTGTTCTGTGTTGGGATGTAAATGTCACACAAATCATGTATTATGTGTGTGTGTGTTGATGTGTGTGTGTTGATGTGTGTGTGTTGACGTGTCTGTGTGTTGACATGTGTGTGTGTTGACATGTGTGTGTTGTCCTGAACGGTGCTGTAAACATCAACAGCTGTGGATTATCAACTGAGGGGCATGTGGTGACATCCCCAATGTCTCTCCCCCATTCATCCTTCTGAGACTGGTACAGAGAGGACAGCCTCAAACTCACCCCTCCCTTTATCTATCGCTCTCTCCTTTTGTTCTGCTCTGTCTCTCTTCCCTCTCTGAATCTCCCTTCCTCCAACTCTCTTTTCCTCCCCACCTTGGTCTTTCTCCTTTCACCCGTTCTCTTGCCCTACTTCCCTCTCTCTCTAAACCTGGCCCCTCCATCTCTCTAAATTTGGCCCCGCCCTCTCTCTAATCCTGCCCCCCCCTCCCTCTCTCTCTAAACCTGGCCCCTGCCTCTCTCACTAAACCTGCCCTCCCCCCTCCCTCTCTCACTTAACCTGGCCCCCCCCTCCCTCTCTCACTTAACCTGATCCCCCCTCCCTCTCTCTCTAAACCTGGCCCCCCCTCCCTCTCTCTCTAAACCTGGCCCCTCCCTCCCTCCCTCTCTCTCTAAACCTGCCCCCCCCCTCCCTCCCTCTCTAAACCTGCCCCCCCCTCCCTCTCTCTCTAAACCTGGCCCCTCCCTCCCTCTCTCTCTAAACCTGCCCCCCCCCCCCCCCTCTCTCTCTAAACCTGGCCCCCCCTCCCTCTCTAAACCTGCCCCCCTCCCTCTCTAAACCTGCCCCCCCCCCACCTCCCTCCCTCTCTAAACCTGGCCCTCTCCCTCTCTAAACCTGGCCCCTCCCTCTCCCTCATTAAACCCGGCCACTCCCTCACCCTCACTAAACCTGGCCCCTCCCTCTGCCTCTCAACATGGCCCCTCCCTCTCAACATGGCCCTTCCTCTCAACATGGCCCCTCCCTCTCTCTCTAAACCTGCCCCCCCCCCTCCCTCTCTCTCTAAACCTGGCCCTCCCTCTCTCTCTAAACCTGCCCCCCCTCCCTCTCTCTCTAAACCTGCCCCCCCCCCTCTAAACCTGGCCCCTCCCTCTCTCTTTAAACCTGGCCCCCTCCTCCCTCTCTCTCTAAACCTGCCCCCCTCTCTCTAAACCTGCCCCCCCCTCCCTCTCTCCCTAAACCTGGCCCCCCCTCCCTCTCTCACTAAACCTGCCCCCCCCCCTCCCTCTCTCTCTCTCTCACTAAACCTGCCCCCCCCTCCCTCTCTCACTAAACCTGCCCCCCCTCCCTCTCTCTCTAAACCTGTCCCCCCCCCCTCTCTCTCTAAACCTGGCCCCCCCCCCTCTCTCTAAACCTGCCCCCCCTCCCTCTCTCTCTAAACCTGCCCCCCCTCTCTCTCTAAACCTGGCCCCTACCTCCCTCTCTCTCTAAACCTGGCCCCCCCTCCCTCCCTCTCTAAACCTGGCCCCCCCTCTCTCTCTAAACCTGCCCCCCCTCCCTCTAAACCTGCCCCCTCCCTCCCACCCTCCCTCTCTCTCTAAACCTGCCCCCCCCCTCCCTCCCTCTCTAAACCTGGCCCCTCCCTCTCCCTCACTAAACCTGGCCCCTCCCTCTCAACCTGGCCCCTCCCTCTCAACCTGGCCCCTCCCTCTCCTCCTTCTAAACCTGGCCCCTCCCTCTCCCTCTAAACCTGGCTCCTCCCTCTCCCTAAACCTGGCCCCTCCCTCTCCCTCTAAGCCTGGCTCCTCCCGTCTCTCTCCCCCTTCTTCTGTCTCCCTCACTAAAACACTGATTCATTCTTTCCATCCATTTATCTCAGCTTCCTTCACAGTAGCCATGAGATTGTTCTGCGTAGAAGTCACCCTGGGAGCTGGGGCTTCAGCATCGTTGGGGGATACGAGGAAAACCATAGCAACCAGGCATTCTTCATCAAGACCATTGTCCTTGGAACACCTGCATACTATGATGGCCGCCTCAAGTAAGCCATCATTCATGTTGTTGGCTTGTGAGCATAAAGACACATTTCCATTCTTTGTAAGTTAATAGGCAATAAAGTATACACACACATACACACACACACACACACACACACATACATACATACATACATACATACATACATACATACATACATACATACATACATACATACATACATACAGAGTATATAAAACATTAAGGGCACCTGCTCTTTCCATGACAGACTTACCAGGTGAAAGCTATGATCCCCTATTGTCACTTGTTAAATCCACTTCAATCACTGTAGATGAAGGGGAGGAGACAGGTTAAATAAGGATTTTTAAGCCTTAAGACAATTGAGACATTGAATGGCACACATACACAATCCGAGGGTGAACGGGAAAGACAAAATATTTAAGTGCCTTTGAATGGGGTATGGTAGTAGGTGCTAGGCACATCTGTTTGTGTCAAGAGCTACAACGCTGCTGGGTTTTTCAGGCTCAACAGTTTCCCGTGTGTATCAAGAATGGTCCACCATCCAAAGCACATCCCGCCAACTTGACACAATTGTGGGAAACATGGGCCAGCATCCCTGTGAAATGCTTGACACTTTGTAGAATCCATTCCCCTTGAGGGGAATTGAGGCTGTTCTGAGGGTAAAGGATGAGGTGTTCTTAATGATGTTTTCCTCTGTGTCCCCTCTGTTCCCTAGGTGTGGGGACATGATAGTGGCGGTTAACGGGCTGTCTACGGCTGGGATGAGCCACTCAGCCCTGGTACCCATGCTGAAGGAGCAGCGTAGCAGAGTGGCTCTCACCGTGGTCTCCTGGCCTGGCAGCCTGGCATAGAACCGGGTCAAACTGCACTGGAGCCAAACGTCACTGGACTGCGTCATGCCATGCTGAAATTACTCTAGACTGTATCTAACCAGGGCCAAATCATGCTAGACTGCATCGAAACCCAGCTATGGTGCCAAATCATGCCATACTGAAATTGCTCTGGATCGGACCTACTGTAACCTGGGACAAATCACATGGACTTCATCAAACCAGGCTAGAGTGAACCTGGCCCTCCTAGGCAAAATCCCTTGATACTAGGCTGGACTGTGCCAGCCCCACACCACACTGCACTGCACTCACACATACTGATGTGTTCATACAGATGTAGGATCTTCATTTGATATACCCTGTTGCAGAACTATCCTGCAATGCAGGACATTTCAAACTTGTAGTGTATGAGGTTTAAAAAGGCTTCGGAAGTTTGTAATGTCCACTTTAAAATTTCAGACTTAATTTTTCCTTACGAAAAATGTATCAAAACGCTACAAAAATGTCCATTCTTTAAACATTTCCTGCTGTAGCAAACTGTCTGAAATGAAGAACCTATATCTGTATGGTCATGTTACCGGTCTTCACTCCCACACAGAGAGAGTGGGACTGTCTGTTAAAGGACAGTATATCGTCTCTGTTTCTCTTCACTGGACTCCAGTAGTAGATACCAGGGGCATATTCACGTGGCCGCAACGTTACAGAACGTTTCAGATAGAAATTCCCTGCATAGAAAAGGATTCTCTGGGCCCGGGTGGCGCAGTGGTCTAGGGCACTGCATCGCAGTGCTAGCTGCGCCACCAGAGTCTCTGGGTTCGCGCCCAGGCTCTGTCGCAGCCGGCCGCGACCGGGAGGTCCGTGGGGCGACGCACAATTGGCATAGCGTCGTCCGGGTTAGGGAGGGTTTGGCCGGTAGGGATATCCTTGTCTCATCGCGCTCCAGCGACTCCTGTGGCGGGCCGGGCGCAGTGCGCGCTAACCAAGGGGGCCAGGTACACGGTGTTTCCTCCAACACATTGGTGCGGCTGGCTTCCGGGTTGGAGGCGCGCTGTGTTAAAGAAGCAGTGCGGCTTGGTTGGGTTGTGCTTCGGAGGACGCATGGCTTTCGACTTTCGTCTCTCCCGAGCCCGTACGGGAGTTGTAGCGATGAGACAAGATAGTAATTACTAGCGATTGGATACCACGAAAATTGGGGAGAAAATGGGATAACATTTTAAAATTAAAATAAAAAAAATAAAAAAAGAAGAGGATTCTCTGCCATGTAGAATAATGAAATAGATCAGCTTTAGACCATGTATGTCTGTCATTATAAAACGCTTCTAGGATTATGTTCAGGAGGAGAAATCATTTTGAAACAAGTTCAGGTAACACCTGTTTCCAATTCTTTTTTTAAATTCACCCAGTCGCTCCTACTGAATACAACCCAACTGAATAAACCCAGGCCTTACCAAATACCTGCCATGCCCTGAAGGCCCGACCCGCCCCCCTGGACACAGCCTTAGGCCTCATCACCGTGACGACCCAGCCGTCAGCTTGCTGGGGTTTTATACATGTGTGAATGTGTGTTCTGCGGTTTAATAAAGACTTCCCACAGAGCGCATACGAGTCAGTTCTCTTACCTAGAAGTCCATCCACTGTGCTTGTGTGTGTCTGCCACCTCTGCCTGGCCCCACACCTTCATAGTGAAAGAGGAAAACATGTCTTTGGCACGCTAGTTTACTGGAGTCAGTTCAGTACCTGGATGCATTTATATTTTAGCAGATGCAACTTACAGGAGCAATTTGGGTTAAGAGCCTTGCTCAGGGGCACAAACCGATTTTAAGTAGTTGGTTCGGGGTTTCAAACCAGCAACCTTTCAGTTACTGGCCTAACACTCTTAACCACTAGGCTCCCTGCCGTGTGTGTTCAGTCAGTTCCGTTGGTGTCTTGTGAGCACTGAGAAGAGCATGCGAGCGTTGATATATTTAGAGCACACAGACTCTTGGCTATTTTAAGTGCCATTTCTTCTTCAACCAGATCACCCCTCCCCTGGATGAAAGGAACAAACGATATGAAAGTGCCATTATTGGAGGCACTTAGCAAATGCCCATCAACCGAATATTATTGCTAAACATGTTGCATGGTGCATTACACAACCATTAACGTCAGACACAAATCCAGACCTGCAGTAATGAGGATTTATTTGATACATAACTGAAAGCGCAAAGTATAGGTTCCCCTTCCACAGGTTTCAGAACACCCCCGTGGTTCTGACGGACCAGTCCATGTCAGAGCATGGGTGTTACATGGTGTAGGAGCTAGTGTTACGGAGTTGGGCAGCCAGTCTGCTTGTCTCAGACCGTGTGGACACAGTCCCCGACTCCAACTGAGTCTGATGGGACGACTTAAGACTTGTCTTTATTTGCTCTGATCTTAACTTTTTTTTGCACATAATGTTTGCCATCATTTCCCATGACTGAAAAGAGAGACATCAGAACAGCTATCACTAATAGAGGTGGCGATTGGCATCGTTCCCAGACCAGGCCCTAATCCCCAACACTCATAGAAGGGGAATACTGCGCTATAGAGGCCGGCGTGAGAGCACCCTGGTAAGACTATGTCGGCGAATTAATAAAAATCGCCACTACCCTCTTACCTAATGTGCAATCGCTGGAAAATAAACTGGATGAGCTTCGTTTGAGACTATCCTATCAACGGGACATTAAAAATTAATATACTATGGTTCTCGGAGTCATGAATGAACAAGGACATGAATAATAGAAATCTAACAGTTTTTTTCTATGCATCAGCAGGCCAGAACGGCAGAGTCCGGTAAGATCAAGGGTGAAGGTGTGTTTAACAGCTGGTGTACAATCTCTAATATTAAGGAAGTCTCAAGGTTCTGCCCACTTGAGTTAGAATACATCAAACTGTAGACCACACTATTAACCAAGAGTTTGTATTTTGCGTAGCTGTCCATTTACCACCACAAACCAACGCTGGCACTAAGACGGCACTCAACGAGTTGCACAGGGCCACAAGCAAACAAGAAAATGCTCATCTAGGAAGCTCTCCTAGTTGCCGGTGATTTTGATGCAGGGAAACTCAAATCTGTTTTACCTCATTTCTACCAGCAGTTCAGCTGTGTAACTAAAGGGATAAAAACTCTAGAGCACCTTGACTTCACACAGAGATGCATGCGAAGTTCTCCGCTAACCTCCATTTTGGAAAATCGGACCATAATTCTATCCTCCCGATTCCTGCTTACAAGCAAAAACTCAAAAAGGTTGTACCAGTGACGCGTTCAATAGGGGAGTGGTCCGATGAAGGTACAGGACTGTTTTGCTAGCCCAGACTGGAATATGTTCCGGGATTCATCCGATGGTATTGAGGAGTTTACCACATCAGTCATCAGATTCATTCATATGGGAATCGACAACGCTGTCCCAACAGTGACCATATAGGTACAGTGTCTTCAGAAAGTATTCCTACCCCTTGACTTATTCCAGTGTTACAGCCTGAATTCCAAATGACTTAAATAGATCCCATGTCCATCTACACACAATGACAGAGTGAACACATATTTAGACAATTCAGCAAAATATTGAAAATGAAATACAGACATCTAATTTACTTTAGTATTCACACCTGAGTCAATACTTTGTAGAACCACCTTTGGCAGCAATTACAGCTGTTAGTCCTTCTGAGTAAATCTAAGAGCTTTCCACACCTGGATTGTGCATATTTGCCCATTATTCTTTTCAAAATGTCAAATTGGTTGTTGATCATTGCTAGACAACCATTTTCAGGTCTTAGTCTTGCCACATATCTTCAAGTAAACACTAACTCGGCCACTCAGGAACATTCACTGTGATCTTGGGTAAGGAACGCCAGTGTAGATTCAGCTTTGGGTTTTTAGGTTATTGTCCTGCTGAAAGGTGAATTCATATCCCTGTGTTTGGTGGAAAGCAGGCTGAACCAGGTTTTCCTCTAGGATTTTGCCTGTGCTGAGCTCCATTTAAAAATATATATATCCTGAAAACTCTCCAGTCCTTAACCACTACACACATACCCAGAACATGCAGCCACCACTATGTTTAAAAATATGGAGAGTGGTACTCTGTAATTTGTTGTATTTGCCCCAAACATAACTTGGGACAAAAAGTAGCAAATTCTCTTACAGCCCTAAAAGTTACACCTATGAGAAAGGGTCAGAGCTCAGGCTGATGTGGTAGAGCCTAAAGACCCTCGTAGAGGCCAGTGTGTGTGTCATCTTCACTGAAAGGGCAGCAGTTGTGCGTTTTCAATCTTGTGCAGTAGGACCCATGTTTGTCATTTTCTGATATGGCCGTCACTTTTCCTTCACCCACTCAAAACTGGTAGAGTGGAAGTGTCACAGTGAGTTAGGCTACTACTCAAGTCCATTCAGTAACATTTCTGGTTCAAACACATTCAGAACTAAACCCTAGCCTCGGAGCCAACCTACTGCTTTGCTTTAGCCAACTGGTTGTCTTGACAAATGGCTTGGAAAGGCAACAATGTAGTATTGTAGAATGAAAGATCAGCCATCCAGACTCAAACAAACCAGTCATTGACAGTGAAGTGAACCATTGCCCTTTAGGATAGTGAAGCTTCACACTCACGTGTATGGCTTCTCTCCACTGTGGCTCAGCCCGTGTATAGTGAGCCGGTAGCGGATCCAGAAGCTCATCACAGTTTCAGTGAGAAGGGTTTCTGTGGAAGAGAAACATCAACATCATGGATTCCTCTCTGTAACAAACACTATAATACCCATGTGTTTCTGACCCCCAGACACATTAACTTTCATCTATCAGTAAAAAAAAAATAGGATGTCCAGTCTTTGCCTGATCTAACAGAAATGTGAATTTCAAGCCCTAGGAGCTAGGATCTGATCTCTTTGGGACCATCTGTTGAAAGAGGCTATAGCTGGGCAGGACAGATATAAACACACCAAACCTGTGTGCTTACAAAGATGGGCATCTAATTTCCAAGATTTATTGAAGGTGGCTTCGCAGTTGACAAAATAACAAATCAAACTTTTTTGGGACTTGTATCCTTTTCCCCCATTTTAATTGTATAGGCGGTAAAGATGACAGTGTTTTGGTAAAGAACCACCTCTAACAAAACCGAGAGCAGGTCATTTACCACACTACATGGATTGACACACCTGAGGATATATTTTATTGGGCGATACCACTATTGGATAATACAGGGGTGTTTCAATTGACGCAATGGAAAGTTAACTAAATGGAAAGCAAATGTTGTCTCGGTAGTCTAATAAGTATTTTCATTATTTTGGCGAAATATTGATGTTTAATAAATGAATATTGGACAGATGCTTTGTGATTTTATTCACTTATCACCCTACATTTGACATTAGTTTGTTCCTGTTTGGAGGAAGTTAGGAACAGTGACTTGTTGTGAATCGATGCACACAGCCTGATAGAGAAAGAACTCATCATGGATATAACCTGTCTTAGCATGGACATTGCCATTGAGGGCTTGCATGTTTCCACCATTTTAAAGTAGTCAACTGGGTGGGAATTCCTATGGGTTATAGCCTCAATGGTGCTGCCCATGCTGTCACACACGCTATAACACATATGTGTTATGTTGTGACGAGAAGTGTCTGCAGGGGTTTCAAACTCATTCCATGGAAGGCCTAGTGTCTGAGTTTGGGGTTTTCCTTTCAATTAGTGTGTACACAGGCAGCCCAATTTTCACTAATTGGTATTTTGACCAATCAGACTAGCTCTGAAAAAGACTAGCTCTGAAAAGACCTGATGTGATTGGTCAAAAGACCAATTAGTGGAAAAGTATCAGAATTGGGCTGCTTGACTGAACGCAGCCAAAATAGCCACTCTTGCAAATGGATGTGTTTGGGTTTCTGGCTCTGATTTTCTAGATCTAAATGATGATTTTTTTTTATTTTTTTTTTACATTTTAGCCCCAATTTTCGTGGTATCCAATCGCTAGTAATTACTATCTTGTCTCATCGCTACAACTCCCGTACGGGCTTGGGAGAGACGAAGGTCGAAAGCCATGCGTCCTCCGAGGCACAACCCAACCAAGCCGCACTGCTTCTTTAACACAGCGCGCCTCCAACCCGGAAGCCAGCCGCACCAATGTGTCGGAGGAAACACCTGGCCCCCTCGGTTAGCGCGCACTGCGCCCAGCCCGCCACAGGAGTCGCCGGAGCGCGATGAGACAAGGAAATCCCTACCGGCCAAACCCTCCCTAACCCGGACGACGCTAGCCCAATTGTGCGTCGCCCCACGGACCTCCCGGTCGCCGGCTGCGACAGAGCCTGGGGGCGAACCCAGAGACTCTGGTCGCGCAGTTAGCACTGCGATGCAGTGCCCTAGACCACTGCGCCACCCGGGAGGCCGATCTAAATGATGTTATTGGTAAATTGAGCAGACTAGCCAGCAGTTGTTGTGATTCGGGTCCTTGAACTTACCTTTCTCTGACTGATTGCAGGCTTTAATATTGTTATCCAGGCTCCTGACACTGTGCATCGCTATCTTCTGTCTGTGTGCATTCGTAGTATGAGCTAAGTGACTGTCCGTCTCCAGTCATCAAACGCACATTGAAATTACAGCTCTAATCGTGGTCTTATCAACCAGCTCCATACTGGGATTTACAGTCAAAACCCAGTCTTCATTCTCCTACTCTCTCCCATTGTGATCCTCTGTAACCCACAAGACTGAGTCATGCAATTATGAAGACCGTTCAACCTACTCCCAACTATGACACTGCTTTTTATGTAGACTTAGATTAACAATGTAATATGTTTCCACAAGGATACTTAATTGTGAAAACAAAACAAAATCTTCAATACAATATGGTATGTCCATTTCCTAAAAACTTGAGACCAACTACCATGCATATGTCATTTTCCCATGATCTGGTGAGAAACCTTTGGCTGACTTCTCTGAATGAGGCCTATTAAGAACTCCAGGGTGTTACCTCTGCTCCCTCCCACGCTTCAGGTCACCCGCCACCGTTATCAACCTCTCCCTGTCCGGTCACACTGGCCCAATCCCTCCACTGGCAGGATCAATAACCCTAGTTCTGTATATGACCATGGTCTTCACTGATAACCACTACTGACAAGTACAGGGGGGAAGAAAGACCCTATCTGTCCACCTATTCCCCAGAGAGATACAGTGTGTTCTGTGTTTGGCCTGGGATTTCCTAGCTCTATTGTCCACCCCCAAACGAAAACACACACACATACCACACACTCCCACTCACATTACGGACACAAATACACCCTTCATTTACTCACTGGCAGTCCTTCAGCAGTTTTAATCAGACTCTAATCAGGCCAGAGACAAAGAAAAACAGAGAGAGAGGTGAAACAAGAAGGGTTGACAGGTGTGTGAGAACAACATGAACTCATGGAAACATTGTGAATAGAAAGAGAAAGACATAGTCTGATGTCTGTCGTTATTATCATCCCATACAGCTTCTGCTCTCCTCCCTCCACCAGTGGTGTGTGTGGTTAATGTGTGACACACAAGGTCGATATGGCTGCTCTGGGCTGCTGGCTGAGTTGACAGCCTCAATCTGTGTGTCGAACGTGTGTGATTAAGGAGCCCATAGTGATCCATGGCTTTTATCCACAAGTCCCGTTCCACACCACCCCTCCTTTCTCTCTCTCCTCCCTCCCTCTTTTCCTCTCAGACTGTTTACTTTTTCCTCCTTCAATCAGTAACTCAGATGAGTCAGCGCTCCAGATGAAGGCCCATTCTGTCAGTGAGAGCAGATTCACACAGTTTCAATACGTTTCCTTCTTTCGTACTCTCATATCCTTGTTCTGTCTGACGATACAGATATCACTATGTTTAAAGGAAGCTCCATAGGTGAAAAGGTAGGTGCCCGACACCATAGGCAGTTATCTAAGCACTCAGGCCTCAACGCAGTCTACACTGATCAATAACCAGGGATTTGGATGTCCGCTACTGATTGATCACATTGATTTTGAGTGTAACCCCAGATTGTATTCATTCAGCTTGTTAGACACTTGTTCCACCAGTTATCTTCTGCCTTTATGGAGACAGCCAGGGGTAACAGGGGTAGGTTTGAGGTCTTTATGGGGGATAGTATCCCACCAATGGGAATTCTAACACTAATAGGCTGTATTTACACAGGCAAACAAATTCATATCATTTGCCCAATTATGGGCAACAGATATGATTGGTCAAAAGACCATTAGTGGGAAAAAAAATATCAGAAATTGGCTGCATTTTAAAAGAATCGGGGGGAAATAGAGGCATTTTCAAAAATGCAACGACACAGGACATACCATAGAACTAGACCGATATTCAGATAAACACAACTCATCAAGCATGACATTTCATTAAAGAAAGTGATACATTTTCATATACATTCACGATATGGCTCATTACCTGAGTGTCAGTTCTCTCTCCCAGCTGCTGCTACTATCTCAGTAAACTGGTCCTAATTGGAGTAAATATTGGGTAAAGAACTGAGGTAGGATGCGATAACATATGTCAGATACCCAGTCAGCCATTCAGGCTCTGCTGATTAAACAGCACAAGTCAAGATAGGACAGGGGGAGTCCCTCCTCCCTACACACACAAAGTACACAGTCAAACAGTACCACATGACACACAACAGGCATGGGTGCATGGTCACACCACCAGAAAAGAGATGTAACACTTGGATGTACTTTACACTAAAGACTGAACACCAGCCTGTGTTGTGATTGTACTTGAAGGGCATTTAAGGGTTCACTGAACAGGGCAAACACAGCTCTCAAATGCATCTAAATCTGATAGGACACAAACATTTACAGGGTATAGCTTTTTCAGATGTATTCTCAGTAGCAGTTTATGACCATTGGCGTGTTTATAGGAGCCTGGGCATTCAATCTGTACTATGGAACAATGACACATGTACTACATGGAAAGCTATTCCACATCAAGTAACTCGTACAAGCAGTAAGATCTGATTTTAAAAAAGCTAGATAAATAGACCTTCTGGAACAGCGGGGACTGTGGAGACATGTACAGCCTATTGTAGATGTGGTATTAGAATAATAGCTTGAGGGCACACAATGTGTTGTAATGTTTTTAAATTCTATACAGCCTTCATTTTGCTGGATCCCAGGAAGAGTAGAGAATGGGGATCCATAACAATAAGTAATCCAAGGATCAGTCCAAGGATGTTGTTTCCCAAACCAATACTGCAGCTTCTATAGAAGGCACATTGCCACCTGCTGGCCTGATTGGTGTACAAGCAGTTATTTCCAGGAAGTACAGTTAAGACAAAGTTCAGAAGTGTACATTTTGAAAAAGTCCACCTTGAACATTGACATTTGCAACACAACCAATCCATTTTAAATCAACATACACCCAGATGTTCTTTATTTTTTGACAATGGACAGCACTCATTTAAAGTGTTAAAACACTTCACATTAATGTCAACTCAATTGCAAGTGTAGAGTGCCTGAAGTGGGTTGAGTAAAAGCTGTGTGTATACTTTGAGACTGCTGTGCTTGTAGTTCTCAGTTTGCCGGTGAAATAGAAATCGCATTTCACTTCCCTACGAGTGATCAATGAAAGACAATCATTGAACAACAGCAGCAACATAAGTCTCCCTGGACAGCACCTACATAACTCAAGGCATCGCAAGGGTCAGTTCTCCCCCTGCCCTGAAACCATGTCCTTTTCCATTGGGTAGTTTTAGACACAGAAGTTACCAACATCCCTGCATGTTAGTGTACATAAGAGACTCAAGTTCACATAAATCTGTGCAGAAACAGTTTTATTTTGGTCAGCATAGTTATGCCATGAACTCATAGGGGATGGGCTCCAGCAGCTGGGGCTCATTGCCCTTGGTGCTGACAAAGCGGGCATCACGGGGAGCAGTGGGCTGCAGGGGGAGATGAGGAAAGGACAAATGCACAGATGAGATGCCACTATAAATAAAAATAATTAAAAGTTCAATAAAAATAGGCATTTAGCAGGCTTTTATCCAAAGCGACTTAGTCATGTGTGCATACATTTTACATGTGGGTGAACAATTCAAAGGACTATCAGAAATGAGGACATGGCTGAATTACCATTACAGAATGCGTCAAACAATCAAAACAATCCACTAGATGTGTTGATGTCCTTTCTATATCTTCAAACTATCTGGAATGTTCAATTACGTAGAATAGGTACCAACAAGGCTGGTCCTAGAGAGCTATAGGATGTACAGCCCGTTAAAACACTACTGACAATGGCCCAGGTAAATGTGCTCTCCATACCTGCCGTTTCAGTTCGACCCAGGTGCCCTTCTGCTTGGCCTCCACTTTCCTCTTCTCGTTCTCCTTGACGCGCTGCAGGAAGCTGTCCCTGCTCTTAGAGTGCTTCACGTGCTCAATACGTACGTTGATCCTCTTGGCCAGGATCTTACCCCTACAGAGAGAAGGGGAGACCGTTTTCAGCTTGGAAATAAATCAGGGATGTGGTCAGCACAATATACAAAAGGCTACTGGTCACAAGATGGATGTAAGCAGCGTAATTGAGACCCTGACTTATCAGAAAACATAATGCTTCCAAATGGTGAAAGACTTGTGCTATGCCATGACCTGCAATTGCGTTTTTTTGTGTGCGTCTCCAACAACCCAAGTTCAAACATACGGTAGGTGCTTGGCCGGGGTGATAAAGTACAAATACTGTCCCCCACATGAATGACCACTTAGGACATAGGACAGCCCAGGTGGCAAAGTGAAGGTGGGGTTTTCAGATAGGCAGCAATCATACTTCTGCAACGTCAACCTTCCATTACAAAGATACCGGCAGGGCACATCAATTTCCTTTATGAAAGACCTAAAACTCGGCCAAGCAGGAAAGGAAACCGATACTGACCAATCCACCATACATCACCGTACTTACTTGACCTGCTTGTTGACAATGATGCCGACAGCATGTTGGGTTACGTTGTAGACTCTGCCCGTCTTGCCGTGGTAGCACTTGTGAGGCATTCCTTTCTGGATGGTACCTGTACCCTGGAGGAGACATTCACAATCTTAGTTGGGTTTTGGTGAAGTCCAAAATAAAAGCAAAATATAACTCATTTAGTTACGCTGCAGTCACTACCAATAGCCAGGTTTCCATCCAATTTGCAACCGATTTTCATGTGAATATTCAAAAACCTGCACGAAAAGGCGCATCAGAGGTCTCTTTACAGTCCCCAAGTCCAGAACAGACTACATGAAACTCTATCCCACATCAAGTATGACAAGCAATAAAATCTGGGAAAATATAAAATACACCTTATGGTACAGCAGGGACACACCTACACAGACTTTGTGTTGTAGATTTGTGGTAGTAGAGTAGTGGCCCGAGGGCACACAATGTGTTGTGAAACGTATTTGAATGTTTTTGAAATTCTATACAGCCTTAATTTTGCTGGAACTTGTGCTATGCCATGACCTGCAATTGCGGGGATTTTTTGTGTGCGTTTCTCTAACAACCCAAGTTCAAACATACAGTAGGTGCTTGGCCGGGGTGATAAAGTACAAATACTGTAGTGGGAGGTCCACACCATATCATTGCATGACTACAAATGTACTTCGATATGAGTTATTATATCAATATATACACACTAACATGTTTCCACTGCAATTTTTTGCATTATTTATTTGACACAAAAAGATCCCACCCTATAGAACAAACAAATTGTGTCTGCATTTATAAAATTGTTTGGTGTCAGCCTGGTGGTGACTTTCATGTCAGGCAATTCATCAGCATGAAATGGATAGATGGAAACATGGTTAGTGAAACCTGGAAAAGGTGGAACAAACCCTACCTTGATGTCAACGATATCGCCCTTCCTGTAGATACGCATGTACGTGGACAGGGGAATGGGACCTGAGGAAAAAAGTACATTGATTCTTCACAACCAACCAAAACAACAAATCTAAAATGGGCTTGGAGTAACTAATGAGGGCTACTCAGCTGTGGATCATGCCAGTAACACCCCTAATCTCGAGTTCTTTATTTTAAATAACTCAGAAATAGTAGTGACCTAACGAGACATTTCAGTATATCTTCAGTCTTTCTGATATGAACTCACCATGCTTGCGGAAGGCCCTGCTGAACATGTACCTCGTCCCCCTCCTCTTGCCTCTTGTGTTCGTCATGATGCCTGATTACTTGAAAACATGGACATTCAAATGTTAGATAAACCCAATTGCAAAGTAGGAATTCTTCATTGCTGTAAAATGTATGGTTACAAGAGTGGTTTAGGACTTTGTATACTAGGGTTTAGTACAGTCAATGGGTGTAATGCTGTCAGATACAAAAACTTAATTTAACCCCAACCTATGATCTATGCTATGTAACTAAATTACCAATACTGTCTGATTAACGTTAGCCTGCAACCTGTTGTGACAAAATGAATTTTACTGCAAAGAAAAACAATGTTCTCCAAATCATAGCTAGTGATTATTATAAGATCCATACCAGTACTAACAATAAGGGGACACGCAAAACATGGAAACGTCAGTCAAAAATCCAACGCCAAAAAACGAACGTTAGCTATTGAAGTCTAACGTTACCTAGCTCGCAAACTCAGTCCAATACCGCTTCATTTTCCCAGATTGACAATTAAGTTAACTGCTACGTTGCACCAAAGTTAAGTTATTTTGTATGTCAAATTTTCCGACTGTGTATGCCATTGTGCCTAAGAAATAACAAATCCTGCGAACGCAAGTGGTTAGGCCCGCATGGGGCCTAACAGCAGCCACGCTGTTACCCCATTAACAAATCGTGTCACTATATGCCACACATACGGTCTTTAAAGGATGAATTCTCGCCTCAAATATAGAGTATGTTTTAACATACTTATGTCAATGTCTTCATATGCATTTAAAACGACATTTTATAAGTTTACGGTCTTTAAATGCAGAGCACATCTTACCCCAGGTAGCTCGCAAGATGGCGGGTACGGCGGAAAGAGAGAATAAAGGACCCGAAACTCCTCCTTCTAAAATAGATTTAAGCATGGCCTTCCTATTGCCTGAACAAACATGCCGGGTAGAATAATTTGTTTCCCCTCTGTGCTGATCTAAGTCCAGTTTTGGTTATCTACCTTAATGACTAAGCTCCATCGGTACAATTTATTAAATGATTTCAGATCAGATAATAGCTAACTTCCTTTCCTATTGGAATGTTGAGGCACTGTGAAGCGTCCTATAACCAGTACATGTCAGTGAACTGCTGAACGACTCATCTGATACATTTTTGTTAAAATAATGCAGATTTTGTTGTGCTTGTACATTATCGAAATAATTGATTGATGAACTGCTGCACGTGACAGCTAGTTATAGACAAGTACATTGAAATCTCGTCTAAAAAGCCTGATCAAAGTTTCAGTGAGTTTGACATTAATTACAGTCGTCATTCTCAACACAGCTGTGTGTCCAGAATTGCTCATGTGGGCATATTTGTGAATGTTATATTATGTACGCCACAGAACATGGACATCGGATGGGGGTTATCTAAAACGGTCACGGCTAGAAGGGATCTAGCTTTTGTCAAATTAACGTAAAAGTAGATTTTTTGTTGTTGTTGCATTTTAGCTAACTACATATTTTCCAAACCTTTACCGTATTCTCCTTACTCTGACGTTAATTTAACAAAAGATGGATCGCTTCCAGACATGACCCTCTAAGACCTAGCGGAGCTCCCATCGCCCGTCCAGTGTGCCCTGTCACAAGGGAGTCCTCCTCGCGGTGATTGGGTGGAAGATGGCGCTAGGCGAATGGAAATCCTAATGACAGTTTCCAAATTTGCCTCTTTTTGTACCATGGTGAGTAAATGGCATCTACTAAACACATTGCAAAGTGATGAGAGGGTGGCACGACAACTGTGGTTGTGTTATTACCATCTTGCGTGACATGGAAGATGGTTAAAATCGTCTGCTTTTCTGTTGCTACCCAGTCAGTTTTCCTGGCTTCACTGACACGACATTGTTTTTGTCTTACGTTCTATTGCTAGCTATGATAACTAATGTCGTAGGCCTTTAATTTGTTATATTAGTGAGCTGTTTATGTATGATCTTGCATTAATTAGTGATGTTTATCTCCTCCCGCACTGTGACGGCACTGCATAGTTCTGCGGCTTCAGCACCTGGCACTGTAACGTTAACTAGTTACCGAGGCTAGCTAGCTTGCACGTTCATTTTGCAGTAAAGCAGTGTGGAGGTCAACGCATGCCAACACTGGACACAATTTGAATACTAAATCAACATAACTGCGTAATTGTTCGCTGATTTTACTCAACTCCACGATCAATGTCAAACCTAACAAAGTTATGTTCACAGTTGTGCTTTTCCTGTATGTGAATGCTAATTTAGCTAGCCAACATTTCCAGATAGTTACAGTAGTTAGTTAGTAAGATATAGCATTGTGACTGACGATATAGTGAGTTGTCTTCCTGTAAACCCCCTTTTCTGAATTCTTCCGAAGCGCGAGCTATTTCTGGAACACAGCAGATGACGACATGATCAGCTGCTAGACAAGACTGACTGACTGACTGTCATATTGTGCCCAGTTTACAAAGATGACTACTTAGTTTGGCAAACCTGTCAGACAGACGTCATTCATTTGGATCATACATTTAGTTTATTTAATTTTTTACGATCAAACCCAACCTCTGTCCATGTAGACCTACTCAGGAAATCCTAGTTGCTGTGCATTTTCACAGCCTCTGATGGTTAGGGTCATGTTCCATTAACAAAGAATGACACAGTCGTTCTGCCCCCCCCTCCCACTGACAGCTATTGGCATTTGATATGAAATTCCATTTGGAACTATTGATTGGTACACACTCCCATCGACCTATGCCAAAAATATCAGCACTTTGTATTACAGGGCGCCAATGCCTCCGCTCTGGAGAAAGAGATTGGCTCAGAGCAGTTCCCTGTCAACGAGCACTACTTCGGATTGGTCAATGTAAGTGAGAGTGCCGAAGTTCACATGCACATGTCTGCATAATCTTTGTTACAGATCACATGTGCCTTATCCATGCAGACGGTTATAGTGTGTGTGTGCGCCTGTGTGTCCAGCTCTTTGCCTTACTCTTTGTATCTATCCTTGTATTTGGCCCCCAGTTTGGGAACACGTGCTACTGTAACTCGGTGCTGCAGGCGCTGTACTTCTGCCGTCCGTTCCGGGAGAAGATCTTGGCGTACCGCAGCCAGCCCCGACGCAAGGAGAACCTGCTGACCTGCCTGGCCGACCTGTTCCACAGTATCGCCAACCAGAAGAGGAAGGTGGGAGTCATACCACCCAAGAAGTTCATCACGCGCCTACGCAAGGAGAATGGTGAGCGGGAGACGGTATGCTTGTAGTTCGGGATGGGGGGGACAGACCCTCTTTCCCCTGAGGTTGACCCTCTCCCCTGTACCCTACCCACCTCCTCTGGTCCTCTCCTCTCCATCTTTCTCTGCAGAGCTGTTTGACAACTACATGCAACAGGATGCCCATGAGTTCCTGAACTACCTGCTCAACACCATCGCTGACCTGCTGCAGGAGGAGAGGAAGCAGGACAAGACCAACGGCCGCCTGGCCAATGGCTCGCTCGACTCCCAGAACAACAACAGCAACGCCCCGCCTCCCTCCACCTGGGTCCACGAGATCTTCCAGGGAACCCTCACCAACGAGACGCGCTGTCTCACCTGTGAAACGGTACACACCGTCTGAGTCTGAAGCCCCTCGCCCACATCAACTAGTGATGTCCCTGTTGTTGTTGTGGTCAGCAGGATGCAATGCATGTCGGTGATACGCTGTAGAGAGCAGGCTCAAATTCTGTTGGCAGGAAGATGGACAAAATGAAGTTTTTATTTACATTTACATTTAAGTCATTTAGCAGACGCTCTTATCCAGAGCGACTTACAAATTGGTGCATTCACCTTTTTATCTGACTCTAGTCATGCTGTTTTCTCCCTACAGATCAGCAGCAAAGATGAAGACTTCCTGGACCTGTCAGTGGATGTGGAACAGAACACCTCCATCACACACTGTCTCAGGTAAGAACACCTGACTACAATAACACATTACATACTGACTGACCTGTGTATTGCTTCTTGCTCCGTGTGACTCCCAAGTACTCTGACCCCTCCCTCTCCTTCTCTCCATTTCTCACTCCAGGGGGTTTAGTAACACAGAGACTCTCTGCAGTGAGTATAAGTACTACTGTGAAGAATGTAGAAGTAAACAGGAGGCACACAAAAGGTCGGTGTTGGCAGTGTTGTGTTCATTGTAAAAGTAAACAAAAGTATTATTCTGTGATGACCGTGTTTATCGCTGTGTGAGGTTGTGTGTCCACTGTAATTGACTCCTCCCCCCAGAATGCGTGTGAAGAAGCTGCCTATGATCCTGGCTCTACACCTGAAGAGGTTCAAGTACATGGAGCAGCTGCAGCGTTACACCAAGCTGTCCTATCGCGTCGTCTTCCCTCTGGAGCTCCGCCTCTTCAACACCTCAGGAGACGCAACCAATCCCGAGAGGCTCTATGACCTGGTTGCCGTCGTGGTGCATTGTGGGAGGTCAGTGTTGTTTACTAGGTTGTCTAAAAGTATTCTAACTGACCCTTAAGGTTGTGAGTGTGTTGCTGACTTCCTCGTCTTGTTTTCAGTGGTCCAAACCGAGGACACTACATTGCCATTGTGAAGAGTCACGACTTCTGGCTGCTGTTTGATGACGACATTGTAGAGGTAAGATATTGTATGTGTAGGTTGGTTCTTCTATCCTTGTGGGGACTTCAAATCCCCAAAAGTTCCACAAGGATTGTAAAACAAATAAAAACTCTCCCTTGTGGGGACATTTTCCATGTCCATGTGGACAAAGGCTATTTTAAGTTTAGGGGTTAGGGATTAGGGGTAGGTCCCCACGAGGATGGAAGAACAAAACGTGTGTGTGAACATGCATGGGTGTGCCCTTGTGTTTTGTGTGACCCCATTGACCCGTGTTGTCTCTCCTTCCCTCTGCAGAAGATAGACGCACAGGCCATAGAGGAGTTCTACGGCCTCACCTCTGAGATCTCAAAGAACTCTGAGTCAGGCTACATCCTATTCTATCAGTCAAGAGACTGACTGGCCCTGAAGAGGACAGTACCTCTCAGTGGAGTGGAGGATCATACTAGTGGACCATACTAGTGTAAACCGCTCTGTGGTGTCACACACCTACTGAAGCTCAGCCTCAGTCCCCCCTACCCTCCCTTCCTCCCACCTCCACCACCCCTCCCTCCTACCTCCCTCCCCACTTCCTCCCACCTCCCCCACCCCTCCCTCCTACCTCCCCCATCCCACTCCTACCTCCCTCCTTCCTCCCCCACCCTGTCACTTAGGCTGGAGATGCTGCTACAGGGAGTTGTGTCAAAGGTTCAGTGGACGTTGTATCAAAGTTTTGTGAGTTGGAAAGCTGTTTAATGACGGTTGTACAGAGGTTGTGTGACTGAGGTGATGGTTATAGCATGGGGGTTTGGGTGGGGTGAGTGGGTATTTAATGATTCATGTGTTGTAATAGCGGCCAGGCGTCTGCACACTCCCTCAGACTGCAACTCTGCTTTGGTGCCTGGCTGGGGCCTAGTCAGAGCAGACCAGTTGACTGCATGTGGGGAGGTGAGTGTTCCAAGTGTGGGACACTTGGGTCGTGTATTTCTACCGTGCACAGAGTGGTATTTGTATAAATATGAGGAGAATAAGATGATATTATCATAGGAAAAAAATATAAGACCTTGAGAAGATTATGTATTGTCACTATGGTGCACTTTTGATACCGTTTTGTAGGCGTTGGCAAGGTTTATGTGAGGGTTTGCTCGAGACGGCCTGTTGTAAAATGGTCATTTTCTGTTTTAAAGAAAAATGTAATAAAAGATAATAGATACAGGCTGAGAGTGTGTGTTCTACTTTCATAGACTGGTTCCTCTCCCCCAGGTGCACACTGATGACTCATCCTGTCTCAGCACTGCCCCTCAGTGGTTCTACCTGGTCTCTACAGGTTCATACTGCAACAGCACAACAGCAGTGTATTTTTAATGAATTCACACCTCCAGTCATGCTGCCTATGTAAGCAGCCCTGCTCACCCACGGTTGCCTTAACAAAAACGGGGCTAGATGATGCTAGGACACTGTACCTAAGGCAGGTGTGTGGAGGAGACTACTGACTAGCCACCTACAGACATCTGAAGACAGACTTAATCAATTAATGATGGAAAGTGAAGGCCTTCAAGCACAGAGGAACTGAGAGTGATGAGGGATAAGGGTAGATAGAAGATGGATGAGAATCGGGAGGAGGTGGCTGACAGATTATGGAATAGACATGCCCAGAATAGCAAGACACATGGGGCTAGGATGAGGAAAGAAGCACACCACGTCAACATGGCATTGGAGAAATGTGGGCAAATGTCGGAATCTGAAGTAAAATTGGTCAAACCATGAGATCTTGTTGCATGGTGATACCACAGCCTGGTAACAAATCATAACTTGTCACTGCACTTAAATCAAATCAAATGTTATTTGTCACACATGCCGAATACAACAGGTGTAGACCTTACAGTGAAATGTTTACTTACAAGCCCTGAACCAACAATGCAGTTTTAAGAAAAGACATTTAAAAAAGTAAGAGATAAGAATTAGAAATGATTAAAGAGCAGCAGTAAATAACAATAGCAGGGCTATATACAGGGGGTACCAGTACAGAGTCAATGTTTATTATTTTATTTAACAATGTGCAGGGGCATCATCCTCTATTTCCTCATAGAGGATGAAGGCATCTTTCTGTCTAAAGTAACTGTCCAGTAAAAATCTTACTTTAAAAAAAAGTTAATATTCTTTTGACTTATACCCAAATAATGTTGTTGACTCGTCCTATGGCCTACTTGTATTTGTAGCCAAAGCATACATTTGAGAAAAAATACCTAAACCCCACCTCAAACTAGTATCTCAAACAGACCATTTCAAAAATACTTACTATTACCTCATAGAGGATGATGTCATCATTCTGTCTACTTGCATCAATATTTTTATTCATGACTGGTATTTTTTTATTTTTTTTTACCGTTATTTTACCAGGTAAGGTGACTGAGAACACGTTCTCATTTGCAGCAACGACCTGGGGAATAGTTACAGGGGAGAGGAGGGGGATGAATGAGCCAATTGTAAAATGGGGATTATTAGGTGACCATGATGGTTTGAGGGCCAGATTGGGAATTTAGCCAGGACACCGGGTTAACACCCCTACTCTTACGATAAGTGCCATGGGATCTTTAATGACCTCAGAGAGTCAGGACACCCGTTTAACGTCCCATCCGAAAGACGGCACCCTACACAGGACAGTGTCCCCAATCACTGCCCTGGGGCATTGGGATATTTTTTAGACCAGAGGAAAGAGTGCCTCCTACTGGCCCTCCAACACCACTTCCAGCAGCATCTGGTCTCCCATCCAGGGACTGACCAGGACCAACCCTGCTTAGCTTCAGAAGCAAGCCTGCAGTGGTATTCAGGGTGGTATGCTGCTGGTATACGCCCACACCATTAATTATGTTGTTGGGGTATGCCCACACCATTAATTATGTTGTTGGGGTATGCCCACACCATTAATTATGTTGTTGGGGTATGCCCACACCATTAATTATGTTGTTGGGGTATGCCCACACCATTAGTTATGTTGTTGGGGTATGCCCACACCATTAGTTATGTTGTTGGGGTATGCCCACACCATTAGTTATGTTGTTGGGGTATGCCCACACCATTAATTATGTTGTTGGGGTATGCCCACACCATTAATTATGTTGTTGGGGTATGCCCACACCATTAGTTATGTTGTTTGGGTATGCCCACACCATTAATTATGTTGTTGGGGTATGCCCACACCATTAGTTGTGTTGTTGGGGTATGCCCACACCATTAGTTATGTTGTTGGGGTATGCCCACACCATTCCAACACAGAAAAGCTGCTTTTTAACATACTTAATTAAACATTTTGGAAGGAATACTATTCAACTCTTACTGTCATTAATCATAGGTCATATTTCATAGAAATCTGGAAACAATGGACAGTTACTTAAAAATAAAAAATAGGCTGACACACACACGGGGGATGCGCACAATACTATCTTTTATTTTTTTTGTTTATCAATTTAAAAAAAAAATGTATGGCAACAATAATACAAATATTACACATCAATACAGGGACATTCCTGTGAATACAATGGAAAAAATTAAATAACTGAACACCAGGCGACCAGGCAATGAGACATTAACAGACATTCAGAGACATAGCTTCTAATAATTTTTCCAACTTTTTAGGTTTCACAAGTTTGAGGGATTTATAAAATTGCAACAGTTCAATGAAAAAAACTACAACATAAGGAATTTTTCCACCCATTTACATTTGTGAATATAATATTTGGGCCAAAAAATAATAATGTTAATAAAATAGTTATGATCGGAATTACAAGGATAAGCATAATGCCATTTTTGGAGATTTTATACACAACCATTCATGAATTTCAATCCATAGTTTACTAGAATGGTAGCATGAAAAAAATAAATGCTCTATAGATTCTGAATCAGAAGATCAAAAAACACGAGGAGTTTTGTCAAAATTGAATCTTTTGTGCAAGAAATCATTAACAGGGTAGGTGGAAGAAAATATTTTTCAATTAGTTTCTTTACCTTTTGGGATAACTGGACAAGTAAGGTAAAAGGTAGTCACTTTTGATCATAGCATGGGTTGGTAATTTCCATATTAATATATTTAATTATAATCACCAAAAATGACTTAATTAACTGCCAATCATATCCACTTATTGTTGCATTTTTTTTCCAAAAGATTCAAGTCATTAATTTGTAAACTTGGAAAAGAGGGAACAACTTCATAATATAACCAAGTGTTCTTAATAAGTCAAAGTAAAGGAAGTGGAATTGCTTTGCAAACCTTAATATATCTTTACCAAAAATACAGATCCCTTATAAATTCTCAGACTCAAAATACTGCTAGTAAATCTGTGTCTAAAATATATAAAAGAAGGGAGATTGGACAACCCTGTCTAATTCCTCTAGGAATAGAGAAACGAGGGGATGTGCCATTACTCATAGCCACAGAACTGCTAATATCATTATGTATAATATATTATCACTTTACAGAAATTCTCTCCAAGCCCAAAAGTAGAGAGTTCTAAATAAAAATGTGTGTTCTAAAGTGTCAAAAGCCTTTAAAAAAAATGTAAACAATATAAAGCCGTCATCTTCTATGAATTCACTGTAATCTAAAATATCTAAAATCAATCATATATGGTTATGGATACTCCTTCCTTTAATGAAGGCTGATTGAGTTTCACTGATTATATACAGTTGAAGTCGGAAGTTTACATACACTTAGGTTGGAGTCAATAAAACTCGTTTTTCAACCACTCCACAAATTTCTTGTTAACTAACTATAGTTTTGGTAAGTCGGTTAGGACATCTACTTTGTGCATGACACAAGTCATTTTTCCAACAATTGTTTATATACAGATTATTTCACTTATAATTCACTGTATCACAATTCCAGTGGGTCAGAAGTTTACATACACTAAGTTGACTGTGCCTTTAAACAGCTTGGAAAATTCCAGAAAATGATGTCATGGCTTTAGAAGCGTCTGATAGGCTAATTGACATTATTTGAGTCAATTGGAGATGTACCTGTGGATGTATTTCAAGGCCTAACTTCAAACTCAGTGCCTCTTTACTTGACATCATGGGAAAATCAAAAGAAATCAGCCAAGACCTCAGAAAAATAATTGTAGACCTCCACAAGTCTGGTTCATCCTTGGGAGCAATTTCCAAATGCCTGAAGGTACCACATTCATCTGTATAAACAATAGTATAAACACCATGCGACCACGCAGACGTAATACCGCTCAGGAAGGAGACGCGTTCTGTCTCCTAGAGATGAACGCACTTTGGTGCGAAAAGTGCAAATCAATCCCAGAACAACAGCAAAGGACCTTGTCAAGATGCTGGAGGAAACAGGTACAAAAGTATCTATATCCACAGTAAAACGAGTCCTATATCGACATAACCTGAAAGGCTGCTCAGCAAGGAAGAAGCCACTGCTCCAAAACCACCATAAAAAAGCCAGACTGCAGTTTGCAACTGCACATGGGGACAAAGATCGTACTTTTTGGAGAAATGTTCTCTGGTCTGATGAAACAAAAATAGAACTGTTTGGTCATAATGACCATCGTTATGTTTGGAGGAAAAATGGGGAGGCCTTGCAAGCCGAAGAACACCATCCCAATCACGAAGCACGAGGGTGGCAGCATCATGTTGTGGGGGTGCTTTCCTGCAGGAGGGACTGGTGCACTTCACAAAATAGATGGCATAATGAGGGATGAAAATTATGTGGATATATTGAAGCAACATCTCAAAACATCAGTCAGGAAGTTAAAGCTTGGTCGCAAATGGGTCTTCCAAATGAACAATGACCCCAAGCATACTTCCAAAGTTGTGGCAAAATGGCCTAAGGACAACAAAGTAAAGGCATTGGAGTGGCCATCACAAAGCCCTGACCTCAACCCTATAGAACATTTGTGGGCAGAACTGAAAAAGCGTGTGCGAGCAAGAGGGCTTACACCAGCTCTGTCAGGAGGAATGGGCCAAAATTCACCCAACTTATTGTGGGAAGCTTGTGGAAGGATACCCGAAACGTTTGACCCAAGTTAAACAATTTAAAGGCAATGCTACAAAATACTAATTGAGTGTATGTAAACTTCTGACCCACTGGGAATGTGATGAAAGAAATAAAAGCTGAAATAAATAATTTTCTCTACTATTATTCTGACATTTCACATTCTTAAAATAAAATGGTGATCCTAGATTACCTAAAACAGGGAATTTTTACTTGGATTAAATGTCAGGAATTGTGAGTTTAAATGTATTTGGCTAAGGTGTATGTAAACTTCCGACTTCAACTGTATAGCATCAAGGCCTTGTTTCAGCCTATTGGCATAGACATGGGCTAGTAACTTATAGTCAGTTGCCAACAATGTGATTGGTCTCCAATTGTCCAGGTAAAGAGAGCTCTTCTTTGGTTTGGGTATAATAACTATTAGTTCCTGTCTCAAAGAAGATGGTAAGATAGCATTAGCAATACCCTCTTTGTAGACCGAAAGCAATAACTATCTAATATCAAGCCAAAAATGTTGATAGAATTCAGGAGTCAGGCCATCCGGTCCAGGAGATTTACCTATAGGCATTTGTTTAATGGCTTGGTCCAACTCAGTAATATATATACACTGCTCAAAAAAATAAAGGGAACACTAAAATAACACATCCTAGATCTGAATGAATGAAATATTCTTATTAAATACTTTTTTCTTTACATAGTTGAATGTGCTGACAACAAAATCACACAAAAACTATCAATGGAAATCAAATTTATCAACCTATGGAGGTCTGAAATTGGAGTCACACTCAAAATTCAAGTGGAAAACCACACTACAGGCTGATCCAACTTTGATGTAATGTCCTTAAAACAAGTCAAAATGAGGCTCAGTAGTGTGTGTGGCCTCCACGTGCCTGTATGACCTCCCTACAACGCCTGGGCATGCTCCTGATGAGGTGGCGGATGGTCTCCTGAGGGATCTCCTCCCAGACCTGGACTAAAGCATCCGCCAACTCCTGGACAGTCTGTGGTGCAACGTGGCGTTGGTGGATGGAGCGAGACATAATGTCCCAGATGTGCTCAATTGGATTCAGGTCTGGGGAACGGGTGGGCCAGTCCATAGCATCAATGCCTTCCTCTTGCAGGAACTGCTGACACACTCCAGCCACATGAGGTCTAGCATTGTCTTGCATTAGGAGGAACCCAGAGCCAACCGCACCAGCATATGGTCTCACAAGGGGTCTGAGGATCTCATCTCGGTACCTAATGGCAGTCAGGCTACCTCTGGCGAGCCCATGTAGGGCTGTGCGGCCCCCCAAAGAAATGCCACCCCTCACCATGACTGACACACCGCCAAACCGGTCATGCTGGAGGATGTTGCAGGCAGCAGAATGTTCTCCACGGCGTCTCCAGACTGTCACGTCTGTCACATGTGCTCAGTGTGAACCTGCTTTCATCTGTGAAGAGCACAGAGCGCCAGTGCTAAATTTGCCAATCTTGGTGTTCTCTGGCAAATGCCAAACTTCCTGCACGGTGTTGGGCTGTAAGCACAACGCCCACCTGTGGACGTCGGGCCCTCATACCACCCTCATGGAGTCTGTTTCTGACCGTTTGAGCAGACACATGCACATTTGTGGCCTGCTGGAGGTCATTTTGCAGGGCTCTGGCAGTGCTCCTCCTTGCACAAAGGCGGAGGTAGCGGTCCTGCTGCTGGGTTGTTGCCCTCCTACGGCCTCCTCCACATCTCCTGATGTACTGGCCTGTCTCCTGGTAGCGCCTCCATGCTCTGGACACTACGCTGACAGACACAGCAAACCTTCTTGCCACAGCTCGCATTGATGTGTCATCCTGGATGAGCTGCACTACCTGAGCCACTTGTGTGGGTTGTAGACTCCGTCTCATGCTACTACTAGAGTGAAAGCACCGCCAGCATTCAAAAGTGACCAAAACATCAGCCAGGAAGCATAGGAACTGAGAAGTGGTCTGTGGTCACCACCTACAGAACCACTCCTTTATTGGGGGTGTCTTGCTAATTGCCTATAATTTCCACCTTTTGTCTATTCCATTTGCACAACAGCATGTGAAATTTATTGTCAATCAGTGTTGCTTCCTAAGTGGACAGTTTGATTTCACAGAAGTGTGATTGACTTGGAGTTACATTGTGTTGTTTAAGTGTTCCCTTTATTTTTTTGAGCAGTGTATATATCAGAATCACACAGTTTCTTAAACCTTACTTCTATAGGCCAACATAGTTATTAACTGAATCAAAAAAGGAATCCAAGTCGCTTTCTGAAAGATGAGATTGATATAGTGAACTGTAGAAAGAGTGTATTTCCTTATTAATCACTTCAAGATCATCAGATATAGTGTAATTTACATACATTGATGTATTACTATTCCTAGTCTGCCTACTCTTCTCCAAATTAAATAAATAAGATGTGGCGTTTTTTCTAACCTGTTTCCAATCCATTTGGCCTTTGAACGGATGAAGGCCCTGTGCCTTATATAACACTACTATCAGTCTCTGTCCTTGAGCAGTGGGCGCTGACAGATGAGTAGGTCCTCCTGGTATTGAGCTGTTGCTGTCTCGTCCTCCCGTAGGGGGTATTGAACAAACAGGACGCGTCTCAGAGTCTGGCCCGTTAGAGAGCAGCGCTCCCCTTTTCCACACCCCCGCTCGCTGCACAGCCGCAGTCCACAGCAATGCTCCTGTAAAGCCTCTGCTCTGCTTTCCCTGCTCTCCCTCTGTGCTTCAGTAAAGACCCATCCACCCCCCGGTGCTACAGTGCTGCATCTTCATCTGATCGGGGCTCCGCACCTGCCGCCATCGTTATCAATAGCCTATAATGGAAATACAGCAAGGACGCACTTTTATCTAGCCTTACGCCGCACCACGGAGTCAAGGTAGGCATGTTAATAGTGGTGAATACATGGATGAATTAATGAATTAATGAATGGACAGGCGGTCTATTTGAGGAAAAGTGTTAATACAATGCAACCAAGGCTATTGTTAATGCAACCTGGCGGGGTTTTGGGGAAAACCAAAGGTGATTAAATATTATTAGGCCCAATGTTGAGACTCATGAGAAGGTAAGAGAGGAGCACCACAAAGGACTAGGATGCTGAAATTGTCTGTTTTGCGTTATTCCAAGCATCTACGGGTTGTGGCGAAGAAGAGGCTATCGGGACCATTTCCTCTTATGGTGGGGTGAGATACGTGTACAATGTGTGCGTAGCGCAAGCTGCATGTCTTTTAGGGTTCCTATTTCTACATTGTGTGCTTTTCATAATTGGGCCTAATATCAATTTATGATTGGTTATGATAGTAGGCCAATTTCAAAAGACTATATCGAGCCTGTTGATGAGTAGTCTACACAATCTGCCACAAAATTGCTCCATACCACAATGACTATAGCAAGTATAGGCAACTGTGTATTGTTCTTTCAATTCATACCAGATAGGGTACAATACATTTTAGATTATAATCAGGCTGAGTGATCTCTTGTTACTGTATTAAAAATAAGGCATGAAATGTGCATGTGTGGGTAGAGGGATAATGTCTAGGCTACTATAGTCCTCTATGAATATATGATCTTATGTGTGAGCGCTCATCTCTGTGTGGCTTCTTAAGTTTGTGTCTGTGCCACTGCTAGTGTGTGTGAATTTTGACATGTGTGTGTGTTTGCTGCATGTATCAACAGGTGTGTGTGTGTGTGTGTGTGTGTGTGTGTGTGTGTGTGTGTGTGTGTGTGTGTGTGTGTGTGTGTGTGTGTGTGTGTGTGTGTGTGTGTGTGTCTGTGTGTGTGTCTGTGTGTGTGTGTGTGTGTGTGTGTGTGTGTGACCTTTTATAACACTAGTATATGTGTGTGTTTCCAGACGGGGGGCACAATGAGTGACGAATACAAGGCGTCGGTCACCCCTAGCTGGCTGACCCCTGACCCCACAGCCTGGTCCAGCAGCGGAGACGGATTCACGGACAACGCCACCTACTCACCTCTGGACTCCTTTCCCCCGGTGCCCCCTCTCCTGGTCAACCCCTGGGACATCTTGCTGTGCTCCTCAGGGACCCTCATCGCCTGTGAAAACGCCCTGGTGGTACTGGTGATCTGGCAGAACCCGTCTCTCCGAGCCCCCATGTTCCTGCTGATCGGCAGCCTGGCCCTGGCTGACCTCCTGGCTGGTCTGGGCCTGGTGCTCCACTTCACCTTGGCCTACCTGCTAAGGTCCGACTCGGCCCAGCTGCTGACTGTTGGTCTGGTGGTGGCCTCCTTCTCAGCCTCCGTCTTCAGCCTGCTGGCCATCACCATAGACCGTTACCTGTCACTCTACTACGCCCTGACCTACAACTCAGAGCGCACCGCTGCCTTCACCTACACCATGCTGGTCCTCCTCTGGGGCCTGTCTCTCTGTCTGGGCCTACTTCCCGTCACGGGGGTGAACTGCCTGACGGAGGAGTCGACATGCAGTGTGGTGCGCCCGCTGACTAAGAACAACGTGGTGGTGCTGTCCGTATCCTTCCTCCTGCTGTTCGGCCTCATGCTGCAGCTGTACGTGCAGATCTGTAAGATCGTCATGCACCACGCCCACCAGATCGCCTTGCAGCATCACTTCCTGTCCACCTCGCCCCACTACGTCACCACCAGGAAGGGCGTGTCCACACTGGCCATCATCCTGGGGACGTTCGCCGCCTGCTGGATGCCCTTCACCGTCTACTCCCTCGTCGCCGACTACACGTACCCGCCTCTCTACACCTACGCCACCCTGGTGCCCGCCACCTACAACTCAGTCATCAACCCAGTGATCTACGCCTTCAGGAACCAGGAGATCCAGCAGGCTCTGTGGCTGGTGTGTTGTGGCTGTATACCGGCCAGGGTGACCCACAGGGCACGGACCCCCAGCCACGTCTGACACAGACCCAGGCCCTGGGAGGGAAGGAGAGAGGTGACCTGGGCAGAGGAAGGCAGACAGGCAGGCAGGCAGGCAGGGAGGCAGGGTTCATGCTGCGTCTACTGCATGGCTCTGTGTCTCCATGGCTGGGCTGTATCCAGGGAAGGATGGAGGCAGCAGCAGGAGAAGGGGAGGTGGAGGGATAAGTAGAGGCAGAGACATACAGTATATGTCTTTGAGTATAGGGCTTTCGCCCATTGCCTGTGATGGGATTGGAGAATGGATGGCTATGGAAGTGAGTGGTGGAGGATTTGGTACAAAAGTGTACTGTAGGCCTACTGTACTACTGTCCCACCTTCTCTATCTCTGTCTTCCTCGATTAAATATAAAACAACATCACATGATCTGACCGCTGCCACCATAGGTATACCACCCCCCCTCCACACCTTCACCCCACCGTTGGGTTTACGCGCCACGAGGTGTTCTGCAGATGACTGGGAAAGGATGGTCGCATGGCGCTGCAGCAAATGTAGATTACATAGAATGATGTAGCTTTCATAGTTTTAGGCGCTTTTACTGATGCGCGCTTTTTTTCTTCCATAAAAGGATTGAGAGATTATTCTAGACTGTTTAAACTTGTCCCACAAGTTAAAAAGCTCGTGTGTGTGCAAAGAGACAATGTATGTGTCCCATGGACAGAGAGGGAGAGCAAGAGAATGAGTGGAGAGGAGTAGTGGAGAGCGAGAGGAGGAGAGGAGTAGTGGAGTAGTGGAGGGAGTGATGAGCAAGAGGGGGCGATGATCAAGATGCAGACGTTTCCCTACAACGAAGCCGGGCTGCGGCTAGAGCATCTCATCTCGCTGCTGCACTCTGAACGTGCTTTGAAAGCTAAACAACCGCGAGAGGCTAAAAATAGCCCCGGCGCTCTGTGATCCACGCGCCCTGCGTCCTCCGCAGACACCGAGTAAAGAAACCAAGCCGAGGAGGAGGAGAGCGGGCGCTTATCTTCCCTTCCATCCATCTTTCAATCTCCATCTCTCCCCATTTCACGTGTGAGAATGTATTATGATGTTCTGTTTGCTTTACATCCTGAGGTGACAACAGCCTCCAGAAGATAAGTACCCTGATTGCCCTACCCCCTGCGCGTGCCAAATGCCCTTAGATTATGATAAAACCTATGGGTTTGATCTTTTTATCTCCGTTTTATCCAGTCGCTTCTTCATACATAAACAGTTCAATACTCATAACTAACTCATTCTGTATTTTACGCACGTTAAGTAGGCTGACTTCTCTTGAAAGTAGAGGAGAGTGAAATGTTCCCTCTGCAGATCAAGCAGACAGTTAGACCGGCTGGGAGCTGTTGAAACTGAATGTATTGTGGGGATCCTCGCTATATGAGCCAAGTTACAATTACCACCAAGCGTGTTAACCCTATTGGCACTATGTGTGGGGTGTTTGCGTCTTACGCCAGATACCCGCGTTTGCTTCCAGCTTCCTCTTTTTGCTACATTGTTGTCAGAAGTGGGATGGTGGCCGTGGGGCCATCGGACTACACAGCCCGAGGTGTATGAAGGGGCTGAGGTTAGTTAAAGCACGGGGAAGGCCATCCCGTTTAGAGGGGGCAGTGTAGCGTTCGTTGCTATATGAACTGTGGGTGTTTGCCTTTCACTCCAGAGACTCGGTTCGCTTCCCACTCCCTCTGTTGCAACAGTATTATTATATTAATTTGATCTTTTAGCTTATCCATTAGGTTATGAATATACCTGATCACCAACCAACCATCAACCCGCATGTTGCATAGGACTTTAATGAATACCATTTCTCCTGATATTGCAACCTGGTCTCAGACCATTGTGTATTATTCTGTATGTAAATCCAAGATACTAAATTTTGTGTGATATGTTACATAAGACAGTCTTAACTCAAAGACTGCGAGTTTGAATATCATCACTGACAACTTTTCAACTACTTACTACTTTTTAGCTAATTTCCAACTACTTAGCATGTTAGCTAACCCATCATCTAATCCTAACCATAGCCCTTTTAGTTAACCCTAACCTTAACCCTTTAACCTAACTCCAAAACTTAACCCTAACCTTAACCTTGACCCCTAGCCTAGCTAGAATTCGGAACATATCATACATTTAGCAAATTTGTGACATATTGTACATTTGCAAATTCGTAACATATTGTACGTTTTGCATTTTCGTAACATATAATACAAATTGTAATTCGTAACATATTATACGAAATAGGGATGGACATCCACAAAGTAATAGAGTGTTGATTATCAATAATCTATGTGACAGACCATGGTACAATAAGTGTATTTATTTTAAATATTTTAATCTTTGGATAATGAGAAAGGAGGAGAGCAGTGACACATCTTGTTCTTCCAGTTATGGATGTCTCCTGCCTCCTAGATCCACTTCCTTACCATGGCTGACAAAAGCCCATCAACACCACCCCCTGATTTAGAGCGGTTGGGTTAAATACAGAAGACACATTTCGGTTGAAGGCCTTCAGACTAGGTATCCCCTTCCCTTGATCATAGCCAGCGGTGCGGACGTCACGCTGCTTGCCTAGCGAGTACCAACGACTTCCTTCTGATTCAGCTCATAATGAGGTTTGAACTCAGGACCTCTGCCTTGCTAGCACACGTGACCACCCTCCTTGACAACCGTTTGAGCGGAAAGTATCTAAGCCGATAGCTCAATTTCAAGATAGCTGTGGAGTGAGCTTACGGGTACATCCTTAATACATTCAGCCCTTCTAAACTCGCTTCGTTGCTAACAACCCGGCCTTGGAGATGAGCCCAACTGCGGATCATGGCACCACTGTTATGGACGTCGCGCTGCTTGCCTAGCAAGTACCACTTCCTCCTGATTCTGCTCACACCGAGGCGCAAACCCAAGACTTCTGCTTTGCTAGCACACATGACCGCCGCCGTCTTTGACAACATACCAGCCATTTGAGCTATCAGAATATATCTAATTCGATAGCACCATCAGCGACATTTCAAGCTAGCTGTGGAGTGATCTTATGGTTGTTTTTAACGCTGTTACAGCATCGCCCTTCACACATTGCTTGTTCATGAGGGTCAATCGGCCCTAGGTCCTCATTCTGCCCCGTCATATCAGCCAGCAGCAACAACTAAGTGTTAGTTACTTCATGGACCGATAGCAATACTCTGTCAGCAATAAGCAATGATGCGTATAAGCCCTGGATGACTACCAGGAGGCGTTGTATTGAAGCCACCACGCAGTCATCTTGGTACTCCCCCTCCAGTGTGAAAAATATTTAGGAAGACATAGAAATGCATTTATTAATGTCTACATTCGTTTCTGATAAGTTTATTATATTACAGACACCTTCATGCATACTTTAAAATATGTGAGCTAAACATAAAATAACATTTTAAAATCCTTAAAGTATTTTTTTTATTACTAATGTTACTGTCCCGTCTACGACAAAACAAATACTTAAATGCATGTAATTTTGTCCTTGAAACAGTTCATTGAAATACTGTAGAATTCCATTCATTTCTATGGAGGACTGCTGCTACTAGCGAGGGCCAATATTGCCGACCGGTGGCTTCAAAGCCTCTCAATGGCCAAGACATAGTATCTGCAATCCAGGGTTTATAAACATCATTGGCAATAATAGCCTCTTCACAGCAGCATGACCACCTCCAGCATGATGATATACAAGGACAATGAACAACAGCCCTTATCTACGATGCCTAGCAGAGTACTTATACGACCAGGCCGAAAAGGACTCTGAACTTCCCCAATATTTGTGCCGTATGTGATTTCTCCAAATGGGAAATTAGATCTTGACTTGTGTGTTTTGTTTTTGAAAATGTGAATGGGACAGGATACTGACTGCCACCGTCCAGTATTCTGTCATTACTCATTACAATGTCACTGCCTCCTTTGATCTGAATCAACTGCTGTATTCTCTGGCTACGGTCCTCTTCAATATCTTACATTGAATGAAACCCGGACTCTGTGAGAAAATATCTCACCGGTTTTCAGTTGCATCTGCCTTTGTGAACATATTAAGTGTTTTTGAGTGTCGTAAACCTAAGTGTCTGTGAATAAGGAAAATATTTCTGTGCATATGAGTTGCATGGCCTCTGAGTGTGTGCATTTGTGTATGATGTGTGTATGTGTGTGTTTGTTTGTGATCAGAAGCACAGACCTACTGTATATCTGTCTCCATGGGGACAGTAGATCTGAGGATTTACTTTCTGCGTGACCCTTTCTCCTCAGGGGAAATGGCTGCCAGTCTTCCCATCATTCTGAGAGAAGTGGCCTCATCACACAAATTCCACCAGAGGAATGACGTAGAGAAGGATAGTTCCTGATGTGTTAAAATGAATAGTGGAGGTGTGCAGCGGCTGACCCTGAGCAGTAGTGTGGGGCTAAGGCAATGAGGTCACGTGACTGATGGAATAAGAGCTCCTGTCATAGAGCCTGGTATCACAGGTTCTGATGGCTCTTCACAGACCAACAAGGCCAAGAAGACAATGTCCTTTACCTTTGATGAATAATCTATTTTGTTATATTTAGTGAAAGTTTCTATATTTTTTTCTAGCGTTGTCACGCCTGAATTCTGATTTATCTAAAGTATCTTGTATTTTAATGCGCTGTAGAGCCTCTTCTGAATGTATTGGTAAATATACATTGTTTATTTAATATGGCAGCTTGTTGACCAATTAGATTCTGTAGATATAGCATGCATATCTTTTTATAGGGGTGTTATGACATCACGTATGGTGCTACCTACTCCAGGGTCCAAGGGGGACTCAGGTGCACCAATTTTGAGTGACATCACATTTTACCCCCAATTACTGTTTTCTAAAGCCTGTTTACATTTCAATCCCTAGCCCCTTCCCCCAATCCCTCCCCCTTCTTTAGGCAGATCTGCAAAGTCTGGATAGGTGAAAGCAGTATGGCTTACACTTTACTTAGACTGTTGGAGGGCTAGGTGGAGCTGTCGTAGTACTTTCACCTATCACAAATCTTGAGGATGTGCCGGACCAATGAGCTAAGGGCTAGGGACGGAAATGAAACCGTGCTTACCTTATTTTTTGAATGTTCTCTCATGTACAGTAATGTCAATTGTTTAAGGCTCTAGGTGAGCTTTCATAGTTGGGATAGGTGCAAACAAGGGCTTCACATTCTTGAGTAGACAAAGGAACCACTGGTGTGTGGATATGGTACTTTACTGTTTGAATAGCATATTTACTTAATGTTAAAGTATTGTGCAGTGTAATCGCACAGAAAAGTGTAATTTTGATTGTACAGAGGAATTCACTTTCATGTGGTTGGAGGAGTTTCTAGTGTGACCGGTGGGGTTTCAAGAGTTGTAGGTGAATTATGTGGTTTGGTACCCCGACCCAGAGCTAAATACAAGTCTTTTAACTCCTCAATGGCTGAGAATGGGGAGGGATGCTAGTCACAGCATCTTGTGTAGACTCATGCGTTGTTTTAAATGTGAAATGCACTTTATGTTGTTGGACAAAAAAATGGCACAACAAATTAAGTATCTGCAAAATGAAAACTATAAATGATAATCAACATGCACTAACTGAGATATTGTAAGACGTGTGAACGTGGTGTGTATTTTTTCAAGGTGTTAGATGTAATTTTTTGTTGCTTTGGTTAGTTTACCGAATTGAGAGATGTTGTTAATTTTGTATTAAAAGAATGTGCTGTGCATTAAAAACACAAGCCTGTGTTGGTTTGTTTTGTTCACTCTGAATCCACTGGCTCTGCTCCCATGGCGACTTCCTTCTAAACTGTACTGTTACCATGGAAACTGCTATGTCACCATCAGGACCATATTGTCTCCATGACAACGGTGCGTCAGTAAAAGAAACGCAGACACAACATTGTGAATATCCATTTTCATATTTATTCTCAAGGTCACAGAGTTCAAAGGTTACAGATTTTACAAAAAATAACCATGACAACCCTAAACCCAATCCAATCTATTTTTCAGCTTCCAAATCTTTGCTAGACATCACTAAGCGATCATAGACTCAGATGTTATTCATTAAGCTTCCTTTCACTCATATCTCTCTGATCTCCAATCAGACGCTCTTACCACACACTCCAGCTACGTTTCAATATCCATTCTTGAGTACCACTTAGGAGGATGCCCAGTCAATAGTCTACATCAGTCACATATATAGAGAGTTAGGCCAGGTTTTACCACAGCCATCATGTTAGCGCTCATATAGAACTTTATTAATGAACTGTTGTGCTGTAACAATACGAGAGCGCCTCTGACAGTTCCCTATGAAATGACCCGCTGTAATCAAGCAAAACAGAGCAGTGAATTTAACAGACATTTTTATTGATTAGCATTGGGGATAATGTGTATCCAAGTCAACAAATTGCACATCTGCTTTCACTGTGAAAACTATCAGCAGTAAACAGCACAAAGCAGAAGCGTTAATCATCACTTAGCAACGGCTATTGAGGAGAAAGCGCCGCTCTATGAACATTCAGAGAGAAACCGCATTGGCCCAACTCTCTAAATACAGTATATCCCCGTCTAAAACCAGAGAACACTGACCACATTGGCCCAACTCTCAACATATACGCATCTGGTCTACATGGTTAGAGTGGTTGATGGAATACAGCCTCACTCTCAGGTCACTCCCTCTCACACCGGTATTGTTCAGAAGGAACACAGTTGGGAAACGCTTTAAAAACATGTCTCCTATTTGTTCCTCCTGAACGCTACCATGACCACCACAGTCCACCCTGACTTCTCTTCCTCCAGTTCCTATAATCTACACATTAAAAGCTTGTCGCTTCCCAGATTAACTATTAATAAGTGTTTGAGTAAAAACATTAGAAAAGACAAGTAGATTTTCTGTCCAAGGGGAGGTTGCTATTTCTCCAAGTGACGCCCTTAAGATAGTTACCAAACATGAGATAAGTCCCCATTCGTGGGGTGCCACCACATACAGGGCTTTACTAGTGTTATTATGGATAACATATTATACAGAGACACTGTGGTCTCCTGGGGTGTATTCAAGATGCCCAGAGCGTTGCATGAGCGTTCTTAAATGTTAAAGTAATAGTTTTGAATTGAACGTTTGTTTGCAGTTAGTGTCTGTATAGCAGCTGAACATGACAGTATGCATCTTGAATTCACCCCTAGTGTTCAAGTTCTGAATCCTTCAGCCGGCTGATGCAGGAGTCTGATCTCCCAGCAATGCTACATGTGACCAAGGATCACCCAGCTTATATACTGTACAAACATACCTACTACACGAGGGAGTGTATGAGTCTGTGTATGTGAATGTTAGCTTATGTTCATGTGTTGGTACACATACATTTTAGTGGTTCTTAGTTTGTGAATGTGAACGTGCACATGTGTATGTGCTTTTCAGCTTTTCAGCTTTTGAGTGTGTGTGTGTGTGTGTGTGTGTGTGTGTGTGTGTGTGTGTGTGTGTGTGTGTGTGTGTGTGTGTGTGTGTGTGTGTGTGTGTGTGTGTGTGTGTGTGTGTGTGTGTGTGTGTGTGTGTGTTAGTCAGACCAGTCGTTCTCCTCCAACTCGGAGTCGTCCTCAGAGTCGGAGTACTCAACGGCGATGCGTCTGGACAGGATGGTGGCCACGTCGTTCCCTACAGGCTCCCTCTTAGCCTGCTGCTCCTGCTGCTCCTGACCCTTCTTCAACTGGATACCTACAGCCAGGGAGAGAGACAGTTAGATACAAGTCAACTAGATACCTACAGCCAGGGAGAGAGACAGTTAGGTACACTTCAACTAGATACCTACAGCCAGGGAGAGAGACAGTTAGATACAAGTCAACTAGATACCTACAGCCAGGGAGAGAGACAGTTAGATACACTTCAACTAGATACCTACAGCCAGGGAGAGAGACAGTTAGATACACTTCAACTAGATACCTACAGCCAGGGAGAGAGACAGTTAGATACACTTCAACTGGATACCTACAGCCAGGGAGAGAGACAGTTAGATACAAGTCAACTAGATACCTACAGCCAGGGAGAGAGACAGTTAGATACACTTCAACTAGATACCTACAGCCAGGGAGAGAGACAGTTAGATACACTTCAACTGGATACCTACAGCCAGGGAGAGAGACAGTTAGATACAAGTCAACTAGATACCTACAGCCAGGGAGAGAGACAGTTAGATACACTTCAACTAGATACCTACAGCCAGGGAGAGAGACAGTTAGGTACACTTCAACTAGATACCTACAGCCAGGGAGAGAGACAGTTAGATACACTTCAACTAGATACCTACAGCCAGGGAGAGAGACAGACACACTTGAACTAGATACCTACAGCCAGGGAGAGAGACAGATACACTTCAACTAGATACCTACAGCCAGGGAGAGAGACAGACACACTTCAACTAGATACCTACAGCCAGGGAGAGAGACAGTTAGATACAAGTCAACTAGATACCTACAGCAAGGGAGAGAGACAGTTAGATACACTTCAACTAGATACCTACAGCCAGGGAGAGAGACAGTTAGGTACACTTCAACTGGATACCTACAGCCAGGGAGAGAGACAGTTAGATACACTTCAACTAGATACCTACAGCCAGGGAGAGAGACAGACACACTTCAACTAGATACCTACAGCCAGGGAGAGAGACAGTTAGATACACTTCAACTAGATACCTACAGCCAGGGAGAGAGACAGTTAGGTACACTTCAACTAGATACCTACAGCCAGGGAGAGAGACAGACACACTTCAACTAGATACCTACAGCCAGGGAGAGAGACAGTTAGGTACACTTCAACTAGATACCTACAGCCAGGGAGAGAGACAGACACACTTGAACTAGATACCTACAGCCAGGGAGAGAGACAGATACACTTCAACTAGATACCTACAGCCAGGGAGAGAGACAGACACACTTCAACTAGATACCTACAGCCAGGGAGAGAGACAGTTAGATACAAGTCAACTAGATACCTACAGCCAGGGAGAGAGACAGTTAGATACACTTCAACTAGATACCTACAGCCAGGGAGAGAGACAGTTAGATACACTTCAACTAGATACCTACAGCCAGGGAGAGAGACAGTTAGATACACTTCAACTAGATACCTACAGCCAGGGAGAGAGACAGTTAGATACACTTCAACTAGATACCTACAGCCAGGGAGAGAGACAGTTAGATACACTTCAACTAGATACCTACAGCCAGGGAGAGAGACAGATACACTTCAACTAGATACCTACAGCCAGGGAGAGAGACAGACACACTTCAACTAGATACCTACAGCCAGGGAGAGAGACAGTTAGATACACTTCAACTAGATACCTACAGCCAGGGAGAGAGACAGTTAGATACACTTCAACTAGATACCTACAGCCAGGGAGAGAGACAGTTAGGTACACTTCAACTGGATACCTACAGCCAGGGAGTGAGACAGTTAGATACACTTCAACTAGATACCTACAGCCAGGGAGAGAGACAGTTAGATACACTTCAACTGGATACCTACAGCCAGGGAGAGAGACAGTTAGATACACTTCAACTAGATACCTACAGCCAGGGAGAGAGACAGTTAGATACAAGTCAACTAGATACCTACAGCCAGGGAGAGAGACAGTTAGGTACACTTCAACTAGATACCTACAGCCAGGGAGAGAGACAGTTAGATACACTTCAACTAGATACCGACAGCCAGGGAGAGAGACAGTTAGATACACTTCAACTAGATACCTACAGCCAGGGAGAGAGACAGTTAGATACACTTCAACTAGATACCGACAGCCAGGGAGAGAGACAGTTAGATACACTTCAACTAGATACCTACAGCCAGGGAGAGAGACAGTTAGACACACTTCAACTAGATACCTACAGCCAGGGAGAGAGACAGACACACTTCAACTAGATACCTACAGCCAGGGAGAGAGACAGACACACTTCAACTAGATACCTACAGCCAGGGAGAGAGACAGTTAGATACACTTCAACTAGATACCTACAGCCAGGGAGAGAGACAGTTAGATACACTTCAACTAGATACCTACAGCCAGGGAGAGAGACAGTTAGATACACTTCAACTAGATACCTACAGCCAGGGAGAGAGACAGTTAGATACACTTCAACTAGATACCTACAGCCAGGGAGAGAGAGACAGTTAGGTACACTTCAACTAGATACCTACAGCCAGGGAGAGAGACAGTTAGGTACACTTCAACTAGATACCTACAGCCAGGGAGAGAGACAGTTAGATACACTTCAACTAGATACCTACAGCCAGGGAGAGAGACAGTTAGATACACTTCAACTAGATATCTACAGCCAGGGAGAGAGACAGACACACTTCAACTAGATACCTACAGCCAGGGAGAGAGACAGATACACTTCAACTAGATACCTACAGCCAGGGAGAGAGACAGTTAGGTACACTTCAACTAGATACCTACAGCCAGGGAGAGAGACAGTTAGGTACACTTCAACTAGATACCTACAGCCAGGGAGAGAGACAGTTAGATACACTTCAACTAGATACCTACAGCCAGGGAGAGAGACAGTTAGATACACTTCAACTAGATACCTACAGCCAGGGAGAGAGACAGACACACTTCAACTAGATACCTACAGCCAGGGAGAGAGACAGATACACTTCAACTAGATACCTACAGCCAGGGAGAGAGACAGTTAGATACACTTCAACTAGATACCTACAGCCAGGGAGAGAGACAGTTAGATACACTTCAACTAGATACCTACAGCCAGGGAGAGAGACAGTTAGGTACACTTCAACTAGATACCTACAGCCAGGGAGAGAGACAGTTAGATACACTTCAACTAGATATCTACAGCCAGGGAGAGAGACAGTTAGATACACTTCAACTAGATACCTACAGCCAGGGAGAGAGACAGTTAGACACACTTCAACTAGATACCTACAGCCAGGGAGAGAGACAGTTAGGTACACTTCAACTAGATACCTACAGCCAGGGAGAGAGACAGTTAGGTACACTTCAACTAGATACCTACAGCCAGGGAGAGAGACAGTTAGGTACACTTCAACTAGATACCTACAGCCAGGGAGAGAGACAGTTAGATACACTTCAACTAGATACCTACAGCCAGGGAGAGAGACAGACACACTTCAACTAGATACCTACAGCCAGGGAGAGAGACAGATACACTTCAACTAGATACCTACAGCCAGGGAGAGAGACAGTTAGATACACTTCAACTAGATACCTACAGCCAGGGAGAGAGACAGTTAGACACACTTCAACTAGATACCTACAGCCAGGGAGAGAGACAGTTAGATACACTTCAACTAGATACCTACAGCCAGGGAGAGAGACAGACACACTTCAACTAGAAACCTACAGCCAGGGAGAGAGACAGTTAGGTACACTTCAACTAGATACCTACAGCCAGGGAGAGAGACAGTTAGGTACACTTCAACTAGATACCTACAGCCAGGGAGAGAGACAGTTAGACACACTTCAACTAGATACCTACAGCCAGGGAGAGAGACAGACACACTTCAACTAGATACCTACAGCCAGGGAGAGAGACAGACACACTTCAACTAGATACCTACAGCCAGGGAGAGAGACAGTTAGGTACACTTCAACTAGATACCTACAGCCAGGGAGAGAGACAGTTAGATACACTTCAACTGGATACCTACAGCCAGGGAGAGAGACAGTTAGATACAAGTCAACTAGATACCTACAGCCAGGGAGAGAGACAGTTAGATACACTTCAACTGGATACCTACAGCCAGGGAGAGAGACAGTTAGATACAAGTCAACTAGATACCTACAGCCAGGGAGAGAGACAGTTAGATACACTTCAACTAGAAACCTACAGCCAGGGAGAGAGACAGTTAGGTACACTTCAACTAGATACCTACAGCCAGGGAGAGAGACAGTTAGATACACTTCAACTGGATACCTACAGCCAGGGAGAGAGACAGTTAGATACAAGTCAACTAGATACCTACAGCCAGGGAGAGAGACAGTTAGATACACTTCAACTGGATACCTACAGCCAGGGAGAGAGACAGTTAGATACAAGTCAACTAGATACCTACAGCCAGGGAGAGAGACAGACACACTTCAACTAGATACCTACAGCCAGGGAGAGAGACAATTAGACACACTTCAACTAGATACCTACAGCCAGGGAGAGAGACAGTTAGATACACTTCAACTAGATACCTACAATCAGGGAGAGAGACAGTTAGGTACACTTCAACTAGATACCTACAGCCAGGGAGAGAGACAGTTAGGTACACTTCAACTAGATACCTACAGCCAGGGAGAGAGACAGACACACTTGAACTAGATACCTACAGCCAGGGAGAGAGACAGACACACTTCAACTAGATACCTACAGCCAGGGAGAGAGACAGTTAGATACACTTCAACTAGATACCTACAGCCAGGGAGAGAGACAGTTAGGTACACTTCAACTAGATACCTACAGCCAGGGAGAGAGACAGTTAGGTACACTTCAACTAGATACCTACAGCCAGGGAGAGAGACAGACACACTTGAACTAGATACCTACAGCCAGGGAGAGAGACAGATACACTTCAACTAGATACCTACAGCCAGGGAGAGAGACAGACACACTTCAACTAGATACCTACAGCCAGGGAGAGAGACAGTTAGATACACTTGAACTAGATACCTACAGCCAGGGAGAGAGACAGTTAGGTACACTTCAACTAGATACCTACAGCCAGGGAGAGAGACAGACACACTTCAACTAGATACCTACAGCCAGGGAGAGAGACAGTTAGATATACTTCAACTAGATACCTACAGCCAGGGAGAGAGACAGTTAGATACACTTCAACTAGATACCTACAGCCAGGGAGAGAGACAGTTAGATACACTTCAACTAGATATCTACAGCCAGGGAGAGAGACAGACACACTTCAACTAGATACCTACAGCCAGGGAGAGAGACAGTTAGATACACTTCAACTAGATACCTACAGCCAGGGAGAGAGACAGTTAGGTACACTTCAACTAGATACCTACAGCCAGGGAGAGAGACAGTTAGGTACACTTCAACTAGATACCTACAGCCAGGGAGAGAGACAGTTAGGTACACTTCAACTAGATACCTACAGCCAGGGAGAGAGACAGTTAGATACACTTCAACTAGATACCTACAGCCAGGGAGAGAGACAGATACACTTCTACTAGATACCTACAGCCAGGGAGAGAGACAGTTAGATACACTTCAACTAGATACCTACAGCCAGGGAGAGAGACAGACACACTTCAACTAGATACCTACAGCCAGGGAGAGAGACAGATACACTTCTACTAGATACCTACAGCCAGGGAGAGAGACAGTTAGATACACTTCAACTAGATACCTACAGCCAGGGAGAGAGACAGTTAGGTACACTTCAACTAGATACCTACAGCCAGGGAGAGAGACAGACACACTTGAACTAGATACCTACAGCCAGGGAGAGAGACAGACACACTTCAACTAGATACCTACAGCCAGGGAGAGAGACAGTTAGATACACTTCAACTAGATACCTACAGCCAGGGAGAGAGACAGTTAGGTACACTTCAACTAGATACCTACAGCCAGGGAGAGAGACAGTTAGGTACACTTCAACTAGATACCTACAGCCAGGGAGAGAGACAGACACACTTGAACTAGATACCTACAGCCAGGGAGAGAGACAGATACACTTCAACTAGATACCTACAGCCAGGGAGAGAGACAGACACACTTCAACTAGATACCTACAGCCAGGGAGAGAGACAGTTAGATACACTTGAACTAGATACCTACAGCCAGGGAGAGAGACAGTTAGGTACACTTCAACTAGATACCTACAGCCAGGGAGAGAGACAGACACACTTCAACTAGATACCTACAGCCAGGGAGAGAGACAGTTAGATACACTTCAACTAGATACCTACAGCCAGGGAGAGAGACAGTTAGATACACTTCAACTAGATACCTACAGCCAGGGAGAGAGACAGACACACTTCAACTGGATACCTACAGCCAGGGAGAGAGAGACAGTTAGGTACACTTCAACTAGATACCTACAGCCAGGGAGAGAGACAGTTAGGTACACTTCAACTAGATACCTACAGCCAGGGAGAGAGACAGTTAGATACACTTCAACTAGATACCTACAGCCAGGGAGAGAGACAGTTAGATACACTTCAACTAGATATCTACAGCCAGGGAGAGAGACAGACACACTTCAACTAGATACCTACAGCCAGGGAGAGAGACAGTTAGATACACTTCAACTAGATACCTACAGCCAGGGAGAGAGACAGTTAGGTACACTTCAACTAGATACCTACAGCCAGGGAGAGAGACAGTTAGGTACACTTCAACTAGATACCTACAGCCAGGGAGAGAGACAGTTAGGTACACTTCAACTAGATACCTACAGCCAGGGAGAGAGACAGTTAGATACACTTCAACTAGATACCTACAGCCAGGGAGAGAGACAGATACACTTCTACTAGATACCTACAGCCAGGGAGAGAGACAGTTAGATACACTTCAACTAGATACCTACAGCCAGGGAGAGAGACAGACACACTTCAACTAGATACCTACAGCCAGGGAGAGAGACAGATACACTTCTACTAGATACCTACAGCCAGGGAGAGAGACAGTTAGATACACTTCAACTAGATACCTACAGCCAGGGAGAGAGACAGACACACTTCAACTAGATACCTACAGCCAGGGAGAGAGACAGATACACTTCAACTAGATACCTACAGCCAGGGAGAGAGACAGTTAGATACACTTCAACTAGATACCTACAGCCAGGGAGAGAGACAGTTAGATACACTTCAACTAGATACCTACAGCCAGGGAGAGAGACAGTTAGGTACACTTCAACTAGATACCTACAGCCAGGGAGAGAGACAGTTAGATACACTTCAACTAGATACCTACAGCCAGGGAGAGAGACAGACACACTTCAACTAGATACCTACAGCCAGGGAGAGAGACAGATACACTTCAACTAGACACCTACAGCCAGGGAGAGAGACAGTTAGATACACTTCAACTAGATACCTACAGCCAGGGAGAGAGACAGTTAGACACACTTCAACTAGATACCTACAGCCAGGGAGAGAGACAGTTAGATACACTTCAACTAGATACCTACAGCCAGGGAGAGAGACAGACACACTTCAACTAGAAACCTACAGCCAGGGAGAGAGACAGTTAGGTACACTTCAACTAGATACCTACAGCCAGGGAGAGAGACAGTTAGATACACTTCAACTAGATACCTACAGCCAGGGAGAGAGACAGTTAGATACACTTCAACTAGATACCTACAGCCAGGGAGAGAGACAGTTAGACACACTTCAACTAGATACCTACAGCCAGGGAGAGAGACAGACACACTTCAACTAGACACCTACAGCCAGGGAGAGAGACAGTTAGACACACTTCAACTAGATACCTACAGCCAGGGAGAGAGACAGTTAGATACACTTCAACTAGATACCTACAGCCAGGGAGAGAGACAGTTAGGTACACTTCAACTAGATACCTACAGCCAGGGAGAGAGACAGTTAGATACACTTCAACTAGATACCTACAGCCAGGGAGAGAGACAGTTAGATACACTTCAACTGGATACCTACAGCCAGGGAGAGAGACAGTTAGATACAAGTCAACTAGATACCTACAGCCAGGGAGAGAGACAGTTAGATACACTTCAACTAGATACCTACAGCCAGGGAGAGAGACAGTTAGGTACACTTCAACTAGATACCTACAGCCAGGGAGAGAGACAGTTAGATACACTTCAACTGGATACCTACAGCCAGGGAGAGAGACAGTTAGATACAAGTCAACTAGATACCTACAGCCAGGGAGAGAGACAGTTAGGTACACTTCAACTAGATACCTACAGCCAGGGAGAGAGACAGACACACTTGAACTAGATACCTACAGCCAGGGAGAGAGACAGATACACTTCAACTAGATACCTACAGCCAGGGAGAGAGACAGACACACTTCAACTAGATACCTACAGCCAGGGAGAGAGACAGTTAGATACAAGTCAACTAGATACCTACAGCAAGGGAGAGAGACAGACACACTTCAACTAGATACCTACAGCCAGGGAGAGAGACAGTTAGGTACACTTCAACTGGATACCTACAGCCAGGGAGAGAGACAGTTAGATACACTTCAACTAGATACCTACAGCCAGGGAGAGAGACAGTTAGATACACTTCAACTAGATACCTACAGCCAGGGAGAGAGACAGACACACTTCAACTAGATACCTACAGCCAGGGAGAGAGACAGTTAGATACACTTCAACTAGATACCTACAGCCAGGGAGAGAGACAGTTAGGTACACTTCAACTAGATACCTACAGCCAGGGAGAGAGACAGTTAGGTACACTTCAACTAGATACCTACAGCCAGGGAGAGAGACAGTTAGATACACTTCAACTAGATACCTACAGCCAGGGAGAGAGACAGTTAGGTACACTTCAACTAGATACCTACAGCCAGGGAGAGAGACAGTTAGATACACTTCAACTAGATACCTACAGCCAGGGAGAGAGACAGTTAGATACAAGTCAACTAGATACCTACAGCCAGGGAGAGAGACAGTTAGATACACTTCAACTAGATACCTACAGCCAGGGAGAGAGACAGACACACTTCAACTAGATACCTACAGCCAGGGAGAGAGACAGTTAGATACACTTCAACTAGATACCTACAGCCAGGGAGAGAGACAGTTAGGTACACTTCAACTAGATACCTACAGCCAGGGAGAGAGACAGTTAGACACACTTCAACTAGATACCTACAGCCAGGGAGAGAGACAGTTAGATACACTTCAACTAGATATCTACAGCCAGGGAGAGAGACAGTTAGGTACACTTCAACTGGATACCTACAGCCAGGGAGAGAGACAGACACACTTGAACTAGATACCTACAGCCAGGGAGAGAGACAGATACACTTCAACTAGATACCTACAGCCAGGGAGAGAGACAGTTAGATACACTTCAACTAGATACCTACAGCCAGGGAGAGAGACAGACACACTTCAACTAGATACCTACAGCCAGGGAGAGAGACAGACACACTTCAACTAGATACCTACAGCCAGGGAGAGAGACAGTTAGATACACTTCAACTAGATACCTACAGCCAGGGAGAGAGACAGTTAGATATACTTCAACTAGATACCTACAGCCAGGGAGAGAGACAGTTAGACACACTTCAACTAGATACCTACAGCCAGGGAGAGAGACAGACACACTTCAACTAGATACCTAGAGCCAGGGAGAGAGACAGACACACTTCAACTAGATACCTACAGCCAGGGAGAGAGACAGTTAGATACACTTCAACTAGATACCTACAGCCAGGGAGAGAGACAGTTAGATACACTTCAACTGGATACCTACAGCCAGGGAGAGAGACAGTTAGATACACTTCAACTAGATACCTACAGCCAGGGAGAGAGACAGACACACTTCAACTAGATATCTACAGCCAGGGAGAGAGACAGTTAGATACACTTAAACTAGATACCTACAGCCAGGGAGAGAGACAGACACACTTCAACTAGATACCTACAGCCAGGGAGAGAGACAGACACACTTCAACTAGATACCTACAGCCAGGGAGAGAGACAGTTAGGTACACTTCAACTAGATACCTACAGCTAGGGAGAGAGACAGTTAGATACACTTCAACTAGATACCGACAGACAGACAGACAGACAGACAGACAGACAGACAGAGACAGACAGACAGACAGACAGACAGACAGACAGACAGACAGACAGAGACAGACAGACAGACAGACAGACAGAATGAATTCCCCTGCCACAGAGACACAGAGGGTTAGATGGAGATACACACTCTTACCCATGCGTATGGCAGCCAGCAGATCACTACGAGCATCATTAACAGGCTGGGCAATGTGGGGCACGGAGGACATCTTGGGAGTGGTAGAGTAGGAGGAGCCTGGAGGAGGGGGCGGAGGTATAGGGGGAGGTGGAGCCATCAGAGACACAGTGAGTGGTGGTGGGGTCGGGGCATAGCCACCGGCTGGTCCCACTGGTCCTGGAGGAGGAAGTGGTCCTCCGGGGGGGGTGGCAAAGGCAGATTGTGCTGATGGCATGAGAAGAGTGGGAGGAGGGCCGTTTCCATATCCTTCCATCATACTGAAAGAGAGAGGGGGAGAAGGTAGAGAGGAAGAGAGAGAAAGAGAAGAGAGAAGGGACAAAGTGAGACCGTGGGCATGAAGCATTATACTGTATTAATCATCATAACCATTTCAGAAATAGAGAGTATCTTGTTTATCTGCCTCTCCACAAAACATCTCACTTCTAGCAATGTCATACTAACATCCTCTGACAACTGAAGAAGAATGAATAACAGGATGCCATTGTTTGCACAGTTTATAGGGGAGTCGTGCCAAGACCAAGGCAGTTGAGTGCACCAGGGCTGTACTCGGTTTGTATGGGTGACAGTATAACCCTAAAGCTTAATCCCAGAGAATTAAGCCTGTTGTTCGTCATCAGATCAGATTTCCCCTGACGCAAGACTCACCCAAATCCTAGAGTGACAACAAAAGAGTGCACATGGATTTGTCTGTGTACATGTTTTAATGTTTATTTGAGTGTGCATTTACACATCTGTCTGTCTGCCAGGGTGTTTATGTATGTGTGTGTCTGTGCACTTGCTGACCTGTAGTCCACAGGTGGCAGAGATCCGTTCATGTTCTCAGTGGGTGGGGGAGGGGGTGGAGCATCATGGGGGCGACCCAGGGTGGCTCCCCTATAGTCCTTGTCCAGAGTGGCATGTCCTTGGGCAGCCAGCTGAGCAGCCAGGAGACTCGGGGGTGGGCCGGAGTATGTGTAGGCGTGACCAGCATGGTTGGTTGAGTTAGGGTAGTGGTGTTGGTGGTGGTCCATGTGATCAGGCCCAAGACCCCTAGGAGAGAGAAAACGTTACAGCATGGCCAGCAGGGGGAGTAAGAGGACTAAATTCTCCCTGCACAGCAGAGGGAGACTAAACTAGCACAGCACTGGGGAAACACCTTATTAAGTGGGTAATCATCTATACAGAAAAGTAATTATTCCATACTTTTTTACAATTCATACATTATGTTATAAATGCAAATGTGTTCAGGTGTAAACTTTTCATTGGCCTCATCTCATCATATGTATGTACGTGTGTGATGACTGACCTCATCTCATCATATATATGTATGTGTGTGATGACTGACCTCATCTCATCGTATGTATGTATGTGTGTGATGACTGACCTCATCTCATCATATGTATGTACGTGTGTGATGACTGACCTCATCTCATCATATATATGTATGTGTGTGATGACTGACCTCATCTCATCGTATGTATGTATGTGTGTGATGACTGACCTCATCTCATCATATGTATGTACGTGTGTGATGACTGACCTCATCTCATCATATGTATGTGTGTGATGACTGACCTCATCTCATCATATGTATGTACGTGTGTGATGACTGACCTCATCTCATCGTATGTATGTATGTGTGTGATGACTGACCTCATCTCATCATATGTATGTGTGTGATTGCTGACCTCATCTCATCATATGTATGTATGTGTGTGATGACTGACCTCATCTCATCATATCATATGTATGTACGTGTGTGATGACTGACCTCATCTCATCATATGTATGTATGTGTGTGATGACTGACCTCATCTCAGGGGACAGGGATCCCTCGGAGGTGGGCCCCTGGTGGAGCGAGTGTGTGTGGCGGTGGTCAGGCCTCAGCTCCTTATCCAGGGCCAACATATTCCACTCCTGACGACGGTTCCGAGCCTTACGCACCTTCTTCACCTCCCTCTGCAACGTCCCGTCCACACAACGCTTCTGCTCCTGGGAGGAGAGACATATTAGTGGAGAAAGAGAAGGAAGAGATACAAAGAAAGAAAGATAGAGGGCTTTAGACTTTACTTTGTTCTTCCTCTTCTCCTTCCTCTTGTCCTCTGTGTCCTGCAGCATTGTTTCTCTCCACAGGTCGAAGAAGTAGGAGGGGTCAGTGTAGAACTTCAGCCCCTCCTTGTGGTCATCCCTACAGGGTCAAAGGGCAAACACGGCTCAGGGTTTATGGGAAATTAAGTCCACAACATTCCATTATGAGACTCTGGGTTTACGCCACAGGAGGTTGGGGAGAGCGGGCTCATGGTAATGACTGGAATGGAATCAGTGAGGGTTTCTAATACATCAAACACATGGTTTGAAGGTGTTGATGCTATTCCATTTGCTCTGTTCCGGCCATTATTATGCCCCGTCCTCCCCCCAGCACCTCCTGTGGTTTACACTGCCCTGGGTAGTAGAGAGGTTAGACAGGTCTGGTGAGGTATTTGACTCTGGGTTTACACTGCCCTGGGTAGTAGAGAGGTTAGACAGGTCTGGTGAGGTATTTGACTCTGGGTTTACACTGTCCTGGGTAGTAAAGAGGTTAGACAGGTCTGGTGAGGTATTTGACTCTGGGTTTACACTGTCCTGGGTAGTAGAGAGGTTAGACAGGTCTGGTGAGGTATTTGACTCTGGGTTTACACTGTCCTGGGTAGTAGAGAGGTTAGACAGGTCTGGTGAGGTATTTGACTCTGGGTTTACACTGCCCTGGGTAGTAGAGAGGTTAGACAGGTCTGGTGAGGTATTTGACTCTGGGTTTACACTGCCCTGGGTAGTAGAGAGGTTAGACAGGTCTGGTGAGGTATTTGACTCTGGGTTTACACTGCCCTGGGTAGTAGAGAGGTTAGACAGGTCTGGTGAGGTATTTAACTCTCGGTTTACACTGCCCTGGGTAGTAGAGCGGTTAGACAGGTCTGGTGAGGTATTTGACTCTGGGTTTACACTGTCCTGGGTAGTAGAGAGGTTAGACAGGTCTGGTGAGGTATTTAACTCTCGGTTTACACTGCCCTGGGTAGTAGAGCGGTTAGACAGGTCTGGTGAGGTATTTGACTCTGGGTTTACACTGCCCTGGGTAGTAGAGAGGTTAGACAGGTCTGGTGAGGTATTTAACTCTCGGTTTACACTGCCCTGGGTAGTAGAGAGGTTAGACAGGTCTGGTGAGGTATTTGACTCTGGGTTTACACTGCCCTGGGTAGTAGAGAGGTTAGACAGGTCTGGTGAGGTATTTGACTCTGGGTTTACACTGTCCTGGGTAGTAGAGAGGTTAGACAGATCTGGTGAGGTATTTGACTCTCGGTTTACACTGCCCTGGGTAGTAGAGAGGTTAGACAGGTCTGGTGAGGTATTTGACTCTGGGTTTACACTGTCCTGGGTAGTAGAGAGGTTAGACAGATCTGGTGAGGTATTTAACTCTCGGTTTACACTGCCCTGGGTAGTAGAGAGGTTAGACAGGTCTGGTGAGGTATTTGACTCTGGGTTTACACTGCCCTGGGTAGTAGAGAGGTTAGACAGGTCTGGTGAGGTATTTGACTCTGGGTTTACACTGCCCTGGGTAGTAGAGAGGTTAGACAGGTCTGGTGAGGTATTTGACTCTGGGTTTACACTGCCCTGGGTAGTAGAGAGGTTAGACAGGTCTGGTGAGGTATTTGACTCTGGGTTTACACTGTCCTGGGTAGTAGAGAGGTTAGACAGGTCTGGTGAGGTATTTGACTCTGGGTTTACACTGCCCTGGGTAGTAGAGAGGTTAGACAGGTCTGGTGAGGTATTTGACTCTGGGTTTACACTGTCCTGGGTAGTAGAGGTTAGACAGGTCTGGTGAGGTATTTGACTCTGGGTTTACACTGCCCTGGGTAGTAGAGAGGTTAGACAGGTCTGGTGAGGTATTTGACTCTGGGTTTACACTGTCCTGGGTAGTAGAGAGGTTAGACAGGTCAGGTGAGGTATTTGACTCTGGGTTTACACTGCCCTGGGTAGTAGAGAGGTTAGACAGGTCTGGTGAGGTATTTGACTCTGGGTTTACACTGCCCTGGGTAGTAGAGAGGTTAGACAGGTCTGGTGAGGTATTTGACTCTGGGTTTACACTGTCCTGGGTAGTAGAGAGGTTAGACAGGTCTGGTGAGGTATTTGACTGGGTTTACACTGCCCTGGGTAGTAGAGAGGTTAGACAGGTCTGGTGAGGTATTTGACTCTGGGTTTACACTGCCCTGGGTAGTAGAGAGGTTAGACAGGTCTGGTGAGGTATTTGACTCTGGGTTTACACTGCCCTGGGTAGTAGAGAGGTTAGACAGGTCTGGTGAGGTATTTGACTCTGGGTTTACACTGCCCTGGGTAGTAGAGAGGTTAGACAGGTCTGGTGAGGTATTTGACTGGGTTTACACTGCCCTGGGTAGTAGAGAGGTTAGACAGATCATAGAAAGGGAGGGGGAGAGAACACACCTATATTTGGAGAGGATGTTGAGAGGTGGAGGTTTATCACTCAGGTTGTACATCTCCTTGACAGGGATGGGAACGCTCCCCGTGGACACCACCTGCTGGTCTTGGGCGGTACTGCTCTTAAATGCCTTCTTCATGTTAATGTCCTGCAGAGAGACTGAGGACAGGGAGAGAGGACAAACAGGGAGAAAAAGAGTGCGAAATAACAAACATGAGAAAGAGGCGGGAGGGAGGTCAAACAGAGAGATAAGGACCAAGAGAAAGAGAGGGTGAGGGAGATATGGGAGAAAAGAGAGGGGGACAGACAGGGTGTGAGAAAAGTATTTCTAAGGTGTATTCGGAAAGTATTCTGATTCCTTCCCGTTTACCACATTTGTTACATTACAGCCTTACTCTAAAATAGATTTTTTTTTAATTCTCATGAATCCACACACAATACCCCATAATGACAGTGAAAACAGGTTTTTATACATTTTTGTATTAAAAATGTAGAAACAGAAAGACCTTATTTACATTAGTATTCAGACCCTTTGCTATGAGACTCGAAATTGAGCTCAGGTGAATCCTGTTTCCGTTGATCATCCTACAACTTGATTGGAGTCCACCTGTGGTAAATTCAATTGATTGGAAATTATTTGGAAAGGCACACACCTGTCTATATAAGGTCCCAGAGTTCACAGTGCATGTCAGAGCAAAAACCAAGCCATGAGGTCGAACGAATTGTCTGTAGAGCTCCGAGACAGGATTACGTCAAGGCACAGATCTGGGAAAGGGTACCAAAAAACTTCTGGAGCATTGAAGGTATCCAAGAACACAGTGGCCTCCATCATTCTTCAATGAAAGAAGTTTGGAACCACCAAGACTCTTCCTAGAGCTGGCTGCCTGGCCAAACTGAGCAATCAGGGGAGAAGGGCCTTGGACAGGGAAGTGACCAAGAACCCGATGGTCATTCTGACAGAGATCCAGAGTTCCTCTGTGGAGATGGTAGTCCTTCTGGAAGGTTCTCCCATCTCTGCATCACTCCACCAATCAGGCCTTTATTGTAGAGTGGCAAGACGGAAGCCACTCCTCAGTAAAAGACACACGACAGCCCGCTTGGAGTTTGCCAAAAAGCACCTAAAGGACTGAGACCATGAGAAATAAGATTCTCTGGTCTGATGAAACCAAGATTGAACTCTTTGGCCTGAATGCAAAGGAGGAAACCTGGCACCATACCTACGATGAAGCATGGTGGTGGCAGCATCATGCTGTGGGGATATTTTTCAGTGGCAGGGATTGGGAGACTAGTCAGGATCGATGGAAAGATGAACGGAGCAAAGTACAGAGAGATCCTTGATGAAAACCTGCTCCAGAGCGGTCAGGACCTCAGACTGGGTCGAAGGTTCACCTTCCAACAGGACAACGATCCTAAGTAAAGCCAAGACAACGCAGGAGTGGCTTTGGGACAAGTCTCTGAATGTCCTTGAGTGGCCCAGCAAAAGCCCGGACTTGAACCAGATTGATCATTTCAGGAGAGACCTGAAAATAGCTGTGTAGCGACGCTCCCCATCCAACCTGACAGAGCTTGAGAGGATCTGCAGAGAAGAATGGGAAAAAATTCCCAAATACAGGTGTGCCAAGCTTGTAGCGTCACACCCACAAAGACTTGAGGCTGTAATCGCTGCCAAAGGTGCTTCAACAAAGTATTGAGTAAAGGGTCTGAATACTTATGTAAATGTAATATTTCTAAAAACCTGTTTTTTATTTGTCATTATGAGGTATTGTGTGTAGATTCATGAGGGGGGAAAAAATAATTGAATATATTTTCGAATACGGCTGCAATGAAACAAAATGTGGAAAAAGTCAAGGGGTCTGAACACTTTCCGAATGCATTGTACATCCTCAGTTTCAGCACTTTCCCACACTTGACTTAACTCACTAATGCAAAGGACATCACATCACTGTGGCAACCAGTATTGACACCACTTCCTGTTTCTTGTGACCTCTAACCCCTGTCTCACCTTCCTCCACAGTGGAGTCCAGCTGGGTGACCTTGACAGCCAGACGGTCGATGCGGTCCTGCAGGGAGTTGGCTCTCAGGTAGAACGTGTTGGCCTCGTTGAACAGCTCCCCAAAGATGTCCTCCGCATGTTTACCTGCAGTACAAGAGTAGACAGATGGATCGTATGTGGTTTTAACATGACATTCTGGTGTACTAAATGATGCATACAGTATGCAGCACACTTTGAGGAAACTATAGAGCAACTGTTCTGTTTATGACGACAGTAGGCAGATATTAACAGGACTAAGCAACAACCAGACAATGGGAGATACAGCCATTGTTAAAGACAGCAATTACATTAAAGCCTGACTGGTAGGAGCAATCCATTGAGATGGACTTGATGAACGGGACTATCGAAAGGCACATTTCTACCATTCTTCTGTTAACATACTGAACTCACAAATAGACCAGGGCATCACTGTCATGTGAGGTCCTAGAGGAAAAATACAAACAATCAATCTTTGCAAGAGAACATCTGTTTAGATCAGGCGTGAAAATGTTTCACACTAACTTTTGTGTCAGAGGCACACACGCACGCACAGGATGACCACTGGACAAATATTTAGAGGAAGAAAAGGAGGTTCAGAATGTTGAGGTCCGATCCCTCTATGGTTCTGACATTGTCTCACAAGAAAGATTTGACTATGTACAGACTAAGTAAGCATAGCCTTACTATTGAGAAAGGCCGCCATAGCCTGTCTTCTCTTGAGAGCCAGGTCTGCCTATGTGCACACCGCCCACAAAATGAGGTGGAAACTGAGTTTCACTTCCTAACCTCCTGCAAAATGTTAGATACATCTTAGAGATAAATATATCCATCAGATTACACAAACTCCCATATCTATTGGGTGAAATACCAGTGTGCCATCACAGCAGCAATATTTGTGACCTGTTGCCACAAGAAAAGTGCAACCAGAGAAGAACACACACCATTGTAAATACAACCCATATTTATGTTTATATATTTTCCCTTTTGTACTATTTGCACATAATATGCCATTTGAAATGTCTTTATTATTTTGGAACTTTTGTGAGTGTAACGTTTACTGTAACATTTTTTATTGTTTATTTCACTTGCTTTGACAATGTAAACATATGTTTCCCATGTCAATAAAGCCCTTAAATTAAATGGAATTAAAATTGAGAGGGGGGGGGGGGGGGGCAGAGTATGAGCAAGACGAATAAAGCAATAAAGGAGAGTTGAGCGAGAGAGCCAGAGGGTGGTTGGATACTGGGTATAAGATCTCTAAATATTTCACAGGACATTATATGGGTGCTGTCATGGGGGCAGCAGGGCTATTCAGGCAATAACACCTTAAGTCATAGTAACTCTGTTTAATGCTGTTTTATTACAGCACACACCGGTGGTGTGTGTTAAAGGATGCCAAGTGAAGCCAAAATTGACAAAAACAAGTAAATAATAAAAAAGTATCTTTCATCTCTGTGTTTTCATAATTTTCAGAGAAAGCATCCAAGCGAGCGAAACAGCGCCCCTCTGTCTCCGTATGTGTAGGCCATCTATCTGATTCCGTCTGGTCATAAAGAGTATGACATTGTTGCTGCTCATAGCACTGAATGCAAAGGAAGCCAGGGAGCATTTGGCCTCCCTTGATAAAAAATAAACAAGATAATAGCCAATCAGCATTGAGCTAAACAGTGAATGGTCCTCTTGGACCAAAAAAAAGAGAAAAAAAGGGTCAAGGGATTTGGTTTCACTCCTATCACAGAGAAATACATCTTTGATAGAAACAAACTGAATTGTTGCATCTCGTTGTATTGTTGTCCACCGGTGGCTAGCTAGCTAAAATTGGCCTTTTCCTAAATCAGCCATGGATGAAGATAGGGATTTGTACTTGTCTTTTAACTTAATTCTCCGTACTGGCCAATGATTATATCGGGGATTCTGATCCAAACATAAAATACATTGTGCCCCTGGCCTGAGAGGATGGACGTTCCAGATGTAGAAGGCTAATGTTAACTAGCTAACGTTGCCCATGAAAGGAAGCTAGGCTAGCGTCCAAGCATTTTAGCCATGTAGCCTATGACAACAACAAATAAAAGAGTGTACCGTCATAGACCGTTTCATCAACATGAAAGAGAGGAGGATTAGATTTCTCTACAAGTAGGGTGTCAACATGTTTTTCTACTTGCACGAACACACACACAGAAATCAGAACCATGGACAGCGACATATTTAGCTTACATTGATTGGACGAAATCATTTTTGGCATCTTTTAGATGTATCATTGTATTAGACTAAGCATAAATGATTTGATGATGTTGAAATGGTGCAGGACTAGTGGAGGCAGCTCCTGTTTAACTTTGAGACTTGCAGTAACTCTCAGTGGTTCTAAATCAATAGTTGTTAATTAGTCCGAAAATATTGGAAACATGAACTTTCTTGACCATGCTGTAGGTCATGTACTGTAACTGTTTGTTACATGCAATATGCTTTGTGGACTTCACCGGACAGAGGTTGCTCCCCGGTTTTGGGATGAAACAAAGGTGTGGTTGAATTGATTCTGTCTTCTTATTGCCTCGGCCTCAGGCCTATATATCACAGGGGCAAGGCATATGAACTAACAGGTTATAGAGAAAACAAAGCAATTATCACAACACATGGGTTGTAAAATATTAGTTATTTCCCCCCTGGCTTAGCTTCCCAAGTGATTTTACTCACACACCACTACTGGTACACACACGTCTGGATGAATAGATTTTTTAGAAATATTTCAACAGGATGACATACTGTACCCCCCCCCCCCCCCCCCCCCCTCCCGTGGGTGTATGATGACAGTGTGAGTCCAGTCTTGACCTCGACACCTCTATCCCAGATCCTGTTTCACTGAACACTGACAAATCAATCGCTTCTTAGACATCACTATATCATCAGGTCTTCTCAAAATGTCAAACAGCACTGCAGCATGGTGACTATGAGGTGAGAGGTTATTTATGAGAGGATTTAACAGTATAATATGATGAGCATAAGCATGTTATTCATAGGTGGCACACCTATATGTGGGGAATAGTACAATGACAGTGTTATTTCACTGTTGTCACTACGGTAGAAAGCGCATGTAGTTCTACGTAGTCTGTGGTTAGTGCTCTGTGTGCTCTGTGTGCTCTGTGTGTTCTGTGTGTTCTGTGTGTTCTGTGTGCTCTGTGTGTTCTGTGTGTTCTGTGTGTTCTGTGTGCTCTGTGTGTTCTGTGTGCTCTGTGTGTTCTGTGTGTTCTGTGTGTTCTGTGTGCTCTGTGTGTTCTGTGTGTTCTGTGTGTTCTGTGTGTTCTGTGTGTTCTGTGTGCTCTGTGTGTTCTGTGTGTTCTGTGCTCTGTGCGTTCTGTGTGTTCTGTGTGCTCTGTGCGTTCTGTGTGTTCTGTGCTCTGTGTGTTCTGTGTGCTCTGTGTGTTCTGTGTGCTCTGTGTGCTCTGTGTGCTCTGTGTGCTCTGTGTGCTCTGTGTGTTCTTTGTGTTCTGTGTGTTCTGTGTGTTCTGTGTGCTCTGTGTGTTCTGTGTGTTCTGTGTGTTCTGTGTGCTCTGTGTGCTCTGTGTGTTCTGTGTGCTCTGTGTGTTCTGTGTGCTCTGTGTGTTCTGCGTGTTCTGTGCGCTGTGTGCTCTGTGTGTTCTGTGTGCTCTGTGTGCTCTGTGTGTTCTGTGTGTTCTGTGTTCTGTGTGCTCTGTGTGCTCTGTGTGTTCTGTGTGTTCTGCGTGTTCTGTGTTCTGTGTGCTCTGTGTGTTCTGTGTGTTCTGTGTGTTCTGCGTGTTCTGTGCTCTGTGTGTTCTGTGTGTTCTGTGTGCTCTGTGTGTTCTGCGTGTTCTGTGTGCTCTGTGTGTCGTACTCAGGCTGCTGAGCTGGCGGATGATGGAGGAGAGGGTGTTGTTCATCACACAGTCCAGCTCACTGCCGACGCCGTCTGGTAACGCCCCCCGGCACAGGTGGCGCGGGTCAATGTTCCTCTTCACCAGAGGCATGGTGACACCTCACACTGTTACACAGGAAGCACACAATACATATGATATCACACACACTGTACTTTCAGAATGGATGTATTTACAGACACCTTTTTCTACATTTGGTAAGTTATAACTACTGTAAGTATTATAAGCACACACACAATGCAGAGAGACACTGATATACACACACACAGCTAGTCAATGGGCCAGACGTATTAGCACACACTAACAAGCACACAATACTATTTCTGGAAACAGGGTAAGTGAGGCTGGGCATACAACGGTGCCCAGACGAGACCAAGTGGCCAGGCAGTAGTAGTAGACAGCAGAGTGATTAAGCTATTGGGAAAATAAACTGCAGTCAAATCAAATGTTATTAGTCACATGCGCAGAATACAACTTACAGTGAAATGCTAACTTACAAGCCCTTAAGCCCTTAACCAACAATGCAGTTAAGAAATACCAACAAAAAATAGAGAGAAAAAAAAAGGTAAGAGATAAGAATAACCAATAATTAAAGAGCAGCAGTAAATAACAATAGCGGGGCTATATACAGGGGGTACCGATACAGGGTCAATGTGCGGCGGCACCAGTGTCGAGGTAATTGAGGTAATATGAACACATAGGTAGAGTTTTTAAAGTGACTATGCATAGCAAATAACAGAGAGTAGCAGCAGCGTAGAAGAGGGGGGATGCAACAAATTGAATTGTTGCATCTCGTTGTATTGTTGTCCTCCGGTGGCTGGCTAGCTAAAATTGTCCCTTTCCTAAACTAGCCATGGATGAAGATAGGGATTTGTACTTGCCTTTTTACTTAATTCTCCGTACTGGCCAATGATTATAACGGGGATTCTGATCCAAACATAAAATACATTGTGCCCCTGGCCTGAGAGGAAGGAAGTTCCAGATGTAGAAGGCTAATGTCAACTACCTAACGTTGCCCAATAGCGGGGCTATATACAGGGGGTATCGGTACAGTGTCAATGTACGGTGGCACCAGTGTCAAAGTAATATGTACATGTAGAGTTATTAAAATGATTATGCATAGAAAATAGCAGAAAGTAGCAGCAGCGTAGAAGAGGGGGTGGAGGGGGGGCAATGCAAATAGTCTGGGTAGGCATTTGATTAGATGTTCAGGAGTCTTATGGCTTGGGTGTAGAAGCTGTTTAGAAGCTTCTTGGACCTAGACTTGGCACTCCGATACCGCTTGCCGTGTTGTAGCAGAGAAAACAGTCTATGACTAGGATGGCTGGAGTCTTTGACAATGTTTAGGGCCTTCCTCTGACACCGCCTGGTATAGAGGTCCTGGATGGAAGGAAGCTTGGCCCCAGGGATGTACTGGGCCACTCACTACCCTCTGTAGTGCCTTGCGGTCAGAGGCCGAGCAGTTGCCATACCAGGCAGTGATGCAACCAGTCAGGATGCTCTCGATGGTGCAGCTGTAGAACCTTTTGAGGATCTGAAGACCCATGCCAAATCTTTTCAGTCTCCTGAGGGGGAATAGGTTTTGCCGTGCCCTCTTCCCGACTGTCTTGGTGTGCTTGGACCATGTTAGTTTGTTGTTGATGTGGACGTCGATGAGAATGGGGCGTGCTTGTTCCTCCTTTTCCTGTAGTCCACGATCAGCTCCTTTGTCTTGCTCACGTTCAGGGAGAGGTTGTTGTCCTTGCACCACACGGTCAGGCCTCCGACCTCCTCCCTATAGGCTGTCTCATCATTGTCGGTGATCAGGCCTACCACTGTTGTGTCATTAGCAAACTTAATGATGGTGTTGGAGTTGTGCATGGCCGTGCAATCATGAGTGAACCGGGAGTACAGGAGGGAACTGAGCACGCACTCCTGAGGGGCCCCCATGTTGAGGATCATGGTGGCAGATGTGTTGTTACCTACCCTTACCCCCTGGGGGCAGCCCATCAGGAGGTCTAGGATCCAGTTGCAGAGGGTCATTAGCTTAGTGATGAGCTTTGAGGGCACTATGGTGTTGAATGCTGAGCTGTAGTAAATGAATAGCATTCTCACATAGGGGTTCCTTTTGTCCAGGTGGGAAAGGGCAGTGTGGAGTGCAATAGAGATTGCATCATCTGTGGATCTGTTAGGGCGGTATGCAAATTCGAGTGGGTCTAGGGTTTCTGGAATAATGGTGATGTGAGCCATGACCAGCCTTTCAAAGCACTTCATGGCTACAGATGTGAGTGCTACTGGTCGGTAGTCATTTAGGCAGGTTACCTTAGTGTTCTTGGGCACAGGGACTATGGTGGTCTGCTTGAAACATGTTGGTATTACAGACTCAGTCAGGGACAGGTTGAAAATGTCAGTGAAAACACTTGCCAGTTGGTCAGCGCATGCTCGGAGTAAACGTCCTGGTAATCCGTCTGGCCCTGCGGTCTAGAGTTTCTTCCCCTCTGGTTGCACATTTAACACGCTGATTGAAATGAGGTAAAACCGATTTAAGTTTGCCTGCATTAAAGTCCCCGGCCACTAGGAGCGCCGCCCCTGGATGAGCGTTATCCTGTTTGCTTATGGGCGTATACAGTTCATTGAGTGCGGTTTTAGCGCCAGCGTAGGTCTGTGGTGGTATGTAGATAGCTATGAAAAATACAGATGAAACCTCTCTAGGTAGATAGTGTGGTCTACAGCTTATCATGAGATACTCTACCTCAGGCAAGCAAAACCTTGAGACTTCCTTAGATTTCGTGCACCAGCTGTTGTTTGCAAATATGCATAGGCCCCCACCCTGTGTCTTACCAGATGCTGCTATTCTATCCTCCCGATAGAGTGTATAACCCGCCAGCTGTATGTTATTAATGTCGTTGTTCAGCCACGACTCGGTGAAACATAAGATATTACAGTTTTTAATGTCCCGTTGGTAGGATATACGTGCTTTCAGTTTGTCCCATTTATTTTCCAGCGATTAAACATTAGCCAACAGTACGGATGGCAAACGCAGATTAGCCACTCGTCGCCTGATCCTCACAAGTCACCCCAATCTCTTTCCGCGAAATCTCCGTTTCTTTCTCCAGCGAATGACGGGGATGAGGGCCTGTTCGGGTGTTTGGAGTAAATCCTTCCGGTCTGACTCATTAAAGAAAAATTGTTAGTCTAATTCGAGGTGAATAATCACTGTTCTGATGTCCAGAAGCTCTTTTCGGTCATAAGAGACAGTAGCAGGAACATTATGTACAAAATAAGTTACAAAGAACGCGAAAAAACAAACAAAATGGGACGGTTGGTTAACAGCCAATAAAACGGCAGCCATCCTCTCCGGCGCCGTCCAGCCTTACCACTGCCCAGCCTTACCACCGCCCAGCTATGTTTTCCAGCCTCACCACTGCCCAGCTTTGCTTTCCAGCCTCACCACTGCCCAGCTTTGCTTTCCAGCCTACAGATGAACGTGGTACCTTCAGGCGTTTGGAAATTTCTCCCAAGGATGAATCAGACTTGTGGAGGTCTACAATTATTTTTCTTAGATCTTGGCTGATTTCTTTTGATTTTCCCATGATGTCAAGCAAAGAGGCACTGAGTTTGAAGGTAGGCCTTGACATACATCCACAGGTACACCTCCAATTGACTCAAATGATGTCAATTAGCCCATCAGAAGCTTCTAAAGCCATGACATCATTTAAGAATTTTCCAAGCTGTGTAAAGGCACTGCCAACTTAGTGTATGTAAACTTCTGACCCACTGGAACTGTGATACAGTGAATTATAAGTCAAATAATCTGTATGTAAACAATTGTTGGAAAAATTACTTGTATGATGCACAAAGTAGATGTCCTAACTGACTTGCCAAAACTATAGTTTGTTAAACAAGAAATTTGTGGAGTGGTTGAAAAACGAGATTTAATGACCCCAACCTAAGTGTATGTAAACTTCCAACTTCAACTGTACACACTCACTAGACTTTACATACATACACACACTAGACTACATACACACACCCACTAGACTAATATATATATATATATATATATATATATATATATATATATATATATATACATATACACCCACTAGACTATATACACACACCCACTAGACTAATATACAGTGGGGCAAAAAAGTATTTAGTCAGCCACCAATTGTGCAAGTAAAAAATCCTACAATTTTCCACCATAATTTGCAAATAAATTCATAAAAAATCCTACAATGTGATTTTCTGGATTTTTTTTTCTCATTTTGTCTGTCATAGTTGAACTGTACCTATGATGAAAATTACAGGCCTCTCTCATCTTTTTAAATGGGAGAACTTGCACAATTGGTGGCTGACTAAATACTTTTTTGCCCCACTGTATATACATACACTAGACTATTTAAGTCTAGTCTAGTGGGTGTGTGTATATAGTCTAGTGTATGTATGCATGTATGTATGTAAAGTCTAGTGAGTGTTTTTTTATATATAAAAAAATATATATAAATATACACACACACTCACTAGACTACATATACACACACACACTCACTAGACTATATATATATGTATGTATATGTATGTATATATATATATATATATATATATATATATATATATATATATATATATATATACACACACACTCACTCCCACACATTCACTATACACTCACACACACTTTTACACTCATCAGATGCTGTTGCTCCTCTGTTCTTTATCTCTCTGGATGCCTAGTCACTTTACCCTGCCTTCGTGTATATATCTACCTCAAATACCTTGTACCTCTGCACATCGATCTGGTACTCCCTGTATATAGCTGCACATTGATCTGGTACTGGTGCTCCCTGTATATAGCTCCACATTGATCTGGTACTGGTACTCCCTGTATATAGTGCCACATAGATCTGGTACTGGTACTCCCTGTATATAGCTGCACATTGATCTGGTACTGGTACTCCCTGTATATAGCTCCACATTGATCTGGTACTGGTACTCCCTGTATATAGCTCCACATTGATCTGGTACTGGTGCTCCCTGTATATAGCTCCACATTGATCTGGTACTGGTCCTCCCTGTATATAGCTGCACATTGGTCTGGTACTGGTACTCCCTGTATATAGCTCCACATTGATCTGGTACTGGTGCTCCCTGTATATAGCTCCACATTGATCTGGTACTGGTACTCCCTGTATATAGCTCCACATTGATCTGGTACTGGTGCTCCCTGTATATAGCTCCACATTGATCTGGTACTGGTACTCCCTGTATATAGCTCCACATTGATCTGGGACTCCCTGTATATAGCTGCGCATTGATCTGGTACTGGTACTCCCTGTATATAGCTCCACATTGATCTGGTACTCCCTGTATATAGCTGCACATTGATCTGGTACTGGTACTCCCTGTATATAGCTGCACATTGATCTGGTACTGGTACTCCCTGTATATAGCTCCACATTGATCTGGTACTGGTACTCCCTGTATATAGGTCCATTCTTGTGTATTTTATTCCTCGTGTTATTTACTATATTATTTTTTCTTTTTAAACTCTGCATCGTTGGAAAGGTTCATAGCAAGCATTTAACTGTAAAGTCTACACTAGTTGTATTTGGCTAAATGTGATACATACAATTTTGATTTGTGTGCATGAAACGAAATGCATAATGCCGCACACCCCAAAGAAAAGCTGACCCCTCAGACATTCTCTAATTCACATCTAGTAGGCTATGCCAAGTATGTCATTGATGAATAGACAGCATCATAATAGCTCGGGGGTGTTGACAGAGAAAAGAGACATTTCTGACAACCAAAAAACAACCTCCCCACAAGGCTATGGGCAGGGTCCTCAGCTGGCATCGGTCCAATACCCCCCGCCAAGCCTTGCCTGCAGCCACATACCAATATGGGACAACAAAGAATAAATTACATCATCATCTGCTGCCACAAAGCACACTGAAAACAGCCAATTAGCACCATGGTTTGCGTATTCAACCAGATGATGAACCAGGCCCACATTATCATATAAAAACACTAGTGTGTGAAATGTGTTGATCTGCTCTGCTTTGTAACCCTCAAATGAGGAAGTTCTGCAGAGCCGTGAGTTTGTTTTGTCTGGTGTGAGAATGGTCCCAACAACAAGGCGACATCATTAGAGGTAGGGGAGTGGGCCAATGAAGGGAATGGGGAGAGAGAGGGAGGGAACGTGTGTGTACAAGAAAAGAAAAAGAGAAAGAGAGAGAGTAAGTAGTGTGTGTGTGTCTAGAGAGTGAGGGGGGGTGGGGGAGGGGCAAGCAGGGACCTCAGGGAAGCCACTCTGAAAGGTTCCAGGGACAATGGAGCCTCCGTTCACACGGCAACAGCAAAGTGCTCCCATGCATGCCTCCCCTCCCCCTCCCCCCTTTAACATCCCCTGAAAAGAGGACACTCCACTCAGAAAGGAAGAGCGGAGAGAAAGAGTGAGAGAGGGGGAAGAGAGAGACATGGAAAAACAGTAAATAGAGAAAGTGGGAGAGAGCGAGGGAAGGGAATACCTAGTCAGTTGCACAACAATGCATTCAACTGAAATGTGTCTTCTGCATTTAACCCAACCCCTCTGAATTAGAGAGGTGTGGGGGGCTGCCTTAATCAATGTCCACGGCACCCTGAGAGCAGTTGTTGTTGAGGGTTGCTGGAGGGCAGAGAGGCAGATTTTTCCACCTTGCCGGATCTGGGATTCAAACCAGCGTCCTTTCGATTACTGGCCCAACACTCTTAACCGGTAGGCTACCTGCCGAAAGTTAGGGAGGTGGGGAGAGAGTGAGGGGGGAGAGAGTGAGGTGGAGAAAGAAACTGCAGGAAGTCATTGAGTAGTCCTAATAGAAACACCCAGGACTATCTCTGCCATGCACATACACACATGTAATACCCTCTTAGCTATACTATTAGCAGTAGCCTCTCAGATGTACCATTAGCCGTACATTAGCCATCTCCAGAGCTCAGAGAGCTGAGGGCCTTTGAACTTCACTAGAGAGACATCCTGACTGCTGCCACCAGGAGGATGTGCTTCCTGTCTCCCTAAAGACCCTCCACACAGACACACATTTTACTATGGACACCGAAATTCTATTAAGGTCGGAGCAGGGAAACATTATAAATGTATGAGTCAGGTACAGCTTCTTGCTTTGAAGGAGGCTAGAGAGCTTGTGGTGAGGTCATAAATATTGCAAGATATGTAAAAATGACGTAAAAACTCCTACTCCGACATGGCTGGATCTTCATTTTTTCGACAATATACAATATGGCTATTCTCCCTAATAGCCTATATCTTTGTGAATAAAAACTGTCTGTTAATTATAAATTCGGGGGTTTGAGCCCTGAATTTTGATTGGCTGAAAGCCATGGTATATCAGACTATATAGCAGGGGTATGACAAAATGTTTAGTTTTACTGCTCTAATTACATTGGTAACCGGTTTATATTAGCAATAAGAGTCCTCAGGGGTTTGTGATATATAGCCAATATACCACGGCTAAGGGCTGTACCAGGCACTCCGCGTTGCGTCTTAACTAAGAACAGCCCTTAGCCGTGGCATATTGGCCACATCCTCGGGCCTTATTGCTTAATTATCGCAAGTAACCCTTATAACTGGCGTGTCACTGCCTAAATCCATCGAATAATGTAGTCTAATTCACATTGTAGGCTAGTTAATCTCTCTTGCTTTCAGTAAAGTGTGAGTGAGCAACAAAAGCAGCCGTCTGTGTGCTGGCTGCAGTCAGTGCACACACAACATAGCCTACACATGACATGCACACAGTACTGATGGCAAGCACGATCAAAGTTCCCGCACCGTCGCTTCCCGATACCGATTCTATTTTCCTTCCGCCACAGATTGTTACAATATTTTAAAGCCGGACACTTTCTAAATCAAATGCCGTTTGTACGTTTTAGTGAACAATAATCAAGCGGTTCCGAGCAAGGCGGTTGCCAAATGGAGTGTGCAGTAATAGTCAAGAGTTGAATTGAAAGAATCGGGCCTTGGACACAGAACCCCCTTGTGCTTTATCATTATCTTCTACTGGGGTCCACTAGTGGTGGCCGGCCGCTACGTCCAGTTAGTGGTCGACTTTGTAGTTTAGCAATTTGGATTAACGCAATTTACCATATAAAAAAAATACTCAATTAAGGCCAAATATAAACAGTTTGGTGAGTAACATTCCGATTATTATCATGACATATAAAAGCATAGTAAAAACCCTCACCAGCAGTCAGAAATGTAATAGATTTAAGTCCGTCCGCATGTCCCGTTAGATACTCCTGCTGATCGCGCTGCCATCCTGTGTCCCTGGCGGTCTGGCCACTCCAAACAATCCACCGCGGGGGCGGGACCCACCGGCAGCCTCGGCCTATCAGCATTCAGCAACAGGGTTTTAATGTTTAGTGGGTGTTCCCATTGTCCAATAGTAGCCCTTGAAAACGTATGAGTGACATTGAGGTTTCCCGTTTGACATCTCGTTGGGCATAGAAAAGGCAGGGTCTCTGCTCTGGAGGCTACCCAGGGCTTACTATTTTATGCAATCCAGTCCCCACACAGGGTTAACGTTAAAGGCTTGAAATAAACATATTTTGGGGATGAGGACTTGACCTAGCCTAGTTTGAAATGGCCTAATAACAAGGGGTTAGGGTGTTTATAAAGGTGTTTTTGGGAGCAAATTAAACTTGGTGGTGGCTGGTTTAATGATAGCACTAGACTGGTTCCATTCTAGCAGCTTTAGTAACTGACAGATGAATGCATATTTTAGGGTAACACAAGTGTTACACTGGGCAAAGGGAGCAGACTAGAGTGAGAGTGTGAATGTGAGAAAGACAAAAAGATAGAGGGTAGTAAACGAGGGCAGTGAACGAGTAAAGACAGACCTCAGAGAGAAAAAGTAGGATGGACTGGGATTGTTCCATTATTGAAGACACGGTTCTATTCCTGGAAGAGAACATAGGTTCTTTTTCCGTTTTCCAGGTTAACACAGAGACAAAAGAAGAGAAACTCCCAACTCCAATGTTAACATTTCCACTTTTTATTGTCAGGATACTTGCTTCATGTAAAATATTTAAATACAATACATGTTCCATATGCCGTCCTCCACACGATTGGTTGGTTTTGTCATTATGAAGTTCTAAGGTTCTGCTCACAGCAATTAAAAACAGCTTCTCTCTCTCAGCCCAACGGAAGCTGCTTCACCACTTCCTTTTTTTAATACAGTCAGTGAAAACCAAACCAAGGAAAACAGATTCAATTATAAACTACTAATATCGGGTATTTTTTTATTTTTTGTTTTTGTCTCCATTACGCCCCCAACAAGAGCTGTGGATGGGGCACAAACTCCCAGCATGCTCCTGTCAGCAGCTCAGTTCGGTCCCCAGCGAAGACGCCCTCGGAAGGGAGGACAGACAGACAAGAATAAAGACCGACAGGAGGACAGAGACAGAAGGACAGAGGGGCATGTACTCTGTCAATGCTGGCAGTCACATAGCAGCTTTAGTCTGATCGAAGCTTCAACAGGAAGAGGGGATCTGTCTGGAAAGGGGGAGAGCTTTGGTGGAGGTGGTGAGAAGGAAAGGAGGGAGTGGGTAACACCCTGGGTGGCCTTCACTGCAAATGAAGCCATCTTCTGTTTGCTTGTCATGTTGTGGCTTTTGTTAAGTACCAGTTCTGAAGGTTAACTTTATAATGCTCATAGACACAGCAACAAAGAGCGGAGAGAACGAGGGAAGAACCAACTGACAGCATCCGTTCTTCTCCATCGTCATCTAGTTTTGCGGTTTAGTCTCCATGTGTTGCTCATGGTTGAAGTTATGTTATTTTCAGGATGGGCTCATTGTATTTCATACTGGGCTAACGGACTACTGCAGTGAGGGTGGACCGGTGGGTTAAATGTGGGGGGAGGGGTGGGTATTGCCATGGACACACCCACCTCCCCCAGTACATTCTCCCTAGTGGGCCAGGTGAGGGCTGGGTCAGGGGTCAGTAGCGGTGGGTCTGGTGTGAGTACTGCGGGGGCTGCTGGGAGGTAGAGGAGTATCCAATGCTGTTTTGGGGCAGTGATGTGCTTGGTCCGGGGTTCTGGTAGGCAGCATGTGGATTGGAGCGCTGAGAGAGAGATAAGATAACTAAAATCAGACTATTTACAATTTGGTATGATTTGGTGGGATAGCATGATTTTGCTGATTTCTGTGTTATCAATATAGTATTGCTATGCTATATAGTAACTGCTTTGTATGCATGCATGTATGTGTGAGACTACCCTACCTGGTAGTCTGAGGTCATAATGAGGCCACTTGAGGTAGTGACGGGCGGGACCACTCGCACCTTCTTTAGGGGCGGGCCCTGGGCGTGGCTGTTGTCAGGGTTACCAGTGTGCCCCGCCCCATTGGTGTGGTTGTTCCCCTGCTGCTGGTTCTTCTGGAATATTAAAAGACACCCAAGGCTTCATCAACCACACATTAGCACACACTGAAAATACACTCAAAATGTTCCCTTTAAACCTTTACTCTGTTGATAAAAAATACACACATAAACACACTTATAAATGTAACATATATTTTGACCGAAATGTAAACATAAGAGGCACACACATTTCTGACTTTCTCTGCCTTATCTTCTGGTTCCTCCTCTGTCAGGAACTCCCTCTTGGGGTATGGGATCTGGCAGCCTGCAAACACACTGACACAAACACACCACTTATCTTACAGGGTATAGCACCACATCTCTCCAGACATGGAGTAACATGTTATACATGTTGTAATACATTTGTTATAATGCAATATATGTAGTAAGGGGTTTTGTTGTATTACATGTAGTAATAATGTGTTAGTTGTTTTAATATATACTGAACAAAAATATAAGACGCAACATGCAACTATTTCAACGATTTTACTGAGTTACAGTTCAAATAAGTAAATCAGTCGATTGAAAAATTCATTAGGTCCTAATCTATGGATTTCACATGACTGGGCAGGGAAGCTGCCATGGGTGGGCCTGGGAGGGCATAGGCCCACGCACTTGGGAGCCAGGCCCAGCCAATCAGAATGAGTTTCTCCACAAAAGGCCTTAATTACAGACAGAAATACTCCTCAGTTCCATCAGCTGTCAGGGCGGCTAGTCTCAGACAACTACCGACCCGTAGCGCTCACGTCTATAGCCATGAAGTGCGTTGAAAGGCTGGTCATGGCTCACAACATTATCCCAGAAACCCTAGACCCACTCCAATTTGCATACCACCCAAACAGATCCACAGATGATGCAATCTCTATTGCAGTCAACACTGCCCTTTCACACCTGGACAAAAGGAATACCTACGTGAGAATGCTGTTCATTGACTACAGCTCAGCGTTCAACACTAAAGTGCTCTCAAAGCTCATCACTAAGCAAAGGTTCCTGGGACTAAACACCTCCCTCTGCAACTGGATCCTGGACTTCCTGATGGGCCGCCCCCAGATGGTGAGGGTAGGTAACAACACATCTGCCATGACAGCCTATAGGGAGGTGGTCAGGGACCTGGCCGGGTGATGCCAGAATAACAACCTATCCCTCAACGTAACCAAGACTAAGGAGATGATTGTGGACTACAGGAAAAGGAGGACCGAGCACGCCCCCATTCTCATCAACGGGGCTGTAGTGGAGCAGGTTGAGAGCTTCAAGTTCCTTGGTGTCCACATCACCAACTAACTAATGGTCCAAGCACATCAAGACAGTCGTGAAGAGGGCACGACAAAACCTATTCCCCCTCAAGAGACTGAAAAATTTGGCATGGGTCCTCAGATCCTCAAAAGGTTCTACAGCTGCAACATCGAGAGCATCCTGACTGGTTGCCTCCCTGCTACCGCACGGCAAGCGGTAACAGAGCGCCAAGTCTAAAAGGTTTCTAAACAGCCTTGACCCCAAGCTATAAGACTCCAGAACAGGAAATCAAATAGCTACCCGGACTATTTTCATTGTGCCTCCCCCCTGCTCCTTTTACACTGTTGCTACTCTGTTTTATCACCTATGCATAGTCACTTTAACTATACCTACATGTACATATTACCTCAATTAGCCTGACTAACCGGTGCCTGTATATAGTCTCGCTACTGTTATTTTCAATGTTTTATTTATTTACTTTCTCTTGTTCACCTAATACGTTTTTACGTAAAAATTGCACTGATGGTTAGGGCTTGAAAGTAAGCATTTCACTGTAAAGTCTACGCCTGTTGTATTCGGCGCACATGACAAATAAACTTTGATTTGATATCAACATTGAACTCTTTGGCCTGAATGCCAAGCATCACATCTGGAGGAAACCTGGCACCATTCCTACGGTGAAGCATGGTGGTGGCAGCATCATGCTGTGGAGATGTTTTTCAGCATCAGGGACTGGGAGACTAGTCAGGATCGAGGGAAAGATGAACAGAGCAAAGTACAGAGAGATCCTTGATGAAAACCTGCTCCAGAGCTCTCAGGACCACAGACTGTGGTGAAGGTTCACTTTCCAACAGGACAACGATCGTAAGCACACAGCAAAGCACGAGTGGCTTCGGGACAAGTCTCTGAATGTCCTTGAGTGGCCCAGCCAGAGCCCGGGCTTAAACCCGATCAAACATCTCTGGAGAGACCTGAAAATAGCTGTACAGTAACGCTCCCATCCAACCTGACAGAGATTGAGGGGATCTGCAGAGAAGAATGGGAGAAACTCCCCAAATACAGGTGTACCAAGCTTGTAGTGTCACACCCACTAAGATTTGAGGCTGTAATTGCTGCCAAATGTGCTTCAACAAAGTACTGAGTAAAGGGTATGAATACTTATGTAAACGTGAAAATGTCTAAAAACCTGTTTTTGCGTTGTCATTATGGGGTACTGCGTGTAGATTGATGAGGCAAATTTTTCAAAATCAATTTTAGAATAAGGCTGTAACGTAACAAATGTGGAAAAAGTCAAGGGGTTTGATTACTTTCCCGAATGCACTGTACATGTGTTACAGGTGTTGTAATAAATATGTTCTAAAGTTGTATTAGGGCCCTGACTCACTCCGAGGTGGGCAGAGGTTCCTCCAGGAAGTAAGGGTCCTGCATGGCCTGCTCAGACGTGATCCTGCGGATCGGGTCCATGGTCAGCAGCTTCTGGAGCTGCACACACAAACGTTAGAGCATGAGTAAAACAGAGGGAACGTTTATACAACGTCAGACTGAACAATGCTACGTAACAACAACGTTCAGGCAATTTTAGACTGAGAAAACTAATTTCAACTCACCAAGTGGAATGCTTTGCTGTCTGGTTTGACTTTGTGTTTCTCCATGTATTTTATAAGGCTGCAGTTTGTATACCTGTGATATACAAACATATTTCAGTTTGTATACCTGTGATACCAGACCACATCATTTCAGTTTGGATGAAAAGACAAATCTATTATTAAAATGCTAAAAATGATCTTGTTCAGAGCTGGCAGAAAGCATGCAGGCAGTCAGAAAGCCACTCACGTGTTCCTCCTGAAGTCTTTCATCAGGGTGGAGTGCTCCGGCATCTTCTTGATGTCTTCCCAGTCCTTCTCTAAGGATTACATCATCAGACTGTCAGTGAGTGCTTCTCTGAGGATTACATCATCAGACTGTCAGTGAGTGCTTCTCTGAGGATTACATCATCAGACTGTCAGTGAGTGCTTCTCTGAGGATTACATCATCAGACTGTCAGTGAGTGCTTCTCTGAGGATTACATCATCAGACTGTCAGTGAGTGCTTCTCTGAGGATTACATCATCAGACTGTCAGTGAGTGCTTGTACAGAACAGACAGATTGCTTTGGGCTCATACAAGTCAGGCCAGAATAGAACTGTGCCTAGTCATGGTTTAATTACACTCTTGTTCTTCAGTATTATATATATATATATATATATATATATATATATATAACTATTTGCCAGGCAGGTTCATAATACACACGTCGAAAATATGTTCGAAATCTGTCTTGCCTACCACTTTCTAAAACGACATGCTGTGTACTAATAGTGCTACATACTATTGAGAACGTACTGTTTCGTAAAAACATATGCAGGAAGCAACAAATACAAACATACTAGGTTGATCCATGCTGAGAAGACATAATCTAACACTCAATCGTGCTTGTTCCCCGACATTCGTTCATTTTGGTAGAGCGCATTCCCTATGATTATCAGATGATTATCAGATGATTATGAAAAAGACGCAAGTCTGAAAAGACGATTCTCTTCCTCAATAGTGTGCAGCGAATTGTACTTTATGAAAAGACAAAATGAATATAACATCCCGGCATTTAAAGTTGTACACATACTGTTATATTTTTGCATAGCCAAAAAGCCTACTATTTAGAACGCAAATATGTGTTTTCAGATGGAACAAGGTTAATAATTTAACACATACTGTACGAGTGACCATTTCAATGCACATAGGCATGTCCTGATAAGTTATGAGAGTCCCAAGCACTCACGGACAACCCTCTTTATCCAGAGCCAGTTTAAGTATTCTTTGGCCTCTACATGCTGGTTTTGTGGCCTGTGTGTGGTGGTTCTAAAGGAGGAGAGGCCCTGCCCCAGCCCAGCTCTCTCACCAGCGGGGAAGCCCATGACGTTGAAGATGCGGTCCAGCTGATCGTGGTGGTAGGGGTTACTGGTCTTGATGTCCTCTTGGCGACAGTGGAAGATGGGCTCAGATGTCAACAGCTCGGCAAAGATGCAGCCAATCGCCCAGATGTCTGACAGATGCACAGGGTGGATTAGAGATATCAGGGCTCTACAGTGCTACCATTGTGGTTTCATATGATCCTAAATATTTTTATTTTGGCCACCAGTGCCCCTAGAATTTTTTATTTTTTTTAGTAATTGCTGGCAAATCATCAATACATCGAATATTTCTCAATCTGCGCCTAAATTTATTTGTGCTCCTACATTTTTCAACTTAGGAGCACGTGCTCCTTGTAAAATATGACAGTGTAGAGCCCTGGATATCACACTGTGTTCTAAACCACGCCCACACACAGACACCCACTTGAACATGCTTGCACACACACAACAGTAATTATCCTAGGATGGTGGCAGGATAGCTCAGAAGTTCAGCTCTTGGTACACAGCACACACACCCACCCACCCCGTGGCCATTCTCACCGATGGCTTTGGTGTAGTGCCTGGCACCTAGCAGTAGCTCTGGTGCCCTGTACCAGAAGGTGACCACCACAGGGTCCAGATCTGCTAACGGCTTCAGTGGGGAGTTAAAGAGGCGGGCAAAGCCCATGTCCGCTGTACAGCAACACACAAGAAAGAAATAAGCCACATAATATGATAATGTAGTATAACGCTCAAATAGTGTGTAATAGCCAGTCTATGTAGACATAAAGCAGTATGCTGAAAAAAAATAAACACTCCATCGTACCGATCTTTACTCGACCCCTCTCCGGCCCCTCCCCCATCACTAGGATGTTTGCAGGTTTCTGGGGAAAACAGATTAACGATTAACGGTTAATATCACCCAAATATTTACTTCCATTATCCTAATACCCACACTGATACACATTAAACGAGAGTAATTAAGATTCGTTTGGCCGCGTTATGCTGAGTAACATATGAATGGTTCAGGTAGTGTCAATGCTGTCCTCTGGTGGCGTAACAATGAAACTCACATCTCGGAGAGAAGCAGGCCAGGCACCTCCATTTCCTCCACCAGGGCAACCATACAGTGCTCAGCCACTGTACCATTTCCTGCATCCCTCTATTCCTCCCTCCCCCCCCACCCCCCCGCCATTTCCTCCCCTATTCTCCCTTCCTCATCCCCCACTTTCACCAGGTCTCTGTAGGAAACAGTTAGCGTGCAGGTAATGGATGCCCACTCTCCCTCCAAGTGCCCTTCTCCTCCCTCACCCTCACACAAAGGCCTTTCTCATTTGGGCAAAAGTCTGTTCTCCCGTCCGCTCTCCTCCGTGACCCAGAAACTGATAAGTGGTCGAGGAGAGTGTCAATTAGTTAGTAGGTGAATGGAGGAGTGTCCTCTCCTCTTCGATAGCCTCCTTTCATCGAGGATAGTCATGTGTATCCCACCGGAGTCATTCACAGAAGAGTTTTTATATTTGACACACCCCCTTTGAAGCAGTTGTTGCTTACGAGGAGAAAAGCAGGCAAACATTTAAAATGTATATGCTACTTATCCTTTTATCTATAAAATGTCTTGCAGAACGAGCTACATTTATTTCATCACTTTACATTTATTTTGGGATTCCACCCCTGTAAAGGTAATTTGCCTGATAACGCACAAATGGAGAGAATCTAATTTAATACAAGCACTTTTCCGTTCACGTTCCCTCTGCCTCTCAATTACCTTTGACATATTTCAAAAGGAGACGAGAGACGGAGGAGAGAGGACGCAGGAGTTGAGCAAATCCAATTGAGAAAAGGCCCAGGTCTCTGTGTAGGACCCAGTTGGCATGCAGGAAAAGGATGCACTCTCTTTCCTTCCCTCCCTCCCTACCCTCTCCTTCCTTCCCTCCCTCCCTCTCCTCTCCCCCTGTCCCTTACCAGGTCTCTGTGTAGGACCCAGTTGGCGTGTAAGTAATGGATGCCGTCCAGGATCTGGTAGAGCAGAGACTTGACCATCCCCCTGGGCAGTTGCAGGGGCTTCTTGTTAGCCTTGGACGCCCTGTGAAACTTTATGATGTGCTGTGGAGAGAGGGAGCATCATTAGTGTGTGTTGTCAATGTCTGTGTCAATGGATTTAAACAAGTGTGGAGGTAAAATATTCAAATGTTTATATAAAAAAAGTGTGTTTATGTAAAAACAAATGTGTACGTGTGTGTGTGTGTGTGTGTGTGTGTGTGTGTGTGTGTGTGTATATGTTTATAGTGTGGATGGATGTATCAGATACAAAATCTGTGAGAGTATCATGCAAATCATTCTGTTACTTTTAGATTACTTTCCCCTTAAAGAGGCATTAGAAGACAAAAACGAATATTGCCAATTGAACAACATCTATTGCAGGATAAATCAATGTTAAAGTTTACATAGCTGACCATAAATAAATGTTACAATTTACTTTATGGGTTGGTTATGTAGGCTTCTTCTAACCCCTTGCTTTCTACTACAGATAATATGGTTAGGCTTAATCTTTACATTAAAAAATACAATTTTAAAAAAGTGTCAGATTTCCAGTCATTGCAAATAATGTAATAAACCTTGATTTTCAACAATAGGACTTATAATTATAAATTATCTAAATTGTTTGACCTGAGCATAACCCAAAACAGAACAACTTATTAGCTTACTTTGTTGTTTATGAATTTGTCGTCATGGAGGACTGATTGGGCTCATTGCTTCGAGTTGGAAAAAAATGCTGCTCTCATTGAAATGTTGATATCTATATCATTTGCAGAGGTTTAAGTCTATCAAAAGTGTGTACATTAGAACATGTGTCCATTAGGCCTATGTTTTTTTTTTATCCTCACAAATTAGATTGAGCAATAAAAGCCCCACTCGTGGTCTTCTTAAAGTAAACCGGTTTCTGACAGTATGGAGCACAACACCAGAGTAGTTTAGAAGGGAGGAACTCCCTCTCATTTTCCCCATAAGCACTAAGCAGCTGTTGCATATTTTCACTGGCTGTTCACTGGTTGCAAAAACAGATTGATAGACAGCTTATTCTTCAATTCAACCATTATTGAGTAAAAAAAAAATGTGAACAGCCATCCACAATCCATGAGGCACAAATAGCTAAATGAGAGGGCAGCAGTGTGATTCATATCAATGCTCTATGTAGATATCAACACTAATGATATCTGTATGGCCCTTACCTCCAAGCTTTTATTCAAGTTGGATAATGTTTGGATGTCGACAGCAGTTGCACCATCAGAAGACATAGCATGGACTGTAGCCTACAAAAGCCTATTCCTGCTCTTTTCCCACAATCTATCAAGTGCAATTGGAGAGTCATCATAGTGGTCAGACCTTAAATTTGCCAATTTTTTCAATGCTGATTTAAATGCCACTGAGAAAACAGAAAGGTGTCAATGATTTTTTTTGCACAAACATTTTCAAAGTAATCCTAGAATTAATCATTTCGTTTTTCAAAAGTATCTGTAATCTGATTACTATAGTTTTGCTGGTAACGTAACTGATTACAGTTGGTTTATTTTTTATCCGTTACTCCCCGTGTGTGTGTGTGTGTGTGTGTGTGTGTGTGTGTGTGTGTGTGTGTGTGTATTACCCAGAGATCATGCTCAGCATAGTCGAAGAGCAGCCAGACTTTGCGGTCTGCGTGTGACAGGAACACCTTCTGCAGTGAGATCACATTAGGATGCTTCAGCTCCCGCAGTAACTAGAAGAAGAAACATTCATTCACACAGACATTATGGGATGTCTGCTCTTGAACTAAACAACACACTTACTGCAATCTCTCTGCAGGCCGACATGGAGATGCCAGTGCCTTCAATCTGCTTGAGGGCGTAGTCCTTATCATCCTTCCTGAAGACAGAAAAATATACAGCATCAACCCAAGTTCACTACAGTTCCCATGGGGCCTTGTTACACTGAGACATGGAGGCCAGCTGGCAGTTGGTGGTACATGAGTGGCTGAGAGGAGGGCAAAATGCTTACATTTCCTCCAGATTTATGTCATATAATCAAGCTCACCCCCATACCCCAATACAGTAGAGGGGAAACAGACTATGGCAGCTGGCAAGGGACACAAAGTTAGGTTAGCCCCTCACTAGTACAAACCCCTCCACCCGGCCCAAATCATCTCATAAACTGCTCTTTGTGCCTCCCCGGGCCATGTTGAACTCCAGGAGAACAAATTAGGGTATGAAAGGCTCGTAAAAAGCAGTCTCCTACAATAAACACAAACATCTTTGAACACTTAGGGCTGGTTAAAACACGGTTCCAGCCACCAGTCAGTCTGGCCATGTTTTAGACCAACTGCTTGGTGGGTCTGATTTGTGTCCTGAGGGTTTAGGTTCAACAACAAAGCCCAGTTACAGTAAAGGATCTGGGCTGGATTAAACAAAACATGGATGATCTGGACTCCACTTGGGTTTCGACTGGATTGGATGGGGTTGGACTAGGATAGGGCCAGGAGGACTGGACAAGACCACCAGTCTAGGATGGGGCTAGAGCACCAGACTAGGATGGGACCAGGAGGCCTGAACTAGACCACCAGACTAGGATGGGGCCAGGAGGCCTGAACTAGACCACCAGTCTAGGATGGGACTAGATCACCAGACTAGGATGGGGCCAGGAGGCCTGAACTAGACCACCAGACTAGGATGGGACCAGGAGGACTGGACTGGACCACCAGTCTAGGATGGGACTAGACCACCAGTCTAGGATGGGGCTAAACCACCAGACTAGGATGGGGCCAGGAGGCCTGAACTAGACCACCAGTCTAGGATGGGGCTAGACCACCAGACTAGGATGGGGCCAGGAGGCCTGAACTAGACCATCAGTCTAGGATGGGGCCAGGAGGACTGGACTAGACCACCAGTCTAGGATGGGGCTAAACCACCAGACTAGGATGGGGCCAGGAGGACTGGACTAGACCATCAGTCTAGGATGGGGCTAGAGCACCAGACTAGGATGGCGCCAGGAGTAATGAACTAGACCACCAGACTAGGATGGGGCTAGACCACCAGACTAGGATGGGGCCAGGAGTAATGAACTAGACCACCAGTCTAGGATGGGGCCAGGAGGACTGGACTAGACCATCAGTCTAGGATGGGGCTAGAGCACCAGACTAGGATTGGGCCAGGAGTAATGAACTAGACCACCAGTCTAGGATGGGGCCAGACCACCAGACTAGGACGGGGCCAGGAGGCTTGGACTAGACCATCAGTCTAGGATGGGGCCAGACCACCAGACAAGGATGGGACTAGACCACCAGACAAGGAGGGGGCCAGGAGTAATGAACTAGACCACCAGTCTAGGATGGGGCTAGACCACCAGACTAGGACGGGGCCAGGAGGCTTGGACTAGACCATCAGTCTAGGATGGGGCTAGAGCACCAGACAAGGACGGGGCCAGGAGGACTGGACTAGACCACCAGACTAGGATGGGGCTAGAGCACCAGACAAGGACGGGGCCAGGAGGACTGGACTAGACCACCAGTCTAGGATGGGGCCAGGAGGACTGGACCACCAGACAAGGACGGGGCCAGGAGGACTGGACTAGACCATCAGTCTAGGATGGGGCCAGACCACCAGACTAGGATGGGCTAGAGCACCAGACAAGGACGGGGCCAGGAGGACTGGACTAGACCACCAGACTAGGATGGGACCAGACCACCAGACTAGGATGGGCTAGAGCACCAGACAAGGATGGGGCCAGGAGGCTTGGACTAGACCATCAGTCTAGGATGGGGCTAGAGCACCAGACAAGGACGGGGCCAGGAGGACTGGACTAGACCACCAGTCTAGGATGGGGCCAGGAGGACTGGACTAGACCACCAGACTAGGACGGGGCCAGGAGGCTTGGACTAGACCATCAGTCTAGGATGGGGCTAGAGCACCAGACAAGGACGGGGCCAGGAGGACTGGACTAGACCACCAGACTAGGATGGGGCTAGAGCACCAGACTAGGATGGGGCCAGGAGGCCTGAACTAGACCACCAGACTAGGATGGGGCTAGAGCACCAGACTAGGATGGGGCCAGGAGGCCTGAACTAGACCACCAGACTAGGATGGGGCTAGAGCACCAGACTAGGATAGGGCCAGGAGGACTGGACTAGACCACCAGACTAGGACGGGGCCAGGAGGCTTGGACTAGACCATCAGTCTAGGATGGGGCTAGAGCACCAGACAAGGACGGGGCCAGGAGGACTGGACTAGACCACCAGACTAGGATGGGGCTAGAGCACCAGACTAGGATGGGGCCAGGAGGCCTGAACTAGACCACCAGACTAGGATGGGGCTAGAGCACCAGACTAGGATGGGGCCAGGAGGCCTGAACTAGACCACCAGACTAGGATGGGGCTAGAGCACCAGACTAGGATTGGGCCAGGAGGACTGGACTAGACCACCAGACTAGGACGGGGCTAGAGCACCAGACTAGGATGGGGCTGGACTGGGACAGAAGGGGAAGGACAGGGTGTCTGCAGTCTGAAATTAGCTCTTTGCCTTCATGGCCTCTGTATAAAATACCTTTATTGTAATAGCATAAACCTAACCAGTCCTTTCACTGGTAATAATTTATGAAGGGAGCAAGAAGAGAACAATAAACTTAAGATAATGGGAAAACTGGAATAAACATTGTCTGGCTGAAATGGCTAAATGCTTGGATACATCTGCAGTGGTTTGTGTCTCAGCCACGGACACTAACATGTTTAGGCTAAAATGTTCAATGCAATAAAAATATATTTTTTTGTGTCAAACTAGGCCTATGCAATAAAGTTAAAAGCCCAAGGTAATTAAACCACAATAGCAAAACAAACTCATTTGGGGATTGCTCAAAAACCATATATTCTAGTATTTTGAATAATAATTGGACATTACCATTTAGCCTATGAATTGCACGACAATGGTTCTCAGCATTGGTCTACATAAATTAGTCTAGCATATTATTATTATTTTTTACAAGTATCTTTAGTTGAAGAGAAAAAGTAATCGAGACATGTATAGAATAACATTGTGTGCAAGTTTTACAGTGCTTTTACTCCATTTTGAAATAGCGGCCAGAGAATTGGTGAGATTGCATAAACTCCAAAGTTAATAAGCTGTAGCCTAGTTTTACAGTAAGGAAAATAACACCCATCATCTCACTTCTTATTGGCAGAGACCTTCATAATCATAACATCCTGCAGCCTCAAATAATTAGACCACAGTAAAACACTTATATCAACAGAAATAACCCTTTTACTTGGTCAAAAGATAATAGCATAGTAGTGATGCACGATATCGGAATTGGCCGATATTAGCTAAAAATGCCGGCATCGCGGCCCGCGGTCTAGTTTAACGCTGAAGTGCAAAACCGATGTGCATACGTCTAACGTAGGTAGATGACGTAATGACGCCACGAAAAATACAGCGCTAAACAGAACAAAAGCAGAAAAATACTAAGCGCACACTTCCAACAACTAAACAAGTTCAAGTTGAGCAGTCATTTGAAAGACTAAGAACATTTCAGAGAGACAACTCAAAGGCGAAATCCATTAACGCCAAGATAATATAATTCATTATACTACTTGGTATGGGCGTCACGACTGACATTTGGACCAGCGATGGCAGCCCCATGAGCATGCGGAGTCTGACAGCACAGTGGGTCGACGAGGATTTCGTACTGAGGAATGCCGTATTGCATGCTCAAGAATGTGCTGGTTCTCATACCGCTGCTGCCATTTCAATAGCATCTGAGAACACGAACACACTCTTAGCACGATTTGAACAACTGACTGGAGAAATAAGCTAACCCTCTGTCATGGCACTAAAACGCCTGCTCAACAAAACTGAAGACAGACCGTGGGGTTAAAACTTACAGTACTCAAGTCGGTGAACATGCGATTCGGTGGTATTCTCTCTGAGCCTCTTTACCGTGTCGCCACCATACTCAATGCTAGGTACAAGGACCGCTACTTCGATGCAGACAATACACAGGGTGTACGTGAAATGTTAGAGTACAGCTGGACAGGATGGAAACGGACACAGTGATAGTGGACCAAGGAAGAGAGGCCACGTACACACAGAGCTGAAACTTCACTGCTTGACATGTATGATGAAATCCTGGCCTGGTTGAAAATGATTAGAGGGGGTGAGATTCCTCCATACAATGTAAAGTGCTTTAAGCATCTGGTGAAAAAAACTGCTTTATGTAAACCCATTTATGTATTGCGTAGCCAGGACGAACCAGATCCAGACACCTCAAACCCGCCAGAACAAACATTCCCTGCGCGCGACTGCACCTGCCCCTGACTTGCTTGGCTGCGTCTGTAATAGGTTATCACACAAAGGCTGGCCTACTTCACTCAGTTTGATCATATTACTGCGAAAATATTACATTTCGAAATGCAAAAAAATGACACGGCATAATTTGATACAAAAATATCCTCATTATTCTGTTTAGAGCTTAACTTGCTTGATGACTGCAATACCCCACATAAAATGTTGTTACAACACCCCCCGTTCTGTTCCGTTCAATCTGCGAGCGCAGGCGTCCTTTTAAAACTATACATGATTTGCAATGCATCATGCTAGCATACTAACTACAATACAGCAAGGTTAGCTGGTGGATTTAGCGAACACATTGCCCAGCTTTTAGTTACTGAAAGTTGTGGCTGCTTCGCGTGATGCATTGTTTTCTACATTATTTGCCCTTTGTGCTGTTGTCTGTGCCCAATAATGTTTGTACCGTGTTTTGTGCTGCTACCATGTTATGTTGTTTTAGGTCTCTTGTCGTGTTGTGTTTTAATTTTATTGTTGATCCCAGTTCCCGTCCCCGCAGGAGGCCTTTTGGTAGGCCGTCATTGTAAATACGAACTTGTTCTTAACTGACTTGTCTGGTTAAATAAAATAAAGTGCTGGGCCACTGTCAGTGCTCAAATCAGCTTTGTCATGGAACTCGAGCCCCTGTTCTCCAAGTACTATGACGTACTGAGTTTATTCAGTTGGTTCTTTAAAATGTTCCCCGTACTACGAGTTACAAATAGGTGTAACGGAGAGGGGGCCTTATACAGGAGCAACCAAGACAAACCGAGTTATATTGGGAGACTCGTGGACCTGAGGGCCTTCTTACTGGCTCTCATTATCAAACTCACCCATCTTTTCTCTTTGCTTTGTATACATGACCGTAGGTGCCTCTTCCCACTTTGCATCCCTCGTATTCAAACAGGTCCTCGACACGTTCTCTCTCTCCGGTCAGCATCACTTTGAAATCGTAGTCCATTCTCTCTGTTGTTTATGTCAATTATTTTCTTCTTCCTTTTAAAGCGCCGCTTGGGAGGCAACTTACTTCACAACCCCAGTTAGAATTTGTTGTTGCCTTCCCCCGCGTCGCTCTCTCCTCAGCCCTGTTTCCACATGTAATGGCTAGCTTTATGTTTACCAGAGAAGACGCAGGTTTCTTATCCGCGACGAAGAGCCAGGTATGGGCAGTAAAACTAGCTTCCCCGTTCTCTTGTATTATCTTGCTACTGCGTTTCTCCAGCCGGTATCACACTCTGGAGAACTGAAAAACCACGCACGGCACTGTCGTAAAATGTCGTTATTGCACAGAAATGGACGGGAGCTATATGTTTAGAACACCACGTGGATTTTAACTCTTTGTAACGTGAAGGGGAGACAAATTGTACTATTCAGACAAAAACATCTCGTTTTATGATCAGAACTTTGGTGCTGGCATCTCTGAAGCCAGTTCAAGTGTTTCCTCTCCACATTTCATGACAATTACGCCACTCCTTAATCATAATCTGATGTTGGATATCCAAAATTAGATAATTCTGGCGTCTAATAAAGGCATAAAGAGGAGTCAAGATATGCGCACGGACATTGAAAAACGGGGGGGAAATGTCATTGCTCTCTATTCATATATTTACCTTCAGACTGCTTGGAGAAAATGATCAACTGCGTGGTTATATAAAATACATTTGTGAAAAATAACCTGTTTCAAATTGAAAACAGTCCTCTTCACAATTAAACACATATGAATAGATTGATTGAAACACAATTATCTGTTATAATCGGCACCTTTTATTGTAGTCGTGCGGTTTCGTAAGGTAGGAACTAATCTGACACTGCTGGTCTTTGATCGGACAGTGAGAAGTGTAGCAAAGTTGGTCCCATCTTGGCTACATTGTAATCAGAGCGGAGAGGGAAGCAAACGCGTCGATATTACAGCTGCTGTGTCAGGTACAAAAATACCTCTACATTTTGTTGTCAACTCCATATTCTCGAGCTAAAAAAAAATATGTTTAGGTTGAGTATTGTATGCACTCAGTTCGTGTGTTGCTCGTTAAAATAATTGTCTTATTTGTTGGCGAAACCTTTCACCAGATAGCTAGCTGTCGACAACTAACAAATGCGTTGCGCATTCAAAATGACAGCTCGCCGCTTTGAAAGACAATGTGAAACCGGCGTATAGGTGTAAAGATTTTTATTAGTTGTATACGCTTATATAATTATTTTGCAATCGTTAGGTGACGATTCTTTGTCCTCCTCTACATAGTCAACTTGCATGGAGCCCGACTATTCTTTGTCATGTCCCTCCTCCGACGTGGCTGTGTGATCGTTCCTGCGTCGGTGATTGGTAGCTAGTAGGATGACACCGGCGTCAGTTTTGTTGGTCCTTTCTCCTGTGTCCTCCAACATAGCCTACTGTATGGTATGTTTTGTAGAAGCTGGAATATTGCTCTAAATGGCATGATTGTTGCCGTCTATACGGCCAACTCAATATTCATTGCGGTCTATTGTTGTGCCAGCGATGCTGTTGTGTGGAGGTTTCTGAATCTAAGAAGGTTAGCCTGCTAGATGTCGGAACTCAGAAGGTTCGATTTTTGTAGCCGATCAGCGACTAGTGCGGGCGGAGTAGAGCTCCAACGTCACATAAAAATAAGTTTATCAAAACGACTGATTTCAGCACCCAAAGAATAGTCCGCAATTACACAGAGCAATGTCTCAGCCGACCTCTTACTGGCTATGTCTCATCCCACAGCAGAATGGATAGTGTTGTTTTGACATGGTTTATGGCTAAAGGTGGGGCCACACAGGTTTAATAAAGTGAAGGCGTCTGATGTGGTAATGTCACAATTCTATTGATTGTTAAAAATACTGTTGACTTGAGGTTTTTCCCCAGGGAATTGGATGGTCTGTAAAGTTTTGTTCTAATCCATGTTTGTCAGTTGTATAGAATCAAAATGTGATCTCAACTTAACTGCTGCCTATGATTGAATGATGGATGTATTACTAAAGCAGTACCCAGGTAAGTACCAGCCAGGTGTCCCACATTTCTGACACCCCACCTACCGCCCTCTGTGTGCCACAGCGGATTCCATGGTGATGGACCCTCCTGGCGGGCGAGACGAGCGGCGTCGTCAGGCAGAGCGTCTTCGACGGGAGGAGGCGTACTATCACTTCATCAACGAGCTGAGCGAGGAAGAGTACCGCCTTATGAGAGACAGCAACCTGCTGGGCACACCTGGTGAGAGGAACCTAGAACACCTGACGCAGGGTTGCATAGCTCCAGTCCCCCAGGACAGCAGTGTCTGCTAGTTTTCCTCATCGTTTTTTAAATAACTGGCTAATTTGTACCAGGACAACCACGGGATAGGCAACTCCAGTCCTACAGGGTCCTGATTGGTCTCACACTTTTGCCCCTCTAGCACACCTGACTCTAATAATCAACTAATCATGATCTTCAATTTAAAATGTAATTAGTTAAATCAGCTATGTTTTCTAGAGATGGAGGAAAGCTGTGACCACTCTGGCCCCCGAGGACTGGAGTTGCCCATCCCTGCTTTATCCAATCAGTGGTGCTAATTAATGCCATGGAGAAACAATAACCATAGGACTGCAGCCCTGGAGTTGTCGTGCACCCCTGCCACAACCCAATAGACTGAAACCTGCTAATGCACCCTAATATAGGCCTACACACACTCATACATTGTGTAATAAAACTAGCACATTTTATAATGTAATGGCTTCATGTTGGCTACTAAGGGCTGAAAATGAATCTGGACAATCAAGCATATAAGTCCTCCGTCTTAACCTAACAGAGGACATGTTGTTCCCCAGGTGAGGTGACAGCGGAGGAGCTACGGCAGCGCCTGGACGGGGCAAAGGAGCGTGTGTCATCTCAGCCCCGCCCTGAACCACTCCCACAGAACACTGAGGCCGGAGAGGAGGAGGGGAGCAGCGTTGAGGGGGAGGAGAGCGAGGGAGGGGCAGGTAGGAATAATGAGCTATAGCGGTGGTAGTGGTTTTATGGGCTTATAGAGGTTATTGTGGGAAATTAATGCTAAAGGGTCTGTATAACCTAAACTGACAGATTGTTATGGGTCTCAAAAGGTTCAAGGCCTAATTGCTGCTGTATACTCACTCAGTTCAGTTTATTTATTATTGATCAAAGTACTAAAGTATTACTAGATAATTACAACTGACTCAGTTCAGTAACGAGCTGCTGTCTGTATAGCTACTGCTGAGCCGGGAGCAGAGACGTCTAACGGCGACTCACTGCTGGAGTGGCTGAACACCTTCCGACGTACAGGGAACGCCACGCGCAGTGGCCAGAGCGGCAACCAGACGTGGCGCGCGGTCAGCCGCACCAACCCCAACAGTGGAGAGTTCCGCTTCAGCCTGGAGATCAACATCAACCATGAGCAGCCAGAGCCAGGGGAGCACAGTGATGCCCCCGACCCCTCAGAGCTGTCCCCTGTCCCCCCTCCATCCACAGCCTCCTCAGCCTCCATACGCACTGCCCCCTACACCCCTGCCCGGCCCTCCCCCTATCCCTTACCTCGAGCTACCCAGGGCAGGAGGGCTCAGATCCGCCGTACACGCAGTAGTACCACCATCCCTCCTCTGACTCCCGCACCCCTCACCACACCCCTGCCCCACCCTACTGCTCTAAGCGGCACAGCAGCCCTCAACCTCCCACCACCCCCAGTCCCCATCACCCCCCCTATTCTAAATCCTTCAATAAGCCCTCCACAGCTCCAACCCCCAAGCAGAGCTTCCTCCCCAGGGGAGGAGCAGGAGGAGGGGGCTCCTACCCTGGACTTCCCCCGTGTACCTCCCCAGTCTGGCCCCCAGGTGGCGTCTGTGGGGCGTGAGCCTCGTAGCAACAGGACTCGATCTCGCGGCAGGACCCGCAGGGCTGCAGCAGGAGGTGGGACTACCTCCCGGTCATCTAGGAGACGTAGCCGCTCCCCTCTTCAGAGAAACCCCGCCCCTAACTTGGCTACCTTGCCTCCTAGTGGTGGGAATGGAAATGGTGTCTCTAATAATGGCCACACTGCTGAGCCCGGAAACAGAACTGCTTCTGTCTCCATGGAGACCGGTGAGGCCGTGTCAGAGCCGGCTGTACTAGCAGAGCCTGGCCCAGAGGCAGGTGAGCAGGGGGGAGAGGCACACACGGCTGGGTTGGTGGGTGCAGGGGGGGTGCGGCGCCACCCCACCATCATGCTGGATCTGCAGGTGCGGCGCATCCGACCGGGAGAGAACCGGGACCGGGACAGCATCGCCAGCCGAACCCGTTCCCGGGCCCGCGCCGCCGAAAACACTGTCACCTTCGAGAGTGACAGCGGGGGCTTCCGCCGCACAATCTCCCGCTCGGAGCGGGCCGGGATCCGGACCTACGTCAGCACCATCCGGATCCCTCTGAGGAGGATCAGTGAGACAGGATTGGGGGAGCCCAGCTCCACCGCCCTGCGCTCCATCCTCAGACAGATCATGACCGGCTTCGGGGAGCTCAGCTCCCTCATGGAGACGGAGGCTGACGCTGAGACCACCGAGGGCATGCCCGGTCACCAGGACCCTGTAGGACCCAATGCAAACACCAACACCGCACAGACCTACCGTAGCCACAGTAACGAGAGTGGAACTGTGGCGGGAGGCCAGGCAGCAGAGACGGAGAGAGAGGGGGGGGGCGATGAGGAGGAAGGAGGGCAGGGGAGGTTAGGTGGGAGTGGCAACGGTGGAATCCCAACCCCTGACGACGGTCGGCCGATGAGCAGGGACACAAACAACCTGGTAGAGAACGGCACGTTGCCCATCCTGCGGCTGGCCCACTTCTTCCTGCTCAACGACGAGGAGGACGAGGAGCACCCGCGTGGCCTGACCAAAGAGCAGATCGACATACTAGCCACGCGCACCTACGGCCAGGCCAGCCTGGAGGGGGAAGCGGGGCGCGCCTGCAGCGTCTGTATCAACGACTATGCCCAAGGGAACAAGCTGCGCCGCCTGCCCTGCGCCCACGAGTTCCACATCCACTGCATCGACCGCTGGCTCTCTGAGAACAACACCTGCCCCATCTGCAGGCAGTCCATCCTCCCTGCTCACCAGGACTGACCCTGCCCTGACCCCTTGAATCCCCTGACCACCACCGGCTTCACCTCGCCCCCTGCTGGCCGAACTGAGCATGCCCGAGCAGAGAGGACGGTACATGTACATAGCGCTTTAATGTTTTCATTTACCATTGCAATATTAATTGTGTTCACTCTGAAATGGTAGAACCCATAGGGGTAGGGGGGGGCTAATGCAGAGAATTAACGTGTTATTTTTTTAGACTTATTTTCAGCACCTTTGTTTTTTTAATGTATTTTCTCGTCTTGTTTCTCTTCGGCCTCTGTCACGATGCTTCTGAAGTCCACATTTACAGATAGCACTTAACTTAAAGAGCTACTATAGCTAGCCGCTGCTGATCAGTCTCGAACTCTTTCACCTGATACGCTGTGATGTCACAAATGGACTACAGCAATCAGTCAGTCGCTTCTGTAGATTTGATTTGGTTGACGATGTGTAAATATGTCACCGCCGCCGCCTGTGTTTTGGGGTTGAGAAGAGAGTCATCCTTGTTGCATTTTAAGCAGAAAACATTAAGTTAGAGCTAATATTGGAATCCTTCTATTTAAAGCTCCAACAACCCTTTTTAAAGTGTCCTCTATCATGTGTATGTGTTTGGACAAAGGCTATTGTGGTTCTATTTTACCTTTTTAATTACATTTTACTTGGCCAGTGGTCCCTAGGATGTTGTTGATGTCTGCCTACCTGTTCCAGCTCTTTAAACCTAGCCATCAAACCCCATAGATCCACAGTGGATGTCCAATAGTTCTTCAAATTAGTTGCAGCCTTTGACACTATTAGTAACACAAGTCAGAAAGAAACATCTAAAGCAAAGAAGTGTGTGAGGTAATTTAGCAGCAAGCACTTGTAGTTGGACTCGTCTGTTAGGGAGACAGGCAAATAATGCAATAACATGAAGGAGGAACGGAAGGACCGTTTTGTGTTAGATGTTTAAACTTTATAGTGCTGTTCTCTCTTGTTTACTCCTGGGCATTGATGAATAATTCATCTGTTGGGAGATGGAGAGTATCTGCTCTGTAGTATGCTCTCCCTCTATCCCCAGACTCCTAAACTCCTCAATCATCATCCCCCACTCCTCTAACGCACACGTGTCAAACTCATTCCACGGAGGGCAGAGTGTCTTGGTTCTCTCCACCCTTGTACTTGATTGATGAATTACGGTCATTAATTGGTAAGGAACTCCCCTCACCCTTGTTGTCTAGGTCTGTCTAATTGAAAGGACAACCAAAAACCTGCAGACACTCGGACCTCCGTGGAGTGAGTTTAACACCCCTGCTCTAATGTCTATGTTTAAAGCCCCTGCTTTGGGAGAACCTGCCTGTCATGGCCTGATTTCTATCACCTAAGTAGTTTCATGTTCACAAACCTGAAAGGAATGACTAGGTGAAAGCAAAATGGTGAAGCCTCCACTCAATCCATTTTCTACATCTATCCAATCCTTTCGGATCAGTGTCTTCCTCCATTAGCCTGGCTTAGATCTCAATTGGCTTTCCCTGCAGGCAGTATCACCCTGTTACCACCAGGGGCAGTGTTCACAACTACAGTATGACTTGGTGAGGACTGGAGACCAGTGGTATTGGTGTCCATGCAGGGCAGGGGTTTTCTCTCATTTTCATACTAACTTTGTTCCAAGCAGACTCATTAGACAGGGATGTGATACAGGAAACAATGCTCTTTCTGTACTGAAGTGTGTGTGTTAGCGCTGAAGGAAGTGATAACAGAATGTCTAATATGGTTCTGGAGAAGCATCAGTCAGTCGCCTGAATGTCCATCTATCTAAGAAAGAGTGAGAGGGTCCGTGGCCACCGAAATTCAGAAATGAATATTTATTCTGTTCCTATTTAATGAGAAACAAACTTTGAAATATTGAATGTGTTATGAGATTAAAAAAACAGTTAAGATTAATATGTATTCTGTTACTATGTAATATAAATAAACACAAGGGTTTTCTTCTGCTCCTTAACAAGGGAATTAAATACAGCTTTGTTATGCCTGGAGTTAATTTGTGAGCTCTTTATTTGCTTCCCACTGGGGACTTTGTGTTCCTCCCACAGGACCACTGTCTTTTCCCATATCTCCAATGACATTCTCTCCCTGTGGTGTGAACAACTGTACCTCCTATCATATCATGACAAGTCTTGGTTTTTACTTTAATTTTAGATGGCTCTCTCGCTCCATAGGCTAGAAGTAACTCAGGCCTAGGCCTATGGAATTAGATTAACGTCAAACTAAGTAGGACAGTGAGGTTATGATCAAAGATGCACATGTGAAATGGTCATAGTACAGAAGTGCTAATAGCCATATTCCCTAGTAGTTATCTATTTAGCCTACCTCTGCAGTGTTGGCCTTTCTGCGCCTATGGCCCGACCAGGCTTACTGAATGAGTTAGGCTATTTTTATGCTTGACGTGATATTAGACTTAACTTAGGGCACACACTCAGCTACATGAATGTCCAATTGAAGCAAAGTGAATCAGGATGAAGGAACGAGATTCACTCGAGTATCCTACTTATGCAACGGATCAGGCTTTTTGTGATCTTGGCTGAGGACGCGCGCACGCACGCACAAACACGTCTCACCCCTATGCGCGCTCTCGTCGCTGCTGAGCCGACCCATCGCCGTCCCTCGTCCAACGACCGAACATGATTCACCTCCCAGCGAACGCAGCCTTGTCCCGGGCCCGCATTTCCCCGCTTTGTACGTGAGCCACGGGCATGCCAGCGCCCCGGCCGCCCTCTTCCAGGCTAATACAGACCCCCCGCTCAAGATCAGGATGTACTTCAACCGGCGATCGAAGAAGATCCACAGCGAGGGTGGTAAGCATGACAAGAGGGGCGGAGGCATGTAGCCTATAGTACAGTAGCTTACAGTACATACTAGTACAGCTCCATTGGTAGCTATAGGGATCGAACTGGCAGTGTGGACTTGGTTCTAATGTCACAATCGGTCCTATTCTATAGGCCTATGCGTGTTATATTAGTGGGGCTATAGGATTGGGATAGCCTTGTTGAGCCCAGGACTGCGGCACGGGTGGCGGTGCAGCTGCTTATTACGCCTGTCATATACAGTCAGTACAAACAACAGGGCTATTCTTCTATTGGCACAGACAGACTCGGGATGGGGTCGCTGCGCTTCAACTGAACCAATTTCCAATGCTTTGTATGATGTATTAATGATGCTGCAGATATGACAGTAAAGACAGGTAAATGGAGATTATTGCAGGTGAGCGGAACCGAGTTGTCATGGCCTCACTATAAACAGAGTTCGCACCCATCCTTTGCGCGTAATAGTCTATGTAGGCTAGCCTAGACATAAATTCCAATGGATTTTTCCAAGGAATTTCTTTCTTTTCTCTGGGAGAAGGGTAAATGGTACAGGGTGCATACTGTCAGGATAGGACTTTTTTTATTTTTTATTCTGAGCACGTAAATTAGTTCGGCGGCACGGTGGGAGAGCTTAACACCTTCAATGACTTAAAGGGCACGTGACTATTTAATTGATCTTATTCTAAGCCCCTCGCGGGAAGGCCATCATTTATTAAAGTCACGCGGAGCCCAGACAGGCGGACACCAAATATGTGCTTTCTAGGCCTATATAGTTGTGCAGCATAATGTTGTTTTTTTTGGAGGGGAAGGGGGGGGCTATTCAATGCACCTTTGTCCCCGAAAAAAAAGTAATGCGTCACAGATGCGCCTTTGCATTTACAGGGACAGCCGAACACATCGTTGCACTGCACCCTCCACACAGCTCATAGTGATTTGTCCACGGACTCGTATGCACACACAGCAAGTCCTAGCATGATTATTTGCATTTTTGGCTGCGTCAGGGAGTGAGTGCTGTGGGCTAAAAATAGGTTTTTGGCCAAACTGCAAGGATTAAAGGGGAGGAGGTCAGTGTTTTGGGAGATAGCTGGCACCGCCGCAGGGGCAGGTTTGACAGCGATGCCGCTGGAGATGAGAGAACAGTTTGTTTGCTGTTGCGTCTATAGGGGCTTTGGAGGGATTGTGTGGCTGAATGTCCATGAATGCTGGCACAAGTACATTGTGGGGCTGCTGTGTGTTTGTGTGTGACTGTGCTTTGCCTCCAGCAGGTTCCAGAAATAGAAAGCAGCTAGGGCATATTGTCAGGATAGAGAGAGAGATTCGCCAACTGGGTCAGGTCAGTCTGTCTCCAGGCTAGGGATCCCCATCAGAGTGAGAGAGAGAACAGCATCAATATGGTTTCCATACATGGACATCACTACTTCAACCCCAAATCTTTAGTTAGTTCAGAAAATGGCTATTACTCTGGGTTAATTAGTACCGTCAGGAGTCAAGACAGAAAGACACATCAAAGAACAACCCTTTGTAGACCTATTCTCTCAACAGACCCCACCACACACACACACCTTAGTCCCTTATTAGACTCTCCTTTGCCCTCTTGAAGGTGTTTCCGTGTCCCACGTGGCCAGTCACTGTGTTCTTTTGCACCTTCTCAGCTCTTCTTGGTTAACTTCAATCTTCCCCACAATCCTTCTGACCTGGACTTTAGCCATAATCACCCAGGCTCTTACAGCCTGGTGGCCTCACTGGCCTGATCTGTCAAACACACTGATGACTGACAGATGTGTTTTAAACACATGTGTATCACAGGAGGTTGGTGGCACCTTAATTGGGGAGGACTGGCTGTGGTAGTGGCTGGAGCAGAGTGATTGGAATAGTATCAAATACACTATATTTATACAAAAGTATGTGGACACCCCTTCAAGTTAGTGTATTCAGCTATTTCAGCCAAACCCGTTGCTGAAAAGTGTATACAATCGAGCACACAGCCATGCAATATCCATAGACAAACATTGTCAGTAGAATGGCCTTACTGAAGAGCTCAGTGACTTCCAGCGTGGCGGCGTCATAGTATGCCACCTTTCCAACAAGTCAGTTTGGCAAATTTCTGCCCTGCTAGAGCTGACCCGGTCAACTGTAAGTGCTGCTATTGTGAAATGGAAACGTCTAGGAGCAACAACTGCTCAACCGCGAAGTGGTAGGCCACGTAAGCTCATAGAATGGGACCGCCGAGTAATGAAGCACATAAAAATCGTTTGTCCTCAGTTGCAACGCTCACTACCGAGTTCCAAACTGCCTCTGGAAGCAACGTCAGCACAAGAACTGTTCATCTGGGAGCTTCATGAAATGGGTTTCCATGGCCGAGCAGCCGCACACAAGCCTAAGATCACCATGCGCAATGCCGAGCGTTGGCTGGAGTGGTGTAAAGCTCACCGCCATTGGTCTCTGGAGCAGTGGAAACGTATTCTCTGGAGTGATGAATCACACTTAACCATCTTGCAGTCTGACAGACGAATCTAGATTTGGCACATGCCAGGAGAACGCTACCTGCCCCAATGCGTAGTGCCAACTGTAAAGTTTGGTGAAGGAGGAATAATGGTCTGGGGTTGTTTTTCATGGTTCGGGCTTGGCTCCTTATTTCCAGTGAAGGGGAATCTTAACGCTACAGCATACAATGACATTCTAGACGATTCTGTGCTTCCAACTTTGTGGCAACAGTTTAGGGAACGCCCTTTCCTGTTTCAGCATGACAATGCCCCGTGCACAAAGCGAGGGCATACATAAATGGTTTGTCGAGGTCGGTGTGGAAGAACTTGACTGGCCTGCAAAAAGCCCTGACCTCAATCCCATTGAAGACCTTTGGGATGAATTGGAACGCCGACTGAGAGCCAGGCTTAATCGGCGAACATCAGTGCCCGTCCTCACTAATGCGCTTTTGCCTGAATGGAAGCAAGTCCCTGCAGCAATGTTCCAACATCTAGTGGGAAGCCTTCTCAGGAGAGTGGAGGCTGTTATAGCAGCAAAGGGGAGACCAAGGCAATGTTAATGCCCATGATTTTGGAATGAGATGTTCGACAAGCACGTAGCTTGCATGTAGTGTACATCAAACACATGGTTTCTATGTGTTTAATGCCATTCCATTTACTCCGTTCCAGCCATTATTATGAGCTGTCCTCCCCTCAGCAACCTCCACTGATGCACACACACACACACACACACACACACACACACACACACACACACACACACAGGATGTGAGGGAAAGGGATGAAGAAAGAGAAAGAGAATCTCAAGTGTGTGCATGAAGTTCCAAAGTACAAAAGTCCCAAAGGACACATAGATAAGGTGTGTTCTGACAGGAGAGAGTGACCTATCCTACATGTGACACATAGATAAGGTGTGTTCTGACAGGAGAGTGACCTATCCTACACGTGACACATAGATAAGGTGTGTTCTGACAGGAGAGAGTGACCTATCCTACACGTGACACATAGATAAGGTGTGTTCTGACAGGAGAGTGACCTATCCTACATGTGACACATAGATAAGGTGTGTTCTGACAGGAGAGAGTGACCTATCCTACATGTGACACATAGATAAGGTGTGTTCTGACAGGAGAGTGACCTATCTTATATGTGACACATAGATAAGGTGTGTTCTGACAGGAGAGAGTGACCTATCCTACGTGACACATAGATAAGGTGTGTTCTGACAGGAGAGAGTGACCTATCCTACATTTGACATATAGATAAGGTGTGTTCTGACAGGAGAGAGTGACCTATCCTACATGTGACACATAGATAAGGTGTGTTCTGACAGGAGAGTGACCTATCCTACATGTGACACATAGATAAGGTGTGTTCTGACAGGAGAGAGTGACCTATCCTACATGTGACACATAGATAAGGTGTGTTCTGACAGGAGAGTGACCTATCCTACATGTGACACATAGATAAGGTGTGTTCTGACAGGAGAGTGACCTATCCTACATGTGACACATAGATAAGGTGTGTTCTGACAGGAGAGAGTGACCTATCCTACACGTGACACATAGATAAGGTGTGTTCTGACAGGAGAGTGACCTATCCTACATGTGACACATAGATAAGGTGTGTTCTGACAGGAGAGAGTGACCTATCCTACATGTGACACATAGATAAGGTGTGTTCTGACAGGAGAGAGTGACCTATCCTACACGTGACACATAGATAAGGTGTGTTCTGACAGGAGAGTGGCCTATCCTCCACGTGACACATAGATAAGGTATGTTCTGACAGGAGAGAGTGACCTATCCTACATGTGACACATAGATAAGGTGTGTTCTGACAGGAGAGTGACCTATCCTACATGTGACACATAGATAAGGTGTGTTCTGACAGGAGAGTGACCTATTCTACATGTGACACATAGATAAGGTGTGTTCTGACAGGAGAGAGTGACCTATCCTACACGTGACACATAGATAAGGTGTGTTCTGACAGGAGAGTGACCTATCCTACATGTGACACATAGATAAGGTGTGTTCTGACAGGAGAGTGTGACCTATCCTACATGTGACATATAGATAAGGTGTGTTCTGACAGGAGAGAGTGACCTATCCTACATGTGACACATAGATAAGGTGTGTTCTGACAGGAGAGTGACCTATCCTACACGTGACACATAGATAAGGTGTGTTCTGACAGGAGAGTGACCTATCCTACATGTGACACATAGATAAGGTGTGTTCTGACAGGAGAGAGTGACCTATCCTACATGTGACATATAGATAAGGTGTGTTCTGACAGGAGAGAGTGACCTATCCTACATGACACATAGATAAGGTGTGTTCTGACAGGAGAGAGTGACCTATCCTACATGTGCAGAGAGTCCACACTATTACCTGCTCATGCATTCAACGCCAAATCTTTACTATAGATGGACATATGCTAATCCAAGTATGAAATCCAGGTATGTATTCTGACCAAGTGTGTATTCTGACCAAGTGTGTATTCTGACCAAGTGTGTATTCTGCAGGTGAAGTGCTGTCAGGTATTGTAGAGGTGTATAGCTGGATGACTCTCTCTGATCTCAGTACTACAGTGTTTACAGGTTCTCTATTCTGTTAACTGAAGGCTTCAATTGCAAACCAAACAGTGACATGTAAGGGAAATGTTGACAGTTCTTCACTGAGTATTGGGTGACATTACTATTCTGTGTGTGTGTGTACAGTCCCCAAATAAGTGTGGTTTGTTTACTAGGTATAAGGATATAATGAGATAAATCAGGTTTATTGTCTGTGTGTCTGAGGCGGGTCTGTTGGAGACAAATAATTCCTGGTTGTCATGGCTGCTAGGTTGTTAAGGATAATCTAGAGGCGAAAGAAACGCACACCTATTTAGGTGAGGTGCTGGCTAGCGGAGTGGAACACTTAAAAATAAGGATAGCCGCACACTCTAGGAGCTCAGACGAAGACAGCTTGTCTGTCGAAACGTTGGACATAAATATTTTTGCATCTGAGCTCCTAGAGTGTGCGGCTCTCCTTTATTTTTTTTAGGTTGTTAAGGATACCATTTGGGGAATAAATGGTCTCTATGGACAGACGTGTGGCTGGTACGGTGAGTATTGTGAGCTGCAGAAAAACTTCAGAAGGCAATGAGACCAGTTGACCACAAAGGAGCAGTGTTGTACAACCGTCATAGGACTCAAGACAATGTCAACCATTTTCCAACAGCATTGACATACTTTGTACGCGTACTTTCATACATGCACACACACACAAACTCAATTTCAATTGCCTCTTTCAGACTCACACCTGAACTCACCACTCACATATACACATCATTGACTTACTCACGTGTGTGTGTGTTGTTGTGTGCGCCCGGATCCGGCCCACAGTGGCGTTACTGACTGACCCTCTGTCTTGTGTGTTGTTCTCTCCCGTCCCGCGGCTGGTGGCCTGCTCCCTGATCTCTGTCTCTCCCGTCCCGCGGCTGGTGGCCTGCTCCCTGATCTCTGTCTCTCCCGTCCCGCGGCTGGTGGCCCGATCTCTCTCCCCCAGAGCAGTTAGTGTTGACTCTCATTAGGCAGGAGAAGTCTCCTGACCACCTGGACCCAGAGCTGGGCGTCGGCGTGGCCGCCATGCGCTCCCGACTCGCTAACAGGTTTGAAAAAAGTGAGTTGGAGTCTTGTCTTACACAGGCTGGCCTGGCTGGCGCTCCCCACATCTTGGAGTTCACTAGTGCATGCACTGGAATAGTAGCCTATAATGACTAGAGCAGCGGTTGGGGACAATTCTATTTAATGAGTGAATTTCAATTGAGAATTGACCCCAACCCTGGACCAGAGCACAGTGGTAATCACTAACCCTGATACCAGAGGAACACTACTCTCTAGGACCAGGGCTGGTGACTGCTGGACTCGGCTGGTCTGCCTGTCTGCACAGTCACTGCATGTGCTTGTAGTAAATACACTTGATTAGCATTCACACCAGTGGAGGCTGCTGAGGGGAGAACAGCTCATAAATAATGTCCAGAGTGGAGCGAATGGAATGGCATCAAATACCTGGAAACCATGTGTTTGATGTATTTGATGCCATTCCACTGACTCCGCTCCAGTCACTACCACGAATCCATACTGTATTGATCACCATGTATTCACTTCACATGATCTAGTACACATTGACAAACACACTCATTTACTATACATACAGACACCCAGAACCACATGGTATGCTTGCATACATGTAAATAAAGCACACGTACCCATGTCCCATGCATATGCACATGGCATCCTTTAAGCATGCACATAGATGCATGCATGTGTTTGGGTGCAGTCTGGGTGTTGACTGTTGAGTTAGATTGGGGAAGAGTGAGTGAGAGGGTGAGCAAGGGAGTAGTTAACTGCATGTTGGGGGACGTTGCATGTCTAAATACAAAATGTGTCACTGCTGTAATTGTGTGTGTGTGTGTGAGTGAGTGAACAGTACAGTACAGTATAGTATATGGGATTAAGTATACATGTATATTGCGCGTGTACAGTCTCTGGTCTCACCTGTTGGATTATCAGTGTATGGATTAGCAGGTAGGGGAAGTTGCAAAGCAGACAGAGAGAGGATTACTACCCCAGCCTGTACTGCAGGAAAGAGGCGCTCCACCTTCTCACCATTCACTCCGTCGCCGTAGTAATTGGACACACTGGCTGTCCTAGCAACCAGCAGACCTGCAGGTCAACCTTAACCAGGAAGTAGACGACTTGACTAGAGGTCACCTTGGGGACAGGAACAGCCATGGCACCTCATAGAGGTCAGGCAGTCAGATGACGCTCCTCCGTAGGTAACGCTATCCTGACCTCACAATGGGAGGAAGTGGGGTGAACTGGGGGAACCTCCGATTCACCAAGAATCCTTCAGAGGGTGGGATCTTCAACTGAGCTGTCGAGTTTGTAGTTTGCATGGACTATGTTTTAAGTCATATGACTGACTTTGTATGCCTTTGACTGTACAACAGTTCCCTCTGTTGTATGGATTCTTTTTCCTCTTTTGGTTTGTGGCTTTGACTGAGTGTCTCTATCTGACTGTCACATTAAATCGGTGGACATTACAATAGCGATGTTGAAAACTGTTTAAAACACAAAGCTGACGGTCGGGCTAAAAGCTGGTGTATAATAAGCGCTGAGGGAGCTGCAGTGATAGTGTCTGACATCTGAGTTGTTTTCTGAGTGGTGGCATGGCTGCGCCACAGAGGCACAATGTCTGCTGAAATAAGGCACCAGTCATACAGGAAAGAGAGAGGATGAATTATGCAGCCTCCCTCTATCCATTATTCAGAATAGCGCCTTGCTTTATAGCCATGAAAAGCTGGCACGGGACCAGGTAACACGGGTCAGGTAAAAGGTAACACGGGCCACGCACAATCCGTGGGGCGACGCACAATTGGCATAGCGTCGTCCGGGTTAGGGGTTAGGGAGGGATTGGCCGGTAGGGATATCCTTGTCTCAGTATGTAAAAAAAAAAAAAGAAAATGTAATAAAATGTATGCACTCTACTGTAAGTCGCTCTGGATAAGAGCGTCTGCTAAATGACTAAAATGTAAATGTAAATGCCAGGTAGTGACCTTAAGGGTTGAGGGGTCAACCCAGAGCCAAACTACGGGACTGAGCTAGTACAGTAAAGATGGGCCAAGCTGTGTCGGATTGAGCTATTGATGCGTTTTGAGAGGGGGGTGATAAAACAGGACTCTACCAGGTATATTTATTTTTGATTGCATGTGTGGTTATATCAAGATGAGAGTAGTTTTACCGGCCTTTTACAAGGTCATTCATATTTTGCTGAACACGCACAAACGTGCACTACATTGCACCCGACACTCAAAATATTTGCACACAGGCTACCCACCATTCTGTATTAACCAATGAAGAATCAGTTTGGTATGACACTCGAGGGAGAAGCTTTAGGGCCTCCCGTTTTAAAGTTTATAGAAGGGTGTGATAGCTTGTTGATTTTTGAGAATGTCTCCACATGCTGAAGTATGCTGTACTGACGAAGAGCTGCTAAATAATGTCTTGCCGTCCTCAACAAGTTCTGTTTGAGTATTCTTTGAGTCCGTCAACTCTTCAGTAATGAGTTATGGTGGTGACGGTGCTTCTGGTTCTGATCCATCAGGGAGGAGGAACACAGAGCATTGATCTGCTCATGGACATATCAGAGATGTAGCAGGCTGCTGAGATTGTCAATATTGATCTGCTAGGAATAAAGTGTAGAGTAAAGAGGAGAGAGAGAGTGAGAGTAGGAAGAGAGAGGTAGGTAGAGTAGGAAGAGAGAGGTAGGTAGAGTAGGAAGAGATATGGATGAGTGGAGGTATACCGTAAGGACGGAGAGAGGTAGAGTGGGGAAATGGAGGAAACACAAAAAACACTAAACAAACACAAAAATGCTGGGTTGTTAGGATGACCCAACTGCTGGGTTGTTAGGATGACCCAACTGCTGGGTTGTTAGGATGACCCAACTGCTGGGTTGTTAGGATGACCCAACTGCTGGGTTGTTAGGATGACCCAACTGCTGGGTTGTTAGGATGACCCAACTGCTGGGTTGTTAGGATGACCCAACTGCTGGGTTGTTAGGATGACCCAACTGCTGGGTTGTTAGGATGACCCAACTGCTGGGTTGTTAGGATGACCCAACTGCTAGGTTGTTAGGATGACCCAACTGCTGGGTTGCAGGCATTGGGTCACTTATTTGGCTTGTTTTCTGTAGACCTTTCATGCAGTCAAATTACCTAGTGGCCTCATGGGTGGAATGTTATGAATATTTTTCATAATTTCATAATTAATGGCAATTAACAGTTTTGTTATATTTCAGTCTTCTGTGATGTGTGTAAGTGTAATATTGGGATGCAAACTCAAAATGTAATACATTTCAACTATATCTGACATGTTACAGGTGTCTTCTTTTTTTTAAGCCCATAACCATGTGTGTGAGGTGTATACTTTTGTTTCAAAGTATATCTGTTTAAGACTATCAAGAACCACTGTGACCCTGATTTGCCCATTGCAGTAAAAGGTTAGAAATAGCAGGGTTGGGTTGATGATGCTGGGTTATAGGGATATGACCTAGCGGGTCAGATCAGAAGACTGGGTGTGCTGCTTATTAGGGGTGTGGCTTTCAGATAGTTATTTTTGGCCACCTGCAAGAGTAAATTGAAATCCCGTTCATCTGTTTTGCTGTATTGTTATCACATTGGAGTCAGGGTGTTTGCAGGGTTTGGTTCCAGACCAGCTCTAAAACACCTGATTCAACTTATCCTAGGGGATGTGTGAATCTCACTCCTCAGCCATGTGTCCCCACTTGCCCTGCCGAATAGCTAGCTTTTCGGAGGCGCTGACTGGTAAGACTTTGAGAAGGCGATCACGTGTGCTAGCAAGGCAGAGGTCCTAAGTTTGAGCCTCGCTGTGAGCCGTATCAGGAGGAAGCGGTTCTCGCTAAGCAAGCAGCGTGATGTCCATTACACCCGTACACACTGTGGCACCTGTATGTAGTTCTTATGTTCCTTCCTTCATGCCAGATGCTTACCTGATATGCCTGGCAAGACCTTGCGGTGATCTCCCCTCCTAAACATGTGTCACTGTCCCCATTCGAGTGGAAAACAGGAGGTGCCTGAATATTGATGCTATCAGGGGCTCTAATGACCTGGGCTTTTGACTGGGTCATTTCATCCAAGTCACTTCACAGTAGAGCCCTGCACGGGCATGAATTTTAAGCTCTAGCACTACCCATGCTGCAACATTCAGGCCCTACCCTACCCAGGGACGACTGCTTCTGACAAATTTAAGGCCCTGCCCGAAACCTGAAATTAGAAATAACTTCCTCCGATAGTAAATCCATTAGCTGCTCCTCTCTGTCCCTGCGCTCTGTTCATGGTAGCTCTGAGTCTGTGAGTATCCATAGCAACGGCTCCATTTGGGCTGCTCTGCTCAATGAAGAGACATGAGAGAGAACTTAGCTATACTTTTCGTCACTCTAAACTGAAACAAAACTCAAGGAACATTATTATTTTCTGTGAAATAATCTCTCCTGTTTTATATTTGATGAGGTTGAAGCACTTCTGACACCACGTTATGATCTTAGTCAGATATGACTGTACTGTGCATCAGAGCATGAGCAAATGACTCAGCTTCAAAATGTCAGTGATCAATTTAGTGATACCTGAGCCCTGCCGTACCCTAGTTACCCTGCCTTAACTCAATGTATAATATCTGGGCCCATCGGGCTGGGGTCAGGTAGCAGACGTCTACTTCACAGGCTATACAGAAATAACTTAGTAATGTTATTAGGTTGAAATATACAGTTATAGAACTTGGGCTGGGGCTCTCTCCATGTTGGCTGTGACCCATTGATTGGCCTCTCTGGGGAAATGATCACCCTATTCTAACATTCAATATAGTGGAAACCGGCGCTTATTATTTGTCTGAATTATTGATGGATTAATGGCTGTTTTTATTTCCAGACCCAGACAGCGATCCAGACAGGGCCCATTCTTGTAAGAATTGATTGCCAATTGTATTGCTGGTGAGGTTTGGAGTAGCACCTGAAGTTAGTTAGAAATTGAGCTGCACCAGGGCCAATATTGCAGCTTGTTCCTGACTTCATATAGCCTGCCCTGAATAGTGAATGTAGACTGAACCTCATAAGCCCCCAGAAAACGGTCTGGGAAACTGAGGATAGTGATCTCATGATGAATGACTCGTCCCCTTTCAAGTGTAATTTAAACTGGTAAACCGAGCCTGCAATGTCAGACCACAGACACAATACCAGTCTCGGGGGCTACTGTCCCTTTAAATACGAGCCCTCAGCCCGCCCTCGGATGGGAACACCGTAGTCAAGGCTCCACGAGAGATTGGGGCCGTTGTCTGGTGTCGAAGCATCATCTAATGCACCTTGCAGAGAGACAATTGTTCAAAGCCTTCTCTAGACCGCCAGAGAAGCGCTGATGAAACGGAGGCGGCGAAGGTCTGTGTCCTTGCTTGGGCTATTCTCACAAGCAGTCGGGAGCTTCCCGGACAGCGAGGCCAAGGGAGAGGAGACGAGTGACGGGCGTGCTCCATCTGTCCTCACCGGGGCTTGTTGTGCCAGCTGGGTAAAATATTCCGTCACGTCCAAACCTGATTGTCTCTATCTCCCCCCTCCATTATTTAGCGCAGCCCGATGACAGAAAATGTTCCTCCGACGCTCAGTGGGTATGCAAGTCGTGCTGATCGCAGCTTGGCCTTGATTTTATACGAGAAAACTACAAAGGAGGGGGGACTCCGTAGGCAGTGCAAACGCGAAGCGAATTATGCAGCGTCGGTTCGGGTTCTTCGCTTGGGTGATAATGCTGTTGCATTATGCGCACATAGGGCGATGTAACAAGTCCCGCTGTTTGATAAACAAATACACAATGTTTCCGCGCGGATGAAAGGAGTCAAACTCACTGTGTTTGTTTGACCATTGTGCATCCCTCATCACATTCTATACAAGGGGACCCGTGGGCGTCGAGCGGCTTGTGTGTGTATTGGTGATGGAGCTATAGCATGGCAATTCCATGGTAACAGAGTGATGCTGAGACTCGCTTTAAAATGTATGTCAAACAAAATCCAATTACGGCAAAGTTAAGCAAACCAAACAACTAATGCACAAGCACAAATTAACAATTTCCAGCGAAAATGTTACAAAACACAGTTTACTTGAAGACGGCACAAACAGTAGAAATAGGCATTTTGTTATAAAACTACACTGTTCTTCAAGTAAATGTGTTTTTGTTAAAAGTTCAGTGACTTGGTTAAAGTAACTTAGAAATAATTATTTTTAGTTTGACATTTTAAAGTTTAAAAAAATCTGAGTCTCAGCATCACTCTTTTGGAATTGCCCAGCACCGAGCGAGGCAGCGCACTGAAAGAAGAGGGCTGTTTAGAATGGGGAGGTGGGTACGTCATTGACATCGACCGCCAGCTTACACCCGCATACAATAGCCCTACCTGTTTCTGCCCTCCACTTTTGAACTGTAAACCACGTCTCTTATGTCTCTCCCTGTCTCCCACACACACTTACCCTAGCCTCGCCTCTCTCCCATCAATCGAACGGTGCAGGAACCTCTTGTTCATCCGCCGGCTACCGCAAGGCAGATGATGAGATGTCCGGGACTACTTCGCAGGCAGATCCCATAGATGCTACGGCACGGACGATTCTGCTAAACCAACCTCAGAACACCAAGTTCTGTGACAACCATGTCAGGTAAGATTTCACCTGGCTACAGCATCATTATCATCAAGTTACTGAATACAGACTTTAATTGCCTTTCCAGACAAGTTGTGATATTATAATTGACTACAATAGTTTGTTAATAGTTTTAGGGATTTATTTTCACAGTTTTTTTTGTGAAATAGGTTTTGTAATAGGCTATATGAGTTAATGGTCCAGTTATGGAATAGTAAAGGAGGGTTGTAAATGATCATTAATTATGCGTTGGAGGGCGGCATCAAAGGGTTGTTTTTAAGTTCAGTGCATCTGAGGAAAGTGCTTAACATTTCCATTTACTGTTCTTAATCAATAATACCTCATGCATTTTAAAACAGGCACTGAAAGTAAAGTAACTACAGTGAGTTTGTAGATGTTAATAGAAGCTCCTCCGGTACTAATGGTAGGCTACATTAACAATGTATGAATAGAATAGTTATCCTTGAATTGTCTCTAAATCTAATAAGACATTCTGTAGTGTGGTCCAGGTCTGGTCACTGATCAGGTTACTATGTGCTGTCCTGATCAGATGAAACAAACAACCTTCTCACATTACATTTTAAAATGCCAAGCCCAGAGTTTTCACTAATTCAATACAATTTTATTGGCCTACTCTTAATTTGGGAGGTGTTGGTAAGCAGGGGACCCAGCCCTGCTTGTTAACAGTGCCAATCTCTAAAGCAATAACATTCACAACCAGTTAGTGAATGTTCTGGTGTGTGTCCATCTCTTGTGGGCAGAGATGGGCAGCATGTATTTGAAATTAGTATTTTAATTACTTCTGAGTATTTTGTCATTTGAATTACACTTGGCTGAACTACACTCCAATGTATTTTTAAAAAATACTGTAATTTGTATTTTCCAAATACAATGTCTTTTCGATACATTTTCTATATATTTGGCCCCCTTTCACCCTCCATTGGTATCAGAAGTCTGATAACACTATGGTGTCATAAAAGCGTCTGCTAAATGAACTAAATGTACAGTTGAAGTCGAAGTTTACATACACTTAAGTTGGAGTCCTTAACTTGTTTTACAACCACTCCACAATTGTTTTGTTAACAAACTATAGTTTTGGCAAGTCAGTTAGGACATCTACGTTGTGCATGACACAAGTCATTTTTCAAACAATTGTTTACAGACAAATGAAATAATCTATAACTCACTATATCACAATTCCAGTGGGTCAGAAGTTTACATACACTAAGTTGACTGTGCCTTTAAACAGCTTGGAAAATCCCAGAAAACGATGGCATGGCTTTAGAAGCTTCTGATAGGCTAATAGACATAATTTGAGTCAATTGGAGGTGTACCTGTGAATCTATTTCAAGGCGTACCTTCAATATCAGTGCCTCTTTGCTTGGCATCATGGGAAAATCAAAAGAAATCAGCCAAGACCTCAGAAAAAAAACCTTCAAGTCTGGTTCATCCTTGGGAGCAATTTCCAAACGCCTGAAGGTACCACGTTCATCTGTCCAAACAATAGTACACAAGTATAAACACCATGGCCACGCAGCCGTCATACCGCTCAGGAAGGAGATGCGTTCTGTCTCCTAGAGATGAATGTACTTTGGTGCGAAAAGTGCAAATCAATCCCAGAACAACAGCAAAGGACCTTGTGAAGATGCTGGAGGAAACAGGTACAAAAGTATCTATGTCCTATATCAACAGAACCTGAAAGGCCGCTCAGCAAGGAAGAAGCCACTGCTCCAAAACCGCCATAAAAAAGCCAGACTACGTTTTGCAACTGCACATGGGGACAAAGATCGTACTTTTTGGAGAAATGTCCTCTGGTCTGATGAAACAAAAATAGAACTGCTTGGGCATAATGACCATCGTTATGTTTGGAAGAAAAAGGGGGAGGCTTGCAAGCCGAAGAACACCATCTCAACCGTGAAGCACGGGGGTGGCAGCATCATGTTGCGGGGGTGCTTTGCTGCAGGAGGGACTGGTGCACTTCACAAAATAGATGGCATCATGAGGGAGGAAAATTATGTGGATATATTGAAGCAACATCAAGACATCAGTCAAAGTTAAAGCTTGGTTGCAAATGGACAATGACCCCAAGCATACTTCCAAAGTTGTCCTTAAGCCATTTTGCCACAACAAAGTCAAGGTATTGGAGTGGCCATCACAAAACCCTGACCTCAATCCTATAGAAAATTTGTGGGAAGAACTGAAAAAGTGTGTGCGTGAGCAAGGAGGCCTACAAACCTGACTCAGTTACACCAGCTCTGTCAGGAGGAATGGGCCAAAATTCACCCAACTTATTGTGGGAAGCTTTTGGAAGGCTACCCGAAACGTTTGACCCAAGTTAAACAATTTAAAGGCAATGCTACCAAATACTAATTGAGTGTATGTAAACTTCTGACCCACTGGGAATGTGATGAAAGAAATAAAAGCTCAAATAAATAGTTCTCTCTACTATTATTCTGACATTTGACATTCTTAAAGTGGTGATCCAAACTGACCTAAGACAGGGAATTTTTACTAGGATTAAATGCCAGGAATTGTGAAAAACTGAGTTTTTAAATGTATTTGGCTAAGGTGTATGTAAACTTTTGACTTCAACTGTATATGTAAAAATGAACAATTGCAAAGCATGCAGAGTATTATTCTAATGAGCTCTGCCCCGAAACAATACACAGTGTGCTTTGCAGTTCATTTTGTTAATTTTCACATATACATTTTGGTCATTAAGCAGACATGGTCAACTAAGGTAGATCAACAACATTTCATTCATAGCAAGTAAAACGTTTTTGTAACCGTTACTGAGAATGTTGTTGATGTTCGGGTTGGCTACTTGCAAATTTATTTTTGTATACAAAATATATGTATTTTGTGATGTATTTAATCAAAATACAAGTATGTAGTTTATTTTGATACATTGATATTCATGGTATTTTGTATCTGTATTTTATCATTGTATTATGTCATTTGTGCCCATCCCTGCTTGTGGGTGGGATTGAGGGCAGTGCCCAAACAGAATCTGCATCTGTGGGGAATCTGTTTTATCATTAGTGTCCCAGATGACTGCTGTATATTCGGTGGTGACAATGACTATGGAGCTATACATGTTAAGTTGTGTAGCCTTGCAAACCAGACCAATAGTATTATGTTTTGGTTCAATTTGACACCATCCCGGTACCAATGTATTGTTTACATGTATTTTTACACCCCTCCCCACACATATGCACATTTATTTCTGTTGCCTTTAAGAGGATAAGGGTTGAATTCAGTAGGGTACAACGTTACAGGACATTCTGTATAGAAATGTAGAAATGCATGGTGAATAATAGATATGCTTCTCTCATGTATATTAAGGACCCATGTCAGTTCTATCTGCAACAATTAGGATGTTACGCCCTCCTGAACATTACCCTGGCGCCTATACAATCCAGCAGGTTCTAGTTACGTGGGTAGAAGCCTGTCGTCAGGCGTTTTAACGCACCTCATCGATCTGTCTTTACTGTCTGGAGATTCAATTCTGCTCTCAAACAGGCCTATTTCAGGTCCGTTAATGAGATTAAGACGGGCCTTCGCCAACTCGTTTTATTGGATCACCAGGCTTTTCCTGGCCTGTGATTGGACAGTCTGGCTTTGGAGACATGCCCTTTGATATTCCAGTGTTCCCATATGTCTTTAGTTGATGTTTTAAAGCTTCACTGCTCCTATTGAATACTCTGAGATTAAATTCCTATAGCCCCTCTTCTCTTTTCATCCTCCTCGTTTCTACCTTCAAGCCATCTTTTATTCACAGCCCTGTGTCTCTGTGCAAATCTACTCCATCTGTCAATCACCACAACACAACCGCCATGAACAAATACTTAGATGTTGTCTGTAGGCACAGATCTAGGATCCGCTTACACTCGCCTATTTCCTAACCTTAGAGTGTGTGGCTTTGGGCTCGTCTCCAAGGAGATTCTGGCGTGTTGGAGGATTTAGATACAGTAAGACACACACACACCAACACAATCACGTACACATAAACTTACGTGTGAGTTAGCTATATTGGCCAGGATAAAGACAGACCCTGAACTGAAGGCTGATTTAGTTATTTTAATCTCTTATGGCTGCTGGCTATTATCAAGGCTAATCAATGCTGTTGTCTGATCAATACAGGTGATCGACTGACAAGGTTTGCCTGTTTGGGAGGTTTGGTCTAAATATAAAGCTTTGAACAGTGACGTTCGGTTCATTTGCGAGGATGTGAAGATGTGCAGCCCATAATAGATCCTTTTATGTTTTTGTGCCCGAGCATGTTTAAATCTAATTGTGTAGTCTCTCTAATGGGGTTTCAAGTGCATCGATAATCAGCTATCGGTGGAGAAGGGATTGAAGAAGAGATTTACACTCAAGTGACTACCTCTGTTTTACACTGGAGACCACAGAGGTGGTTTCTGCTAAAGGAAATCAAACTCAATTTTTGTCTTTTTCAATCAGATATAGGGGGATTTCTCATTTGGTGTGCTGATTTAGTGCCCAATTCAATCACATCCCCTTTAGCCGACATATCCATAGTGGTTGTTTTGGCGATGTCGGAGGTGGGACCACATTAGAGCTGTCGAATCAACAAGCAGCTCCGTGCGATAGGCTATTGCAGACACTGCCATCGGATGAACGAAGACGCGTTAGTAATAACCCCATGCAGCCTTTACACCTCCATTAGGCTTGTATAAATCTTTATTATTTTGTTTAATTTTTTAAAAATGTAATTTTCGATGTGCTATACAGCCTACACTTTCTCATTCTGAACTTCTAACGCGAGTGGGAGGGGTGTGACTTCGTGACAACCACACAAGCAGCTGCTTACTGGTTTGACAGCTCTTATCGCAGTTACACCTCCGACACTGCCAAAACACCAGCTATGCGGGTATCTGCTATTGCCGGTTAACGCTTGATCAGATTGAATCCCAGCCTTATTGTGTTTCATTACTGTGGTGACTAACCCTGTGACTTCCCTGTTTCCCTCCTCCTCCTCAGTACCACTAAGTACGGGGTGTTTACCTTCCTGCCTCGTTTCCTGTACGAGCAGATCCGCCGCGCTGCCAACGCCTTCTTCCTCTTCATCGCCCTAATGCAGGTAGGCCACGCCCACAATGCAGAGTACAATGGGTTTACTCTGGAGGGTACAACGTTATAGAGCATTCACATAGAAATGTGTTATCTAACTGCATCGCAGTGCTAGCTGCGCCACCAGTCTCTGGGTTCGCGCCCAGGCTCTGTCGCAGCCGGCCGCGACCGGGAGGTCCGTGGGGCGACGCACAATTGGCATAGCGTCGTCCGGGTTAGGGAGGGTTTGGCCGGTAGGGATATCCTTGTCTCATCGCGCTCCAGCGACTCCTGTGGCGGGCTGGGCGCAGTGCGCGCTAACCAAGGGGGCCAGGTACACGGTGTTTCCTCCGACACATTGGTGCGGGTTGGCGGCGCGCTGTGTTTAAGAAGCAGTGCGGCTCGGTTGGGTTGTGCTTCGGAGGACGCATGGCTTTCGACCTTCGTCTCTCCGGAGCCCGTACAGGAGTTGTAGCGATGAGACAAGATAGTAATTACTAGCGATTGGATACCACGAAAATTGGGGAGAAAATGGGATAATTTTATTTTATTTTTTAAGAAAAAAAATAAAAATAAATGTGTTATCTAGATAAGATATGATTCTCTTTCATGTAAAACTATCTCTATTCATGACATTTCTATCTGTAACCTGCACTGACAACCTGACCACACCCTCAGCGTTTCCTTGACGTTGTGTCTGTGTTCTTCTTGTCAGCAAATCCCTGATGTGTCTCCTACGGGTCGTTACACCACCCTGGTACCACTCATCTTCATCCTCACTGTGGCCGGGATCAAAGAGATCATAGAGGACTATGTAAGTAGGACGGACACAGCGCGACAGCCATCAACAACCAGCTCACAGCTCCACAGCTCACAGCTCAACAGACACAGCTCACAGCTCAACAGACACAGTTCAGCTCCCCTGCTGTGGAACAACACCTCCCCTTCTGTTCCAAAACAATGTCTTAGCCAGCGCAGTGCCGTTTTGGTGCGTTTTAATGTGAAAGAAAGAGAGAGACTCATAAGGAACTAATCAACCCTCTGTCTCTTTACAGCAAAGACACAAGGCAGACAACACAGTCAACAATAAAAAGACAACAGGTATTGGACGATTGTGTGTTTGCGTATGCATGAGTGTGTTCCTATGTCAATCAGTTTTATTTGGATGAGTGAATAACTAGTTTAAGGGAATAGACAATTGTGCTTTAGAAAGGATTAACAGTGTATGAAGTGTATAGGCTAATAGCTCTGTTGTCATTGTGTCTCAGTTCTGAGGAATGGAGCCTGGCAGACCATCATATGGAAACAGGTACCATTGCCCTCATCCTCTCAACAGCCTGTCTGACTAGTGGTTACAGATGAAGACCAGAGTTCTTTCCGTACCGCACGACCTGAATGAGGAAAACTCTGAACTCAAGTTGCAGCCTATAACTAGGGCCCATAGTTTTTCCTGCTCAGGTTATTTGGTGAAGGAGAACTCATGGCCCTAGTTAGGAAGAGTGCATGGCACATTATTTACCTCTCCAGAATGTTCTCTGGCGTCTTTTTCCACATTGTTTAACCTGTCTGGCCGAGGCGTTCCGCTAGCGGAACTCCTCCCACATTCCACTGAAAAGGCAGAGCGCGAAATTCAAAAAATATTTTTTAGAAATATTTAACTTTCACACATTAACAAGTCCAATACAGCAAATGAAAGATACACATCTTGTGAATCCAGTCAACATGTCCGATTTTTAAAAATGTTTTACAGCGAAAACAGCACGTATATTTATGTTAGCTCACCACCAAATACAAAGAAGGACAGACATTTTTCACAGCACAGGTAGCATGCACAAAGCCAACCTAACTAACCAAGAACCAACCAAACTAACCAAGAAACAACTTCATCAGATGACAGTCTTATAACATGTTACACAATAAATCTATGTTTTGTTCGAAAAATGTGCATATTTGAGGTATAAATCAGTTGTACATTGCAGCTACCATCACAGCTACCGTCAAAAATAGCACCGAAGCAGCCAGAGTAATTATAGAGACCAACGTGGAATACCTAAATACTCATCATAAAACATTTCTGAAAAATGCATCGTGTACAGCAAATGAGAGACAAGCATCTTGTGAATCCAGCCAATATTTCAGATTTTTTAAGTGTTTTACAGCGAAAACACAATATAGCATTATATTAGCTTACTACAGTAGCCTACACACAACCGCATTCATTCATCAAGGCACGTTAGCGATAGCAATAGGCACGTTAGCGTTAGCGAATAAACCAGCAAAAGATATACATTTTCACTAACCTTCATAAACCTTCCTCAGATGACAGTCCTATAACATCAGGTTATACATACACTTATGTTTTGTTCGAAAATGTGCATATTTAGAGCTGAAATCAGTGGTTATCCATTATGCTAATGTAGCTTCTTTTTCCCAGAATATGCGGATATTTCTATTAGACTCTCACCTATTCTGACCAAATAGCTATTCATAAACATTACAAAAAAATACATGTTGTATAGGAAATGATAGTAACACTAGTTCTTAATGCAATCGCAGTGTTAGAATTCTAAAAATATCTTCATTACGACATCCACCTTACGTTATAGCGAGAGAGTGCCCAAAATCTGGGCGCAAAACTACTAGTATACAGTTCGACAGATATATGAAATAGCATCACAAAATGGGTCCTACTTTTGGTGATCTTCCATCAGAATGTTGGACAAGGGGTCCTTTGTCCAGAACAGTCGTTGTTTGGATTTAGAACATCGTTTTTCCCTCCTGATTTAGCAAACACACTGGCCAAGTGGCTCGAAGCTCTCCTTTCTGAACAAAGGCACACAACGCAACACGCCTAACGTCCCGAATAAATTTCAAAAATCTAATAAAACTATATTGAAAAAACATACTTTACGATGATATGGTCACATGTATCAAATAAAATCAAAGCCGGAGATAGTAATCACCTATAACGACAGCTATTCCGATGGCAAATCCAGGACCAACTTCGCGCCTTCCTGAAAACATAAAATGGGTGACACGTCATTCCAAGAGGACGTATTCCATCTCAGACCAATATAATCACTCCATTTCTTCCCTCACTCCATCTTGACATCCTGGGGAAGGTGTATGACGTGCATGTATACTCATATGTGTCATGCCCATTATTTATAGGCAGGCCCTTGAACAGAGCATAATTTTCAGACTTTCCACTTCCTGGTCAGAAAGTGTGCTGCCAAATAAGTTCTGTTTTACTCACAGACAAAATTCAAACGGTTTTAGAAACTAGAGAGTGTTTTCTATCCAATAGTAATAATAATATGCATATTGTACGAGCAAGAATAGAGTACGAGGCCATTTAAATTGGGCACGTTTTTCCCCCAAAGTGTAAATAGGGCCCTCTATCCTCATCAGGTTATCCCCTGTATCTAATGTCCTTGCTTTGACTGAGGGAAGAGTCAGATATGAACATCCACTGTAAAGCTACTTGCTGCTCACTGTCACTTTCTCTCTCCCTCTACCAACCCTCTCTGCCTCCACCATCCCTTTCTCTTCTCCTGCTTCACGTTCTCTTGCACTTCTCTCTTCCCCTCTCTTTGCCTCCCCCCCACCCTGTTCTCATTTTCATTCTTTCCTCCCGCTGTTGCATTGCTGCATCCTGGCCACAAGGTGGCAGTAGGAGACATAGTGAAGGTGACCAATGGGCAGCATCTTCCAGCTGACATGGTCATAGTGTCCTCCAGGTTGGTTTGCGGTGACATTGTGTGATGTCACCATTATGTTTGATCAGGGCTGTTCAATTCTAGTCCTGGAAGGCCAAAAAACTTATGTTTTTTGTTTCCACCTGGTAGTTAATTTCACTCACCTGGTATCCCAGGTCTGAATCAGTCCCTTATTAGGAGAGGATGAAAAGCAGAAGTGTTTCGGCCCTCCAGGACTGACATTGAACAGCCCTGTGTTTTGATAAATGTTTCAATATTTTTTATTTGCCCGTTGCATAGATGAATGTGGAAGTGAATGATGTGGTAATGTTGGACTCATCCCTCTCCACAGTGAGCCTCAGGCCATGTGTTACACTGAGACCTCCAACCTGGACGGAGAAACCAACCTGAAGATCAGACAGGTGAGACGTGTGTTAGGAATGACCCTAAAGGTGTGTGTATTTTATCAGTGTACCTGCTCTAACTGAGTGTGTGTGTTTCAGGGTCTCACTCACACAGCTGGTCTCCAGTCTCTGGAGGAGCTGATGGGTCTCTCTGGCCGTCTGGAGTGTGAAGAGCCCAACAGACACCTGTACGACTTCACTGGGACCCTACGGCTGGACAACCAAAAGTACTGAACACACACTCTCATCTGAACACACTCTCATCTGAACACACACCTAACATAGAATGACATTTTCAACCTCCATCTGATTGTCACTGTTCTCTCTCTCCAGTGCGGTTCCTCTTGGTCCTGACCAGGTGCTACTGAGAGGTGCCCAGCTCAGAAACACACAATGGGTTGTAGGAATTATAGTTTACACTGGACATGACTCCAAACTGATGCAGGTTAGCCATTTCAAGCCTTTGTGATCCAAACCTAACTTGAACCATAGTCTTGAATCTTACCTCTACAAAGGAGTAGAGCTTGGTGTTCCAGTAGAGCTTGGTGTTCCTTCTCCGCTGCTTTCTTTTGAGTTCTCTAACTATGTCAATTTTGGGTGTTTTGTAGTTCCACATGAAGGATGTAATAATGTGGTGAATGTTCCTTCCAGAACTCGACCAAGGCCCCTCTGAAGCGTTCTAACGTGGAGCGGGTGACCAACGTCCAGATCCTGGTGCTGTTCTGCATCCTCCTGGTGATGGCGCTAGTGAGCTCTATAGGAGCCTCCATCTGGAACAAACAACACACTGAGGAGGCCTGCTGGTACCTGTCACGCGCAGGTGAGAATACACACTCACTCACTCTCTCATGGGTGGACACACACACACGTTATTCATTCTCTACTCTTCCATATAAGCTCTTGACCGTGTGTGTGTGTGTGTGTCTACAGGGGACATCTCCACTAACTTCTGGTATAACCTGCTGACCTTCATCATCCTCTACAACAACCTCATCCCCATCAGCCTGCTGGTCACTCTGGAGGTGGTCAAGTTCACACAGGCACTCTTCATTAACTGGGTACGGACGGACACGTGTGTGTGTGTTTTTAGAGTGTTAACTCTGTTTAGAGGTGTCATGTAAACTCCCTCTGTGTTTGGTGGTCAGGATGAGGAGATGTACTACTCTGAGACAGACACACCCGCCATGGCTCGAACGTCCAATCTCAACGAAGAACTGGGCCAGGTGAGGATGGAATCAAATCAAATGGTGGATTCAACCAATCTTGACCATGTTCACATCAGGGCTCAACCAATCAGTTGAATTCTGTTGTGTACTGATATCCTTTCTTTATTTCTTCTCCCCCAGGTGAAGTATCTGTTTTCTGATAAGACAGGAACTCTCACCTGTAACGTCATGCATTTCAAGAAGTGTACCATCGCTGGAATCACATACGGCCACTTCCCTGACCTAGATGTTGATCGTTCCATGGAGGACTTCAGGTCAGTGACCGCCTCCTCTTCTGCACCTCTGGCTGTGCTATGACCTACTATCTATACTACAAACACCCCAATACCCTTTTCTTTGTTGTATATAATGAGTCGTGTAGGTAGTGTTTAATTCTGTCCGTCTCCTCTCAGTCCCCTGCCGTCCAGCAGTCTTAACTCCACAGAGTTTGATGACCCCACTCTCATCCAGAACATTGAGAAGAACCATGTAGGTGTTTCCCTGAGCTCCTGACTTCTCTATTGACGATTCTTATACTGAATGATAATGACACTGGGCCATGTATCCCCCCCCCCCCCCCCCCCCCCAGCCAACCTCTGCCCAAATCTGTGAGTTCCTGACGATGATGGCGGTGTGTCACACAGTGGTCCCAGAGAGAGAGGAGGACCAGCTTATCTACCAGGCCTCCTCGCCAGGTAGACAGCCTATCTCTACACAGCTTATATACGATAGAGACAATCATAACTCAGCTACTAGACAATAGGACCAATCACATCCTAGCTACTACACATTAGAGCCAATCCCAACTCAAAACTTACTAATATGTGCAATGCATGTGTGTTTTTTTTTCTTTCCTCAGATGAAGGAGCTCTGGTAAAAGGAGCCAAAGGTCTGGGCTTCGTTTTCACAGCAAGAACTCCTGGCTCCGTTATCATGGAAGCTGTAAGTGTGGGTTTGAGAGACTGGGATGGAGGGCCATTTGAAGAAAGGTAAATACTCATCCTGTTCTCTGTTTAATTATTGGTATTTCTCTGTGTCTTTCAGAGGGGGAAGGAGAAGAGCTTTGAGTTGCTGAATGTGCTGGAGTTTTCAAGGTAAATAAAATGACTCACTCACTCACTCATAACATTCACAGACACTTAAAAGTCTCTTTTTTCCTACAGTAACCGTAAGCGCATGTCTGTAGTGGTCCGAACCCCCGATGGGAAACTGCGTCTGTACTGCAAGGGAGCAGTGAGTATTCCCCCAGTCATTAAATGCACAACAGTTTATTCCCATAGTGTCTTTGCTCATAATGATGATGTAACGGCGCATGTTGATGATGTCATGATGTTTGTTTCAGGATAATGTGATTTTTGAGCGTCTCACTGATGCGTCTCAGTACAAAGAGCTGACCATCGCACACCTGGAACAGTTTGCCACCGAGGGTACGGGCCTTTCTCTTTTTTATATGTCTTGGTACTATATTTTCATATCTACATTATTACTGCTTAATTCAGGGATGGGCAACTTTGTTGGGGGTGGGGGCTGCAAAAAATCTGAACTCATGAAGGGCCACAGTGGCTGGTGGATCTGGTACTCACATGCAGTCAGAGCCGGCCCTAGCCTTTTGGGGGCCCTCACCTTGCGAGCAAAACACTTTAGCAGCTCCCCCCTTCACAGCGGAGAAAATACCAACGTTTTAGAGTAGGGCTGACTCCATTTAGTCGACTGTTTGGTCGATATGCTCTTGGTCGACCAGGATTGTTTTAGTCGAGCAGTGGCAAACGTATAAAAAGACACTTGTCTGATTCACGCCTGTCTGAGTGGACTAATCCATTGCTGAGGGGATGCACAACCGTATCACCAGTAGTAGGCCTACATTTACTGTTATTTACCATAATTTCTCATCTACAATGTTTGTTTTGTTAGGGTAATTTCTGTTTAATGCATTCAATACATTATTATTACTGTCTTATCCTTGTAGGAGTGCACAACCTAGGCTGCACTTGTGAGGAAAAACGTTTTGGTTCATTTCATTCCATTTAGGAGTTGTTTGGAGTGCTCCTGTCAATCTTGATTATGCATAGAAGAAGGCCTAGGCTACCTGGCCTGAGTGCAAATGTACACCTATAAATGTTCCCATCTGGGGGTCTGATACTATTTCTGATTGAGAAGCTCCACAGTGATGGTGAGTTAAGACAAAGTAATGTTTCACTCGCATCAAACAGCAAGTAAACTAAGTATGTTTTTACATCCATTGAGAAAGTTTCTCAACGTAGCCTATTGTCAATCTAAAAAACAATCTCCCTTTCGATAACCACTCAGCATGAAAGAGGGATAAAAATGTCATGCTCTGATCCGGTGGAAACATCATAAATTAGGCCTACCTGATTACTTCTTATCCCTTGCACAAATAGAGTACAGCTGTGTGCCTGTCGAGCTCACTGGTGGCGCTGGAAACTCTGAGGGCCCAGAATATTTTATAGGTTGCAAGTTTGCTAGCACAAGCTTTGTGCCAGACCAAGTTAATAGTTGATACAATGTTTCAAGTTTCTTGCAGACAGGCTATGCATAGCCAATGTGATTTATAGGATATTAATTTTTATCAGGATATTTTCGGGCTGCAATGTTTTTATTTGTTGGCTGATATGTAGGCTATTTTTACATACTGGTAATAGAAGTTACAGTCAGGGGCCTCCCGAGTGACGCAGCTGTCTAAGACACTGCATCGCAGTGCTAGAGGCGTCACTACAGACCCGGGTTCGATCCCGGGCTGTATCACAACCGGACATAATCTGGAGTCCCATAGGGCGGCGCACAACTGGCCCAGCGTTGTCCAGGTTAGGGGAGGGATTGGCCGGGGGGGGGGGGGCTTTACATGGTTCATTGTGCTCTAGCGACTCCTTGTGGCGGACCGGCGCCTGCAGGCTGACCTCGGTCGTCAGTTGAACAGCGTTTCCTCCGACACATTGGTGCGGCTGGCTTCCGGGTTAAGTTGGGTGGGTGTTAAGAAGCGCGGTTTGGCAGCTCATGTTTCGTAGGATGTATGGCTCAACCTTCGCCTCCCGAGCCCGTTGGGGAGTTGCAGCAATGAGACAAGCTTAAAATTGGGGAGAAAAAGGGGGTCAATTTTTTTTTACAATAATTTGTATAAAAAATATCAAATTATTTGTATCATATTCATTTAGATAGAATTTTGATGAACCACATGATGTTGATTTTGAGAAATCATTTCCACAAAAATGTGCATATGAAAATCATTACTGTCACACAGATCAGTAGAAATGGTACATGTCTTGTTTTGCAGGCTTTGTACAAAATAATAAAATGCAGTATGACAGGATATTTCTGAACATAGCTCTTTATTAGCTAGCTATAACTGGCATGTCCACGTGTCTCATACCATGATCAACCGAAGATGACCTCATCACCTGGGTGGTCTTAACCAATCATAGCGCAGTATGATACAGCGGTCAAATGCATCCAATTTACAATTCAGTATGTTTACACATATGAATATTACAGTACGATAAATTGACACTCCAAATGGAAAAGGTTGCCGGCAGCTGGTGTAGCCTATTACAGGCAACTTCAGGAGCATAATGCAGGCCCTCCCGGATTTCAAGGATGTTTTGGTGTGATTTCTGCTGACAAAAATGCTTGATTGTGCTGCAGCTTTTCTGAAATTCTGCGATACATTTTGCGATGTTATTTTTCACGTTAATTTCATATAAAGCAATAAGTCATATGTGCTCAGTTTTAGGATGATTTTAAGCAGAATACATAATACAAAAACAATTAAACATCTAAAGTGCTCAATTTTGTTTATTTCCCTGAACAAACAGCTCTGTCATAATCCACTCACATTCACTCACACGAACCTCTCCTCTACATCAGGCTTGGGGCTAGCTATCAACACGAGATGGCAAGCCCCCCACCTCCCATTGCAACACACTCTTTTTCTAAAAAAATAAAAATAATAATAGTTTCAATGCTGATCAATCGCTTTCAATTTGAGAATCGATATTTCTTTCGCATAAGTTGTCTTCAAAATACTTGGTTGTGATTTTTTTTCCTGAAAGGTCGTAAGGGATATAAAGAACAGAAAACGTAAAAATAGAGTTGTGGTTGATATGCACTTAACAGTATTACCATTTCAAAAGAATCCATAAAGATTGTTTTCAAGATCCATATTACGTTTTACAGAGAGTTTATAACGGCAATGCTGACAAATTGCACTCAGTGCTTTGAGCATCGCCCTCCATAGACAGACTGGGGAGAGCAGAGTGCCGACCACATTACTAAAGCCAAGGTTAGCGGAGTAAAACGCCACTCACCTTGATTCTTTCAGCGCTTGCCAGTCTTCCCTGCTACCACTTCAGTCATGGTGATCTGCCGCTGCTGTGGGAACTGTTCTGACATTCTCATATGTTTTGCTGATTTGATTGTCGACTTCCTCTTGTTTCCAAAAACATTTGGAAATTGTTTCGCACGGTCGTTAGCTGTTTTTTGATGGCAAATGAGATTGATTTCTGTTCATTGTACTGCCTTCAGCCATCAACAATCAGCCATCATCTTCGCACGTGAATACGCTGACAGGCCAGGGGAAAATCTGTGTTGACGTGTGGTTGGATTGGGCCATTTTCCACGGTAACAGTGCAGTAATTGGTCAAAATCACGAACCCGCTTTTGATTGGGCCTTTTTATGCGCTAAAAGTGCGTTGATTGGTCAAAATTGCGAGCTCTCGCATAATATGGGCTGATTTGGATGATTTTGCATTGAATTATGCAGTCGCGGAATCCTGGAGGGACTGATAATGGCAAAATATGTGAAGGCCAGAGGGGGGTCGATCGGGAAACTTTTTTTTCTTCTTGTTGCTATATTGAGCTCTGGCGCCCTCTAGTAATTTGCCCCTTTTTTTTTCAACTTTTAATAGCAGTGCTTAAACCATCAGACAAGCTCAGTAGCCTACATATAGTTGATTTTATTCAAATGTAGGGTGTGTCTATTATGGAAAAATACACGTTGGTCGAAAGAACAGATGGCTCTCGGTCGACCAGCATTGTTTTTAGTCGGAGACGGACCCATTTTAGAGTTCACTTCCTTCAATTTGACACATTTTGGCATAGGGTGGAAAGAAATGTTTGCTGTTTTTGGTAGGATATCCGAGTGAGAATGTCTATCAAAATCATTGGGTCACCCCGGATCTGTAATTCGACCATGATTACTACAAGTTTAGATAGCTGGCTCTAACTTACAAAGTGTAACGGATGTGAAATGGCTAGCTAGTTAGCGGGTACGCGCTAGTAGCGTTTCAATCAGTTACGTCACTTGCTCTGAAACCTAGAAGTAGTGTTGCACCTTGCTCTGCAAGGGCCGTGGCCTTTTTGGAGCGATGGGTAACCATGCTTCGTGGGCGACCGTTGTTGTGTGCAGAGGGTCCCTGGTTCGCGGTCGGGGCGAGGGGACGTAAGGAACTAAAGTTATACTGTTACAAAAGCAGAACAAAAATAGCTGACATGCACCAATTGAGTGACTGTCAGCGATTGACATAAGAGAGAAACTGCTGATGCACAACCACATTTCAAAAGTGCACCTTGTGTATTCTACTATTCTAACTCTCAACGCTAAATTGAGACCCTGGCTGAGTTCCAAAAATGTATCCGTGAGCCTACAAAAATGGGGGCAGGTTGCCCATCACTGACTTGATTCATATGACCCTGTCCCCCCCAGGTCTGCGGACTCTGTGTTTTGCCTATGTTGATCTGGAGGAGGGGGTATACCAGGAGTGGCTGAAGGAGTACACCCGTATTAGCACTATCATTAAAGACCGGGCCCAGAAACTAGAGGACTGCTACGAACTACTGGAGAAGGTAAGGGTTAAGATTGGGGTCAGTGGTTAGCATTGCATTGCATTGAGCTACCGAGTGGTGCAGCGGTCTAAGGCACTGCAAGACGCGTCACTACAGACCCTGGTTCGATTCCGGGCTGTATCACCACGGCCGTGATCGGGAGTCCCATAGGGCTGCGCACAATTGGCCCAGCGTCATCCAGGTTAGGGTTTGGCTGGGGCAGGCCGTTATTTTAAGTAATAATTTGTTCTTAATTGACTTGCCTAGTTAAATAAAAAATATAGTTAGATACTGTAAAGCCATACCTCTACTCTAGCATGGCAAGATAGTGATGACCCCTTACACCAGGGGTGTCAAACATACGGCCCGCGGGCCGGAACCGGCCCCCAAGGAGGTTCGATCAGGCCCGCAGGATAATTTGAAAGTGGAAAAAATGCATAAAAGACATGGAATTAATATTTTTAATTCGCTGCAATTCATGGATTATCCGCTAAGGGGCGCACTCTTTCCATCAGAGTAGAAGACAAGCCGCATCACTGAGACAGACTGAAAACAGCAGACGGTATCAATGCGCCATCTGCTGCTTGTTACGACGTTGTTAATACCTTGGTCTCTACCTCTCCGCTACACCCTCATTAGCCAAAATGTCGTTATCCAAACGGAGAAAAGTAGATAAGGAGTGTAGAATTTTCAAAGAAAAATGGACCACGTCCTATTTATTTACAGAGATGCACGGAAAACCTTCGTGCTTGGTGTGTTTGCAACAAGTTTCGGTATTGAAGGAATATAATATTCGACGCCACTACGAGACTCATCACAGCGAAAAATATGACGGCTTGCAAGGACAACTGAGAAGAGATAAGATTAACGAATTGCTGGTGGGTCTGAGGAAACAGCAGTCAACTTTCATCCAGAGCCGAGAAGTCAGTGAAGCAGCGGTAAAAGCCAGCTACCTAATTGCTAGCGAAATAGCATTAGCATCGAAGCCGTATTCCGACGGTGACTTTGTTAAACGATGCATGATGAAGGCGGCTGAACTTGTATGTCCCGAGAAGCGACAAGCTTTTGCCAATATTAGCCTGATGAGGAATACTATAGCAGAGAGGATTTCGGAACTATCGGCAGATTTAGACAGTCAATTGAAACAGAGAGTCAAGTCATTTATTGCATTTTCCGTGGCAATTGACGAGAGCACTGACATCACAGACGTGGCCCAACTGGCCATATTTATTCGAGGAGTTGATGAGACATTGACTGTTACTGAAGAGTTTCTTGAGTTGGTGCCAATGATGGACACCACAACAGCCGAGGACATTTTCGGCTCTGTCGTTGCTGCATTGGACAGAGTTGGAGTGGACTGGTCCCGCGCTGTCAGCCTGGCTACAGACGGCGCGCCATCCATGGTCGGAAAGAAAGCAGGTGTCGCGACAAAGTTCAAAGACAAAGTACAAGCCCTTAATGGAGGAGATCGTTTCTGGACATTTCACTGTATTTTGCACCAGGAGGCATTGTGTTGCAAGTCGCTGAAAATGGACCACGTCATGGAGGTGGTTGTTCGCACTGTAAATTTCATCCGGTCCAGAGGTCTGAACCATCGTCAGTTTGACAAACTTCTCAGCGACAGCAACATTACCCACAGCCTGCCATACCACACTGAAGTGAGATGGTTAAGCCGAGGCGCTGTGCTGAGGCATTTCTTTGATCTACGAGAGGAAATCGGACAGTTCATGGAGAAAAAAGGAAAACCGGTGTTGGAATTACAATCTCAGGAATGGCTACGGGACCTTGCATTCTTGGTTGATATTACTGAACACTTGAACAATCTGAACAAAATGTTGCAAGGCCGCAAAAAAGTTGTCACACAGTTTTCTGACAACATACATGCATTTAAGTTGAAGCTGACTTTGTGGGAGATGCAACTGGCAAATGGCAACCCTGCTCATTTCCCCTGTCTGAGAGATGTGTGTGTGACCAGACCTGATGCGGACATGAAACGGTACAAAGACAAAATTGCAGGACTACTGCGGGAGTTTGAGAAACGTTTTCAGGTATTTGGTGAACTTGAGACAGAATTTTCAGTTTTTCGCTCACCTTTCACAGTTAAAGCTTCTGATCTGCCGGTCGAAATTCAGCTAGAGATAATTGATTTGCAGTGTGATGCAGATTTGAAGGGAAAATTTGCCTCTGTAGGTCTGGACAGATTTTATCAGTATCTACTACCAGGGTACCCCAAATTAACAGCCCTGGCTGCTAAAATTTTGTGCATGTTTGGGACAACCTACCTTTGTGAACAAATTTTCTCAGTGATGAATATCAATAAAACAAAAATGCGTTCAAGGCTCACAAACAAGCACTTAAATGACATTCTGAAAGTGACAGCTAGTCAGGACATGACACCTGGTGTTGATGCACTTGTACAGGCCAAAAGATGCCAAGTTTCAGGAACAAATACAAGTCCAGACTAGACTAACACCTTTAAAATGCTGCCTTAGATACTGTTTGCATTGAAAGAATACAGCTCTGTGAAGATGAATCCTTACTGTGGTGATTTAAAAAATGTGCACTTTAATGTTAGTCAGCAGCTTCAAAACAACAGTTGTGTGATGGAATTCTACTGTTCATACAACTCCATACATTTTCAGTATGTATTGTATGTGTATGTATGTTTCATGTATGAAGTTTACAGATTTACAGGACAGGCGAACACTTTCTTCATTACACATTTAAAATCACTCTCCTTAGTTTGTAAGGTGTACGCAGATATTACATTTAGATTTTATATGCGTATGTGTAAGTGGTTTAAAAATTCCTTTCTTTAAAAGTCTCATTTAATCTTAAAGTGCATTACTATATTTTTCAGTACCAATTAAAGTTTTGTGCCTTTGTACAATCAGTGGGATCAGTTGCAATGCATATTTGTGAATGATAAAAGTAAATTGCACATTTGTCTAAGGAAATATGAGGTGTTTCATGAAATGTTTTGTAAAAGGATAGTTCATTAAATTTCAATATTTTCCTAATGTTCTTGTGCTTCTTTACACCAAAACAAAGGAAAGACATGATATTTTGGTTATTTATAGCAGAGTATGGTATAATTCTAATGGTCCGGCCCACTTGACATCTCCCTAGGCCGTATGTGGCCCACGATGCGAAATGAGTTTGACACCCCTGCCTTACACCATCCCCTTCAGTCATTGTGTTGCTGTGATGGTGGGTTTTGTCCAGCAGAGGGCAGAGTGGTCCCACTAATCCACTGTAGCGGGATTATAAGGACCTCTCGGTGCTGAAGAAGCCGTGTGTGTTATCCCCAGCCAGTTACTAACCTGTCAACAGTACAGACGCCCTGTAACCCAGAGGACAGCTCCAGTATACATCTGGACATGATGATGCCTGTGGTCATTAAGAGATTGGACATGGCAGCTGTTGGCAGGAAATGTATATTAAGGCTGGTCATTAGGCTGGAACATGGACACCATTGCTTTCTTTGTTTGGCTATTTCTCAGGTAGTACTCCAATAAAGAGAGCGGTTTTGAAAGACGGCCCAGAGTAGAGGAGAGGGAAGGTGATGGGATAAAAGAGAGGGAGAGAGGTAGACTGGAAGACCAAAGGGATAATTATCCTCACCAGTCTGCCAAGAGCCCTGTATAACTGGAATCAACAACACTGCACCGTTACCAGCTGGGGGGAGTGTGTGTGTGCACGTGTGTGTGTGTGTGCACGTGTGCGCATTTCTAATGAGTGTATTTGCGATTTTGAATGGAGTTCAAAATAAATGTTTGGGGAACATTAACAGACTTTCCCTATGCTGCTGTTTGACCCACTTACATAGTTGTAACATGCCATGCTGCACGCCTCTTCTTACCCTGTCGTATGCTGCTGCTGCTGCCAGTCTGTCTCTCCAACTTGGATGTAGTTTCTAAGATGTGCTCACAACACAATGAACCACCAAACTCCTCCAAGTTTGATTTTGTCCAGAAAATAATTTTCTGAATGTATTTGTCTCTCTCTTAGTCTATGCTCACTCATTATGTCATCAATTCTGTCTCTTTCTCTCTCTCTTTCTTTGTGTGTGTGTCTCTGTAGGACCTGTTGTTGTTGGGGGCCACAGCTATAGAGGACCGTCTCCAGGCGGGGGTCCCTGAGACCATCGCTACTCTGATGAAGGCCGACATCAAGATCTGGGTCCTCACTGGAGACAAACAGGAGACCGCCATCAACATAGGTGAGAGAGGGATGGAGGGAGTGAGTGAGATGGCGTTTACTTCTTGATGAGTGTTTCTATGCTGTAGCTGAGATTGTATTCTCCATCTTAGGTTACTCCTGTCGTCTAGTTTCCCACGGCATGTCCCTCATCATCGTCAACGAGGACTCACTGGATGTGAGTACATATTTTTTCTTCTTCTTGCCTTACAAATTCCTCCTTTACCCCCCCACTCATCATCCACCTCTTCTCCTCATCCTCATTTTCCACTTACTGCTCCTGCTCCTTCTCCTCCCCGTGTGTGTGTGTGTGTGTCTGTCTTTAGGGTGGGTTCTATAGTGTTACCGTGGGAACTAGGGTGTGGCAGAGCAAAGATTGGAGGGTGTGTTTCTTTGTCTGCTCACAGGTGGAGGTAATTAAGCTGTCTGGTGTCTTCCAGGAGAAAGATATCTCTTTCTCTCCTCTCATCCCCCTCTGTGTGTCTCTCTCACACACAAACACACAGAGTGAGAATTTCCTCTGGGTAAACACAGGGCTTCTTCACCACTGCAGACCCACTGGATTGGCGTAGTCGTTCTTTATTACATATCTGTGAGCATTATTGAGTGTGTGTGCAGACCCCAGTATCAGAGACGTTCTGTAGAATACAGTTTGCTGCAGTCAAGTTCTACAGATTACATTTCAACCTTAGGCTTGTTAAGTTGTGTGTCATTCTAAGTGGTTGGGTAACTGTCATGTGAGAATGGCTCATAATGAACACACACACTCCGTCTCAGTCTGCTAGCTTTAGTGGAGTTAATTTGTCTGTGAGACAGACAGTCTGCAGATAGCAGGCAGGGTTACGGCCTGTAAACGCCATTGTGTCTCAGAATGTGTGTATGAAGTGGAATGTGTACTGATGGACTGTTTTGGGATAGAGCGAGATATCAGTTACCATATGAAGAGAACGGACAGAGTGCCATAGAAGAGTGTGTTCACCTTAACTGTTTAGTTCGGGATGTGGTGTTCACCGTAACTGTTTAGCTCGGGATGTGGTATTCACTGTAACTGTTTAGCTCGGGATGTGGTGTTCACTGTAACTGTTTAGTTCGGGATGTGGTGTTCACTGTAACTGTTTAGCTCGGGATGTGGTGTTCACTGTAACTGTTTAGTTCGGGATGTGGTGTTCACCGTAACTGTTTAGCTCGGGATGTGGTGTTCACCGTAACTGTTTAGCTCGGGATGTGGTGTTCACCGTAACTGTTTAGCTCGGGATGTGGTGTTCACCGGAACTGTTTAGCTCGGGATGTGGTGTTCACCGGAACTGTTTAGTTCGGGATGTGGTGTCCACCGGAACTGTTTAGCTCGGGATGTGGTGTCCACCGGAACTGTTTAGCTCGGGATGTGGTGTCCACCGGAACTGTTTAGCTCGGGATGTGGTGTCCACCGGAACTGTTTAGCTCGGGATGTGGTGTCCACCGGAACTGTTTAGCTCGGGATGTGGTGTCCACCGGAACTGTTTAGCTCGGGATGTGGTGTCCACCGGAACTGTTTAGCTCGGGATGTGGTGTCCACCGGAACTGTTTAGCTCGGGATGTGGTGTTCACCGGAACTCTTTAGCTCGGGATGTGGTGTTCACCGGAACTCTTTAGCTCGGGATGTGGTGTTCACCGGAACGGTTTAGCTCGGGATGTGGTGTTCACCGGAACGGTTTAGCTCGGGATGTGGTGTTCACCGGAACGGTTTAGCTCGGGATGTGGTGTTCACCGGAACGGTTTAGCTCGGGATGTGGTGTTCACCGGAACGGTTTAGCTCGGGATGTGGTGTTCACCGGAACGGTTTAGCTCGGGATGTGGTGTTCACCGGAACGGTTTAGCTCGGGATGTGGTGTTCACCGGAACGGTTTAGCTCGGGATGTGGTGTTCACCGGAACGGTTTAGCTCGGGATGTGGTGTTCACCGGAACGGTTTAGCTCGGGATGTGGTGTTCACCGGAACGGTTTGGCTCGGGATGTGGTGTTCACCGGAACGGTTTGGCTCGGGATGTGGTGTTCACCGGAACGGTTTGGCTCGGGATGTGGTGTTCACCGGAACGGTTTGGCTCGGGATGTGGTGTTCACCGGAACGGTTTGGCTCGGGATGTGGTGTTCACCGGAACGGTTTGGCTCGGGATGTGGTGTTCACCGGAACGGTTTGGCTCGGGATGTGGTGTTCACCGGAACGGTTTGGCTCGGGATGTGGTGTTCACCGTAACGGTTTGGCTCGGGATGTGGTGTTCACCGGAACGGTTTAGCTCGGGATGTGGTGTTCACCGGAACGGTTTAGCTCGGGATGTGGTGTTCACCGGAACGGTTTAGCTCGGGATGTGGTGTTCACCGGAACGGTTTAGCTCGGGATGTGGTGTTCACCGGAACGGTTTAGCTCGGGATGTGGTGTTCACCGGAACGGTTTAGTTCGGGATGTGGTGTTCACCGGAACTGTTTAGCTCGGGATGTGGTGTTCACCGTAACTGTTTAGCTCGGGATGTGGTGTTCACCGTAACTGTTTAGCTCGGGATGTGGTGTTCACCGTAACTGTTTAGCTCGGGATGTGGTGTCCACCGTAACTGTTTAGTTCGGGATGTGGTGTCCACCGGAACTGTTTAGCTCGGGATGTGGTGTCCACCGGAACTGTTTAGCTCGGGATGTGGTGTCCACCGGAACTGTTTAGCTCGGGATGTGGTGTCCACCGGAACTGTTTAGCTCGGGATGTGGTGTCCACCGGAACTGTTTAGCTCGGGATGTGGTGTCCACCGGAACTCTTTAGCTCGGGATGTGGTGTTCACCGGAACTCTTTAGCTCGGGATGTGGTGTTCACCGGAACTCTTTAGCTCGGGATGTGGTGTTCACCGGAACGGTTTAGCTCGGGATGTGGTGTTCACCGGAACGGTTTAGCTCGGGATGTGGTGTTCACCGGAACGGTTTAGCTCGGGATGTGGTGTTCACCGGAACGGTTTAGCTCGGGATGTGGTGTTCACCGGAACGGTTTAGCTCGGGATGTGGTGTTCACCGGAACGGTTTAGCTCGGGATGTGGTGTTCACCGGAACGGTTTAGCTCGGGATGTGGTGTTCACCGGAACGGTTTAGCTCGGGATGTGGTGTTCACCGGAACGGTTTGGCTCGGGATGTGGTGTTCACCGGAACGGTTTGGCTCGGGATGTGGTGTTCACCGGAACGGTTTGGCTCGGGATGTGGTGTTCACCGGAACGGTTTGGCTCGGGATGTGGTGTTCACCGGAACGGTTTGGCTCGGGATGTGGTGTTCACCGGAACGGTTTGGCTCGGGATGTGGTGTTCACCGGAACGGTTTGGCTCGGGATGTGGTGTTCACCGGAACGGTTTAGCTCGGGATGTGGTGTTCACCGGAACGGTTTGGCTCGGGATGTGGTGTTCACCGGAACGGTTTGGCTCGGGATGTGGTGTTCACCGGAACGGTTTGGCTCGGGATGTGGTGTTCACCGGAACGGTTTGGCTCGGGATGTGGTGTTCACCGGAACGGTTTGGCTCGGGATGTGGTGTTCACCGGAACGGTTTGGCTCGGGATGTGGTGTTCACCGGAACGGTTTGGCTCGGGATGTGGTGTTCACCGGAACTGTTTAGCTCGGGATGTGGTGTTCACCGGAACTGTTTAGCTCGGGATGTGGTGTTCACCGGAACTGTTTAGCTCGGGATGTGGTGTTCACCGGAACTGTTTAGCTCGGGATGTGGTGTTCACCGGAACTGTTTAGCTCGGGATGTGGTGTCCACCGTAACTGTCTAGCTCGGGATGTGGTGTCCACCGTAACTGTTTAGCTCGGGATGTGGTGTCCACCGGAACTGTTTAGCTCGGGATGTGGTGTCCACCGGAACTGTTTAGCTCGGGATGTGGTGTCCACCGGAACTGTTTAGCTCGGGATGTGGTGTCCACCGGAACTGTTTAGCTCGGGATGTGGTGTCCACCGGAACTGTTTAGCTCGGGATGTGGTGTCCACCGGAACTCTTTAGCTCGGGATGTGGTGTTCACCGGAACTCTTTAGCTCGGGATGTGGTGTTCACCGGAACTCTTTAGCTCGGGATGTGGTGTTCACCGGAACTCTTTAGCTCGGGATGTGGTGTTCACCGGAACTCTTTAGCTCGGGATGTGGTGTTCACCGGAACTCTTTAGCTCGGGATGTGGTGTTCACCGGAACGGTTTAGCTCGGGATGTGGTGTTCACCGGAACGGTTTAGCTCGGGATGTGGTGTTCACCGGAACGGTTTAGCTCGGGATGTGGTGTTCACCGGAACGGTTTGGCTCGGGATGTGGTGTTCACCGGAACGGTTTGGCTCGGGATGTGGTGTTCACCGGAACGGTTTGGCTCGGGATGTGGTGTTCACCGGAACGGTTTGGCTCGGGATGTGGTGTTCACCGGAACGGTTTGGCTCGGGATGTGGTGTTCACCGGAACGGTTTGGCTCGGGATGTGGTGTTCACCGGAACGGTTTGGCTCGGGATGTGGTGTTCACCGGAACGGTTTGGCTCGGGATGTGGTGTTCACCGGAACGGTTTGGCTCGGGATGTGGTGTTCACCGGAACGGTTTGGCTCGGGATGTGGTGTTCACCGTAACTGTTTGGCTCGGGATGTGGTGTTCACCGTAACTGTTTGGCTCGGGATGTGGTGTCCACCGGAACTGTTTGGCTCGGGATGTGGTGTCCACCGGAACTGTTTAGCTCGGGATGTGGTGTCCACCGGAACTGTTTAGCTCGGGATGTGGTGTCCACCGGAACGGTTTAGCTCGGGATGTGGTGTCCACCGGAACGGTTTGGCTCGGGATGTGGTGTTCACCGGAACGGTTTGGCTCGGGATGTGGTGTTCACCGGAACGGTTTGGCTCGGGATGTGGTGTTCACCGGAACGGTTTGGCTCGGGATGTGGTGTTCACCGGAACGGTTTGGCTCGGGATGTGGTGTTCACCGGAACGGTTTGGCTCGGGATGTGGTGTTCACCGGAACGGTTTGGCTCGGGATGTGGTGTTCACCGGAACGGTTTGGCTCGGGATGTGGTGTTCACCGGAACGGTTTGGCTCGGGATGTGGTGTTCACCGGAACGGTTTGGCTCGGGATGTGGTGTTCACCGGAACGGTTTGGCTCGGGATGTGGTGTTCACCGGAACGGTTTGGCTCGGGATGTGGTGTTCACCGGAACGGTTTAGCTCGGGATGTGGTGTTCACCGGAACTGTTTAGCTCGGGATGTGGTGTTCACCGGAACTGTTTAGCTCGGGATGTGGTGTTCACCGGAACTGTTTAGCTCGGGATGTGGTGTTCACCGGAACTGTTTAGCTCGGGATGTGGTGTTCACCGGAACTGTTTAGCTCAGGATGTGGTGTTCACTGTAACTGTACTATGCACACTTCATCCTGAGCTAAACAGTTTTTTTTACTTCTATTTATTCAGGGAGGCCAATTGAGACCAGTGTCTCATTTGCAGTGGTGCCCTGAGGACAAAAATGCTACCAACACAACAAAATATATATATGTTTAATTACACGACAACTATAAATACTGTATATTACATCAGGTTATTTCAACAAGTTTTATAATAGTCAATTGAAACAATTGCACACTTCAGTAAACAACACAGTGAACACATCCTGAGGCTTAGATGGAGTGTGTAGGTTGTGTGTGTGTGTCGGTAGAATGTGTGGGTTGTGTGTGTGTGTGGGTAGAGTGTGTGTAAGTCAGTGTTATTCAAACTTTTTCAGCGCACTTTTTCCACCAAGAATTTCTCGAGACCCCACCCCAAATCTAATGACACAACCTTAAAATTGGTAAATTGGGATTGTTACATCAACAAAGAACTTTCAATTCATTGGTTTTTAGTCTCTTATCAAAATGAAAAGAAAAATAAATGTTCTATTTTTTTCTTAAATTATCTTTCTCAAAGTTTGTATACCTGGCCATAAAATAATATGTGCTCAATTTTTTTTTGTTCCATATTTTTTTTATTTTGGGGACCCTACTGCTGTTCAACCCCGACTTTGGATACTACTAGTGAAAGGAAAGGGGGATACCTAGTCAGTTTGTAACGGCGTTCCTCTCTCTCTTCATAAGAAAAGGAGGAGTAGTGATCGAGCCAAGGCGCAGCGGGTTGTGAATACATGATGAATTTTATTTATAAGACAAAACGAAACAAACTATACTTGAATAAACTAACAAAATAACAAAACGAAAATAGACAGACTTAGTACGACGAACTGACATAACACACGCAGAACGAACGAACAAGTACTTACTACAAAAAAACGCACGAACAAACCGAAACAATCCCGTATGGTGTAACATCGACACAGACACAGGAGACAATCACCCACAAACAAACAGTGAGAACACCCTACCTAAATATGACTCTTAATTAGAGGAGAACGCAAAACACCTGCCTCTAATTAAGAGCCATACCAGGGAACCAAAACCAACATAGAAACAGATAACATAGACTGCCCACCCAAAACACATGCCCTGACCTAAACACATACAAAAAACAACATAAAACAGGTCAGGACCGTTACAGAACCCCCCCCCTCAAGGTGCGAACGCCGGGCGCACCAGCACAAAGTCCAGGGGAGGGTCTGGGTGGGCAGTTGACCACTGTGGTGGCTCCGGCTCTGGACGCTGTCCCCACACCACCATAGTCACTCCCCGCTTCTGTCTTCCCCTCCCAATGACCACCCTAAAACTAACATCCCCTAAATGAATGGCCAGCACCGGGAGAAGGGGCAGCACCGGGAGAAGGGGCAGCACCGGGACAAGGGGCAGCACCGGGACAAGGGGCAGCACCGGGACAAGGGGCAGCACCGGGACAAGGGGCAGCACCGGGACAAGGGGCAGCACCGGGACAAGGGGCAGCACCGGGACAAGGGGCAGCACCGGGACAAGGGGCAGCACCGGGACAAGGGGCAGCACCGGGACAAGGGGCAGCACCGGGACAAGGGGCAGCACCGGGACAAGGGGCAGCACCGGGACAAGGGGCAGCACCGGAACAAGGGGCAGCACCGGGACAAGGGGCAGCACCGGGACAAGGGGCAGCACCGGGACAAGGGGCCGCACCGGGACAAGGGGCCGCACCGGGACAAGGGGCCGCACCGGGACAAGGGGCCGCACCGGGACAAGGGGCCGCACCGGGACAAGGGGCCGCACCGGTACAAGGGGCCGCACCGGGATAAGGGGCAACACCGGGACAAGGGGCAGGTCCCGGCTGATATACTCAGGCAGATCCTGACTGAACGGCTCTCGACGCTCATGGCTGGCTGACGGCTCTCGACGCTCATGGCAGGCTGACGGCTCTCGACGCTCATGGCGGGCTGACGGCTCTCGACGCTCATGGCGGGCTGACGGCTCTCGACGCTCATGGCGGGCTGACGGCTCTCGACGCTCATGGCGGGCTGACGGCTCTCGACGCTCATGGCGGGCTGACGGCTCTCGACGCTCATGGCTCTCTGGCGGCTCTCGACGCTCATGGCTCGCTGGCGGCTCTGGCAGATCCTGTCTGGTTGGCGGCTCTGGCAGATCCTGTCTGGTTGGCGGCTCTGGCAGATCCTGTCTGGTTGGCGGCTCTGGCAGATCCTGTCTGGTTGGCGGCTCTGGCAGATCCTGTCTGGTTGGCGGCTCTGGCAGATCCTGTCTGGTTGGCGGCTCTGGCAGATCCTGTCTGGTTGGCGGCTCTGGCAGATCCTGTCTGGTTGGCGGCTCTGGCAGATCCTGTCTGGTTGGCGGCTCTGGCAGATCCTGTCTGGCGGGCGGCTCTAGCGGCTCCTGTCTGGCGGGCGGCTCTAGCGGCTCCTGTCTGGCGGACGGTTCTGTAGGCTCATGGCAGACGGGCGGCTTTGCAGGCTCATGGCAGACGGGCGGCTTTGCAGGCTCATGGCAGACGGATGGCTCAGACGGCGCTGGGGAGACGGATGGCTCAGATGGCGCTGGGGAGACGGATGGCTCAGATGGCGCTGGGGAGACGGATGGCTCTGGCCGGATACGGCGCACTGTAGACCTGGTGCGTGGTGCCGGAACTGGAGGCACCGGGCTAAGGATAAGCACCTTCCTACTAGTGCGGGGAGCAGGAACAGGGCACACTGTACTCTCAAAGCCCACTCTATACCTGATGCAAGGTACCGGCACTGGTGACACCGGGCTGAGGACAAGCACATCAGGATTAGTAGGGGGAGAAGATACAGTGTGTTCAGGGCTCTGGAGACGCACAGGAGGCTTAGTGCGTGGTGCCGGAACTGGAGGCACCGAACTGGATACACGCACTACAGAGAGAGGGCGTGGAGGAGGAACTGGGCTCAGGAGACGCACTGGTAGCCTAGTGCGTAGTGTAGGCACTGTAGGTACTAGGCTGGGGCGGGGAGGTGGCGCCGGAAATACCGGACTGTGGAGGCGTACTGGCACTCTTGAGCATTGAGCCTGCCCAACCCTACCTGGTTGAATGCTCCCGGTCGCCCGGCCAGTGCGGGGAGGTGGAATAACCCGCACCGGCCTATGTAGGCGAACCGGGGAAACCATGCGTAAGGCCGGTGCCATGTATGCCGGCCCGAGGAGACGCACTGGAGACCAGACGCGTTGAGCCGGCCTCATGACACCTGGCTCAATACCCAATCTAGCCCTACCAGTGCGGGGAGGTGGAATAACCCGCACTGGGCTATGCACTCGTACAGGAGACACCGTGCGCTCTACTGCGTAACACGGCGCCTGCCCGTACTCCCGCTCTCCACGGTAAGCCTGGGAAGTGGGCGCAGGTCTCCTACCTGCCCTTGGCCCACTACCTCTTAGCCCGCCCCCAAGAAATTTTTGGGTGTTACTTACGGGCTTTTTGGGCTTCCGTGCCAGACACGTTCCCTCATAGCTCCGGTTCCTCTCTCCGGTAGCCTCTGCTCTCCTCAGTGCCTCCAGCTGTTCCCATGGGAGGCGATCCCTACCAGCCAGGATCTCCTCCCATGTGTAGCAACCCTTTCTGTCCAATATATCGTCCCATGTCCATTGCTCCTTCTTTTCCTGTCCCTTACTCCATTTACTCCGCTGCTTGGCTCTGGAATGGTGGGTGATTCTGTAACAGTGTTCCTCTCTCTCTTCATAAGAAAAGGAGGAGTAGTGATCGAGCCAAGGCGCAGCGGGTTGTGAATACATGATGAATTTTATTTATAAGACAAAACGAAACAAACTATACTTGAATAAACTAACAAAATAACAAAACGAAAATAGACAGACTTAGTACGACGAACTGACATAACACACGCAGAACGAACGAACAAGTACTTACTACAAAAAAACGCACAAACAAACCGAAACAATCCCGTATGGTGTAACATCGACACAGACACAGGAGACAATCACCCACAAACAAACAGTGAGAACACCCTACCTAAATATGACTCTTAATTAGAGGAGAACGCAAAACACCTGCCTCTAATTAAGAGCCATACCAGGCAACCAAAACCAACATAGAAACAGATAACATAGACTGCCCACCCAAAACACATGCCCTGACCTAAACACATACAAAAAACAACATAAAACAGGTCAGGACGTTACACAGTTACACAACTGAACGCATTCAACCGAAATGTGTCTTCTGCATTTAACCCAACCCCCAGGGACTAGGGATACCTACAAACGAGGGATGGGCATTTAAAAATATTGAATTATTCAAATAATATATTTTGTTTGGGGGGAGGGGATATCCGGATAGTAGAAATACATGTTTAAACAAGTTTTTGGTAAACTTTTAATGGTGCGCTGTGCTCTGCTTGTTTTAGCATAAGGGTGGGGTGGTGGAGGGGCGAGAGCAGATCAGGGGCCGGTGTGTAACAGTCTGTGTGTGGCACGGAGGGAGGGAGAGAAACTTGCCAAAACTGTTGTTGCCATAGGTTATACTATCTGGTAGTGCCGGTCGGGGCTGCATCAAATTGTTGTAAAGAAGCTAGTTGGCTACAGTAGCCTGCTAAATTCCCCTGCTAGTTAGCTAAGATGTCAAGGCTAGCTAATATAGGCAATTTTTCTGCGCCCTCCATCATTGTCCACAACAACTCCATTCCATTAAACAACAGCTTACCTATTGGAAGATCACTGTAGCCTACTCCTTCTCATTTACCCAACTTAATTCTGTACTTTTAATAAAATTTTGCATTGATTAGAAATCTCCCACTTCACTTGCTTAGCTATTGGATGATGGGTAACATGGAGCCTCTGACTGAAGCTTGGCTATGATTGACCGACAACAACAAGCACGCCAGGCTGTGAAACTTGTACACTGCTGGTGTCTTTTTTGTATGCTGTGCACTCAGAAAAACTCTCATAAAACATATTTTATTACAATGTTGAATCTAATGGTATATCCTTGTAGGCTATTATTTATTTTTGTAAACTTTTTTTAACTAGGCAAGTCAGTTAAGAACAAATTCTTATTTACAATGACGGCCTAGGAACAGTGGGTTAACTGCCTTGTTCAGGGGCAGAACAACATATTTTTACCTTGTCAGCTCGGGGATTCAATCCAGCAACCTTTCGGTTACTGGCCCAACGCTTTAACGACTAGGCTATCTGCCGCCCCGCTATCTCACATAGATATTTTTATCTAAATGTAGACCAATCCTTTTCATTGTTAAAATATGCCTTTTTTATGTATACTTTTATGTATACTCTCCCAAGTGCACACTTCCCTGAGGGAGGGAGGGGCTAGGGAGACGTGCACGTTTCCCTGAGAGAGGGAGGGGCTAGGGAGACGTGCACGTTTTCCTGAGAGAGGGAGGGGCTAGTGAGACGTGCATGCTTTCCTGAGAGGGGGAGGGGCTACGGAGACGTGCACGCTTTCCTGAGAGGGGGAGGGGCTAGGGACTAGGATGACAGTGCGACCATTCAGTAGCACTGTAATTAGTCAGATTGAGAGTCTATTCAATTAAAACCAGAACAACTCTAACTTAACATTCCTGTCACATGTTGGAGAAGTAGCCTGAATCCGTAACCAGTCTGCTTGCTCTTTCTCATCTCTCCAACTGTAAATATTTGTTGAGTTAGTATACTAATCCAGATGTACATTATTGTAGCTTAGGAATGTGTGTGTGTGTCAGGTTCAGAGAGCTGTGGAGAGAGAGGAGGTCACTACAGATGAAAGCATACAGACACTAGTGAGAGGACCGGTTCAGAGAGCTGTGGAGAGAGAGGAGGTCACTACAGATGAAAGCATACAGACACTAGTGAGAGGACCGGTTCAGAGAGCTGTGGAGGGAGAAGAGGTCACTACAGATGAAAACATACAGACACTAGTGAGAGGACCGGTTCAGAGAGCTGTGGAGAGAGAGGAGGTCACTACAGATGAAAGCATACAGACACTAGTGAGAGGACCGGTTCAGAGAGCTGTGGAGGGAGAAGAGGTCACTACAGATGAAAGCATATAGACACTAGTGAGAGGACCGGTTCAGAGAGCTGTGGAGAGAGAGGAGGTCACTACAGATGAAAACATACAGACACTAGTGAGAGGACCTGTTCAGAGAGCTGTGGAGAGAGAGGAGGTCACTACAGATGAAAACATACAGACACTAGTGAGAGGACCGGTTCAGAGAGCTGTGGAGAGAGAGGAGGTCACTACAGATGAAAGCATACAGACACTAGTGAGAGGACCGGTTCAGAGAGTTGTGGAGAGAGAGGAGGTCACTACAGATGAAAGCATATAGACACTAGTGAGAGGACCGGTTCAGAGAGCTGTGGAGAGAGAGGAGGTCACTACAGATGAAAGCATACAGACACTAGTGAGAGAACAGCTACAGACAGCCGTGGAGAGAGGAGGTCACTACAGATGAAAGCGAGAGAGCAGGAGCATATCATTCATAGGAGAGACCTATTGTCCCATTGCAATGTATCTCTTGTCCTCCTTGTTTTTCACTCCTTTTTCTCCTTCCCCTGCTTCCTTTCCTCTCTGTCTGTTTCTCTGTTGGTAGTCAGGCGGATGTCTCCCTCCCTCCCCTCCTTTCCATGTCTCCTTCACGCTGCTACCTATACATCTGTCAGCACCCTCTCCATGCACAGGTGTGTGTGTGTGTGTGATCAAGACAGGGAATCTGTTTATTATGTTTTGTGTGAGATGTAAAAGTGGGAGAGGGAGGTAAAGAGAAAAAAGGAGAGAGGGAGAAGTAGAGAAATAGGGAGAGGCATAGAGGGAGGTGGGGAGAGGGAGAAGTAGAGAAATAGGGAGAGTCATAGAGGAAGCCATCTGATGTTGATGATTGAGGAGGGTAATGGGATCTCCTTTTGTCGCTCCCTCTCGTCAAAACAAACCCTATGAGCAATGCCTCCTGGGTAAACATGGCAGCTTGTGACAGTGACGCTGTGACACGCTCCATCTGTCACCTTCATATCAAACTCACACACAGTCAGACTCAGTCTTTGCAGTAGGTGGTGGCTTGTACAGACCAGGCTAATAGTCTTACATTAGTCATACATTTCATCTATCTTACCCACAACCACCCTCTGTCCTGTCACACCGCCCGCATTACACGTCTAACACAAACATCCTCACTGTGCTGCTCATTAATCAACACACACACACACACCTCTCCTTAATTAAGACACTATGTATACACTTTTAATTTATGTTCACATTTTATGCCAACCTTCTGTGTGTATGTCTAGGTGTGTTGGTGTGTGTTTGTAGCTTTGTCTGTCAGCAGACTGTGGAGGATGTGGGTGTTTGTACAGATGCTTGGCTGATAATTAAACTCTTTATTAAATCTCACTGGTGACAGAATCTGCATTTCAGATATGAGCGTGTCTGTCTCCTCCCCCACCCTCACCCTTCAGAGGTGTGTGTGTGGCGAGACGGTGACCTATATGTCACACCATCTGAACATTACTGCCCAGCTCTAAATATAAACCTGATAAGATTCAACACAAGAGCCTGAGAACATGGTTTAGTGTGTGTGTGTGTGTGTGTGTGTGTGTGTGTGTGTGTGTGTGTGTGTGTGTGTGTGGTGTGTGTGTGTGTTTCAGCTTAGATGCATATGAAAAATACAATGTTGTTTCGAACTGAAAATGCTACTGAGATCTGTCATCAGATGTTATTTGTCACATGCTTCATGAACAGGTGTAGACTAACAGGGAAATGCTTACTTACAGGTCCTTGCCAACAATGCAGAGAGATTAATAATACAAGTTATAATTAATACACAATGAGTAATGATAACTTGTCTATATACACGTTTTACCAGTACACAGTCGATGTGCAGGGGTACGAGGTCATTGAGGTAGATATGTACACATAACTAGGAATAAAGTGACAGAAAGTAAACAGTAGCAGCAGAATCTGTGATGAGTGAAAGTTGGTACAAAAAGGGTCAATGCAGATAGTCCGGGTAGCTATTTAGTTAACTATTTTATTATGTAGCAGTCTTATGGCTCGGGGGTAGAAGCTGTTCAAGGTCCTGTTGGTTCCAGACTTGGAGGATCGGTACCGCTTGCCGTGAGGGTAGCATAGAGAACAGTCTATGACTTGTAACATGTACATGTAGGTAGAGTTATTAAAGTGACTATGCATAGATAATAACAGAGAGTAGCAGCAGTGTTCCGGGGGGGAGGCAATGCAAGTTGTCTGAGTAGCCATTTGATTAGATGTTCAGGAGTCTTATGGCTTGGGGGTAGAAGCTATTTAGGAGCCTCTTGGACCTAGACTTGGCGCTCCGATACCGCTTGCCATGCGGTAGCAGAGAGAACAGTCTATGACTAGGGTGGCTGGAGTCTTTGACCATTTTTAGGGCCTTCCTCTGACTGCCTGGTATAGAGGTCCTGGATATCAGGGAGGTCGGTCCCAGTAATGTACTGGGCCATACGCACTACCCTCTGTAGTGCCGTGCAGTCGAATGCCAAACAGTTGCCATACCAAGCGGCGATGCAGCCAGTCAAGATGCTCCTAATGGTGGAACTATAGAACTTTTTGATGGTCTAAGGGGCCATGACAAATCTTTTCAGCCTCCTGAGTGGGAAGATGCGTTGTCATGCCATCTTCATGACTCTGTTGGTGTGCGGACCGTGATACATCCTTAGTGATGTGGACGCTGAGGAACTTGAAGCTCTCGACCTGCTCCACTACAGCCCCCTCGACGTGAATAGGGCCGTGCTCGGCCCTCCTTTTCCTGTAGTCCACGATCAGCTCCTTTGTCTTGCTGACGTTGAGAGAGAGAGGGTGTTGTCCTGGCAACACACTGCCAGGTCTCTGACCTCCTCCCTATAGGCTGTCTCATCGTCGTCGGTGATCAGGCCTACTAAGGTCGTGTGGTCGGCAAACTTAATGATGGTGTTGAAGTTGTAAGCGGCTATGCAGTCGTGGGTGAACAGGGATTACAGGAGGGGACCCCTGAGGTGCCCCCTTGTTGAAGGTCAGCGTAGCGGATGTATTGTTGCCTACCCTCACCACCTGCGGATGGCCCATCAGGAAGTCCAGGAACCAGTTACAGGAGGTGTTGAGGCCCAGGGTCCTTAGCTTAGTGATGAGCTTTGAGGGTACTGTGGTGTAGTCAATGAACAGCATTCTCACATAGGTGTTCCTCTTGTCCAGGTGGGAAAGGGCAGTGTGGAATGCAAGACGTTGCCTCATCTGTGGATCTGTTGGGGCGGTATGCGAATTGGAGTGGGTCCAGGGTGTCTGGGATGATGTTGATGTGAGCTATGACCAGCCTTTTACAGCATTTCATGGCTACAAATGTGAGTGCTACGGTGCGATAGTCATTCAGACAGGTTACCTTAGTGTTATTGGGACTATGGTGTCATTCAGTGACATGGAACAATGTACAGTCCTTGATTGCACCAGTCTTCTTCATAAACAGGCAGCATTTGTGAGAAAGAGGACTAGCTGCAGTCATTTTACAGCCTGCAGTATCTTATCTGTAGATGTACAGAACAAATGTGAAATGGTTAGTTTTACATTAAGAAAATATGTGGTGTAATAAGTTACATAAACCAATGATGTGTGACGATTTGCAAACTGTTTGATAATGATTTTATAATCAGTTAACAAGTGTTGATTTCAGTTCTGTTAGACCATCCTAGCACCGACTAGCTATCTGCTGTGACAAGTAGCAGTGGGTTATTAACACCGACGTGTTAGGCCATTACACTGTTTGCTGCCAGTTGGACTCATTGAGGTGTTTGTGTGTGTGTGTGAAAGAGAATCACAGTGTTGGTTATTACTGTAATCGTGATGATGTAGGTAGTCTGTCATATCTCATGATATTGTGACATTCATCATAATATTGTGGCAGCCCCTCTACACCAAACTACCTATAATAACAAAATGACAAACAGCCCCTCTACACCAAACTACCTCATAATAACAGAATGACAGACAGCCCCTCTACACCAAACTACCTATAATAACAGAATGACAGACAGCCCCTCTACACCAAACTACCTCATAATAACAGAATGACAGACAGCCCCTCTACACCAAACTACCTATAATAACAAAATGACAAACAGCCCCTCTACACCAAACTACCTATAATAACAAAATGACAAACAGCCCCTCTACACCAAACTACCTCATAATAACAGAATGACAGACAGCCCCTCTACACCAAACTACCTATAATAACAGAATGACAGACAGTCCCTCTACACCAAACTACCTCATAATAACAGAATGACAGACAGCCCCTCTACACCAAACTACCTCATAATAACAGAATGACAGACAGCCCCTCTACACCAAACTACCTCATAATAACAGAATGACAGACAGCCCCTCTACACCAAACTACCTCATAATAACAAAATGACAGACAGCCCCTCTACACCAAACTACCTATAATAACAGAATGACAGACAGCCCCTCTACACCAAACTACGTCATAATAACAGAATGACAGACAGCCCCTCTACACCAAACTACCTCATAATAACAGAATGACAGACAGCCCCTCTACACCAAACTACCTCATAATAACAAAATGACAGACAGCCCCTCTACACCAAACTACCTCATAATAACAGAATGACAGACAGCCCCTCTACACCAAACTACCTCATAATAACAAAATGACAGACAGCCCCTCTACACCAAACTACCTCATAATAACAGAATGACAGACAGCCCCTCTACACCAAACTACCTATAATAACAGAATGACAGACAGCCCCTCTACACCAAACTACCTTATAATAACAAAATGACAGACAGCCAATCTACACCAAATTAAAAACTTCTTAAGGATCGGTGTCCCGTAAGCGGGACAACCTCCGGTGAAACTGGAGGGCGCGTAATTCAAATAAATTCTAATAGTTATTATGGATTTTAAACATTGTAGGTACATATAAGTGTCCTATATCGGCTGAAAGCTTAAATTCTTGTTAATCTAACTGAACTGTCCGATTTACAGTAGCTATTACAGCGAAAACATGCCATGCAATTGTTTGAGGACGGCACCCCACATCATATTTTTCCACCAGCACAGGTTTCATACATTCACATATATAAAGAAGAAATATTCACTTTTTGAGAATCTTCCTATGATTTGTCATCCAAAGCATCCCAGCTATAACATGTAGTGTCGTTTTGTTATTTAAAATCCTTTTTTATATCCCAAAAAGTCTGTTTAGTTGGTGCCATCGACTTGAGTAATCCACTCGTTCAACTTGCAGAGAAAGGAATCTGAAAATCTACCCCTAAACTTTGTTTCAACAAGTCAAAATACGTTTCTATTTACTCCTCAGACACCCTAAAATGTAATCAAACTATAATATTTATTTCGAAAAGAAGTATGTTCAATAGGAAACCGATTTTAGCAGGTGCGCAACTTCGTCATGGCACGCAGAAACAAAGATTTCCAAGACTGTCCTCTTATAAAAACTGTTATTTCTTATTCGTTTTTGAAGTTACAAGCCTGAAACCTTGAACATAGACTGCTGACACGCTGTGGAAGCCATAGGAATTTTGCAATATGACCATTCTCTTGCATTTCTAAGAGGATGGTCTCTCAAAAATAATAATTCCGGTTGTTTTTTTCTTTGGATTTTCTCCTACCATATCTATTGTGTTATTCTCCTACATTATTTTAACATTTCTACAAACTTCAAAGTGTTTTCTTTCCAATGGTACCAATTATATGCATATACAATTGGCTACAGGCAGTTTACTTTGGGCATGTCATTCAGGCGGAAATGGAGAAAAAAGGGGCCTAGCCCTAAGAAGTTTTAATAACATAATGACAGACAGCCCCTCTACACCAAACTACCTCATAATAACAGAATGACAGACAGCCCCTCTACACCAAACTACCTCATAATAACAGAATGACAGACAGCCCCTCTACACCAAACTACCTCATAATAACAGAATGACAGACAGCCCCTCTACACCAAACTACCTCATAATAACAGAATGACAGACAGCCCCTCTACACCAAACTACCTCATAATAACAGAATGACAGACAGCCCCTCTACACCAAACTACCTCATAATAACAGAATGACAGACAGCCCCTCTACACCAAACTACCTCATAATAACAGAATGACAGACAGCCCCTCTACACCAAACTACCTCATAATAACAGAATGACAGACAGCCCCTCTACACCAAACTACCTCATAATAACAGAATGACAGACAGCCCCTCTACACCAAACTACCTCATAATAACAGAATGACAGACAGCCCCTCTACACCAAACTACCTCATAATAACAGAATGACAGACAGCCCCTCTACACCACACTACCTCATAATAACAGAATGACAGACAGCCCCTCTACACCAAACTACCTCATAATAACAGAATGACAGACAGCCCCTCTACACCAAACTACCTCATAATAACAGAATGACAGACAGCCCCTCTACACCACACTACCTCATAATAACAGAATGACAGACAGCCCCTCTACACCAAACTACCTCATAATAACAGAATGACAGACAGCCCCTCTACACCAAACTACCTCATAATAACAGAATGACAGACAGCCCCTCTACACCACACTACCTCATAATAACAGAATGACAGACAGCCCCTCTACACCAAACTACCTCATAATAACAGAATGACAGACAGCCCCTCTACACCAAACTACCTCATAATAACAGAATGACAGACAGACCCTCTACACCAAACTACCTCATAATAACAGAATGACAGACAGCCCCTCTAAATCAAGTGTGTTTGAGGCGTCGTAATCCTGACAACCGGCACGAGGTTCTTCCTTTTTGAATTGAGGTGCTTACCTAAAAAAGTGTTAGTTCATTTATTTTCTTAATTGTTTGAGAAAATGAAATGTTTGTTTAGTCCTCCCAGAATGAGGATATTACGCTAGGGTAGATGGATGGGGATTGTGACTGTATCTGACAGTGCCCCTTGACACATACACGCTCACGCACGCCAGCTCAAACCGTCACACACACGCAAAGACTTTGATTTGCAGAACTCTGACAACCTGTAATCTTCTTTAATCCTTTCATTCTGTTTGTGTTTTCTCTCTCTGTTTGGGAGAAGGTAAATGCAAACAGGAATTCTGGGATAGAAGAAAAACACACAGCCCAAGGCTGAGAAAACAAGAGGGGATTTTTCAAGAGAGAGGAGGGACAGCCCGCTGTTGTATCAGTTTCGGAGGGAATGCGGTGTGTGTGTGTGTGTGTGTGTGTGTGTGTGTGTGTGTGTGTGTGTGTGTGTGTGTGTGTGTGTGCGTACGTTTTGTAAGGACAGCGGGGGAAAATAATGTGTGTATGAGGGAAATAAAGGGAGTGTGTGTGATTACTGTGTAGTTTCCCCCACACACTAGTCAGTTGACAGAAGGAGGGTCATCTCAAACAGTCCAGGTCACAGGGATGAGCTGGGGTCATTGGACTGGAAATAACCTAGTCTTCTCTGTGGGTTCGTACCCATGAAGTGTATTCATGTTTGTGCCTGGGACTGTACTTTGTCTACAATACAGTGAGCTCCAAAAGTATTGGGACAGTAAAACTATTGTTTTGGTTCTGTGCTCCAGCACTTTGGATTTGAAATGATACAATTTGTCCCAATACTTTCGGTCCCCTAAAATGGGGGGACTATGTACAAAAAGTGGTGTAATTTCTAAACGGTTCACCCGATGTGGATGAAAATACCCTCAAATTAAAGCTGACAGTCTGCACTTTAACCTCATAGTCATTGTATCATTTCAAATACGAAGTACTGGAGTACAGAGACAAAAAAACAACAAATGTGTCACTGTCCCAATACATTCAGAGCCCATTGTACATCTATCTGTATATATATTAAACATTGTGAAAGTGCGTTTCTATTTATAGTTTAAATGTGGATATAAGCATATCCTTTAAATGTGTGTTTGCGTGTGGATTAAGTCTTGTATTCCACGTGTGTGTGTATTCTCCTGTGTGGGCTGTGTGGTGCGTGCCTGCCTGTCCACATGGTTCTCATTAGAGTCTATGGGATGTTTGTTTTCTCTATCAGTCCCTGTTCCACCATTATAAACCTGCCCTAAACTACTGCCCCATAAACGGCCTGTACACTCTGCTCCGACTGGTCCAACAAACACGAGTACCTCACGCACATACTGTGTGTGTTTTATGCGTGTGTGTGTGTTTCCAGTGTATACCTTCACATCTTTCTTTCTGCTTCAAACCTGTAGGTGTGTGTGTGTATACATATATACACACACACACAGTCTGTTTCACCCCCTCTTTCTCTTGCCCTCACCAGGCTACACGTGCCACCCTGACAGCTCACTGTACGTCTCTGGGTGACTCTCTGGGGAAGGAGAATGAGTTGGCTCTGATCATCGATGGACAGACCCTGAAATACGCCCTGTCCTTCGAGCTCCGCCAAGCCTTCCTAGACCTCGCCCTGTCCTGCAAGGCCGTCATCTGCTGCAGGTAAGAAATGCACGCACACTCGCAAACACACATCCTGTTCTGCAACTGCTTCAGGTCACACACACACACACACACACACACAGACACACACACACACACACACACACACACACACACACACACACACACACACACACACACACACACACACACACACACAGGGAGGATGCAGAGTATAGGTCTGGGTGTTAGGGTGTGCTTGGTACTTGGTGTATGTGCTGCCTATAAAGGTTCTGGTTGTGAGTTAAAGGTTGCAGGTTGCCCAGGGTTACAGTAGTAAATAACTGTAGATGTTGCAGGTTGCCCAGGGTTACAGTAGTAAATAACTGTAGATGTTGCAGGTTGCCCAGGGTTACTGGAGTAAATAACTGTAGATGTTGCAGGTTGTCCAGGGTTACTGGAGTAAATAACTGTAGATGTTAAAGGTTGCAGGTTGCCCAGGGTTACAGTAGTAAATAACTGTAGATGTTAAAGGTTGCAGGTTGCCCAGGGTTACAGTAGTAAATAACTGTAGATGTTGCAGGTTGCCCAGGGTTACAGTAGTAAATAACTGTAGATGTTGCAGGTTGCCCAGGGTTACTGGAGTAAATAACTGTAGATGTTAAAGGTTGCAGGTTGCCCAGGGTTACAGTAGTTAATAACTGTAGATGATAAAAGCTTGGCATTCAGCTCAGAGGGGTTAATGTAATACACCGCACCGCATGAAAATGTCAAAGTCATGGCTCACTTACCGCTATTAACACACACACACACACACACACACACACACACACACGTAATTGACTCTCTGTAGCATAAAAGCCATATCCGGACTTAGGTCTCCAAGGCCTTACAAATGCCTCCAGCCCCCCCCCCCCCCCCCCCCTGTTCTAGACCCCTCTCTTTCTTCCGCCTGATCCCCCCCGGCCCACTCATAGCAGAGGTGACTGTGATCCTCTCCTCCTGGTGTGTGTGTTGTTTGTAAGGGGTGGTGGGTTCAGGCAGGGCTCGGTGCTTGGGTTCCTGACTTCACACTCTGTTTATTTAAACAACCACTTTAAACTCCTCATTTACTCTTCAACTCCACCATGAAGACCATTTAGCCTCTTTCATCTACCCTGAGGTGCCCTGAGCCACCATTCTCAAACACTTTTTGTGTGTGTGGGGGGGGGGGGGGGGGGGCTTTGAGGGATTTTTTTTGTTGAGTCACTATTTCTACTAGTGTCCTATTCGCTCCTTCTGTCTCTCACGCAGACAGACACGCACCTCAGAGAGCAGAGGCTCATCTCGTCTCAACATCAGCTTCTCCAGCCAATTCTCTCGCTGATGGTTTCCCCTTGGAAAGTGTGTGTGTGAGAGAATACTAAGCGGACCACCCAGCTCTGTGGTTTCAGCTTGACCGGGCCACGGTTCAGAACACACAGACCATCTTTATGACCCGTGGGCATCCCGCTGGCCTGCAGCAGGTGTGTGTGTGTCAGAGCGATACATAGAAAGGCTATATAGAGTTTTTCTCCGTACCCAGCCTGGCCTGCTTCCTCTTGCCCAAGAAAGAGTGGTCCCTGTTGGGTCTTGAAATCACTTTGTGTCCTGGTCTGACTACAGGCCTACAAAACTGACATGCAGAGAGTAACAGGAGCCATGTTTTCAAAAGGCATACTATCTATTACACACACACACACACACACACACACACACACACACACACACACACACACACACACACACACACACACACACACACACAATGTCTGTGAATTCACCCTAGACACTGTCCCCTGGGCTCCTCATCTCATTGTCTGTGTAGACAGAGCCGGTTTAGGAGACAGACAGACAGAGAGGCTGAGGGTTACAGGTTAAGAGGGTGGAGTACCTCAGGGGTCTTGTCCCTCAACCAGCTATCACAATGACTGAATGGCTACACAAGTACATTAGTGGGAAGCAGTGCCCTAAACCACTGATACAGGAACAGATATATTTCCATCTATTTAATGGGTCAGGTTAGGATCTGGGGCAGTAAAATCTTATCCTAGGTCTGTGGTTAAGGCCAACTTTTACCTTGGGATTTGGCACCAAATAGAAGCCATTGTGGTTATATTTCCTGCTCCCTAATGTAATCCACTGAACAGAAACCTCATGTTTATGTGTGAAGTCTGTCTGTTTCTCTGCCAGCTGTCTTTAAATCTCCTTCTTTTGTTCTCTCTTCAACTCTTTTCCTCTCTTCCATTTCCAATCATTCTAATCTTTATGCGTTTTGTAATTTATGTTTTTGGTAATCTGATCTCACGGACTCTCTGTCTGTGTGTCTCTCTCTCTGTCTGTGTGTCTCCTCTCTCGGTCTGTGTGTCTCCTCTCTCGGTCTGTGTGTCTCCTCTCTCTGTCTGTGTGTCTCCTCTCTCGGTCTGTGTGTCTCCTCTCTCGGTCTGTGTGTCTCCTCTCTCGGTCTGTGTGTCTCCTCTCTCGGTCTGTGTGTCTCCTCTCTCTGTCTGTGTGTCTCCTCTCTCGGTCTGTGTGTCTCCTCTCTCGGTCTGTGTGTCTCCTCTCTCGGTCTGTGTGTCTCCTCTCTCGGTCTGTGTGTCTCCTCTCTCGGTCTGTGTGTCTCCTCTCTCGGTCTGTGTGTCTCCTCTCTCGGTCTGTGTGTCTCCTCTCTCGGTCTGTGTGTCTCCTCTCTCGGTCTGTGTGTCTCCTCTCTCGGTCTGTGTGTCTCCTCTCTCTGTCTGTGTGTCTCCTCTCTCTGTCTGTGTGTCTCCTCTCTCTGTCTGTGTGTCTCCTCTCTCTGTCTGTGTCTCTCTCACTGACTGACTGTTCCCCACCTGGTTGAATAGTTGTTTCCAGTCTCCCAGACATCTTTTACTTTCGGTCTTTTAGGTTATTGTGTAACTGGTTTCTAACTGATCTGTCCCTCTCATTTCAAGGGTGTTTATTGACATGGGAAACACATGTTAACGTTGCCAAAGCAAGTGAAGTAGATAATATACAAAAGTGAAATAAACAATAAAAATGAACATAACACTCACAGACGTTCCAAAAGAATAAAGACATTACAAATGTCGTGTGTGTGTGTATATATATATATACAGTGTTGTAACCATGTGCAAATGGTTAAAGTACTAAAGGGAAAATAAATTAACATATATGTTTGAATTTACAATGGTGTTTGTTCTTCACTGGTTGCCCTTTTCTTGTGGCAACAGGTCACAAATCTTGCTGCGGTGATGGTACACTGTGGTATTTCACCCAGTAGATATGGGAGTTTATCAAAATCGGATTGTTTTCGATTTCTTTGTGGATCTGTGTAATCTGAGGTAAATATGTGTCTCTAATATGGTCTCCCTCTCCAGGGTCTCTCCCCTCCAGAAGTCTGAGATAGTGGACATGGTGAAGAAGCATGTGAAGGCCATCACTCTGGCCATAGGAGACGGGGCCAACGACGTGGGCATGATCCAGACTGCCCACGTGGGGGTTGGCATCAGTGGCAACGAGGGCATGCAGGCCACCAACTCCTCGGACTACTCCATAGCACAGGTAACACACAAAGCAGATTCTAGCCCGCAGCTTGTTTGTGAGCTGCTAGCACTCCTGTGTTAATGGTTAGCATGTCTCCCTGTGGGGAGAATGGAGGAGGAGCCAGTTGAAGTATTATGTGAGAGCCAGAGGAATCTAGGAATCTGTCTATCTGTCTTTACCCCTCGGGTACTGCTTATCTCTGTCTCACCCTGTATCCATCTCTCTCTCCCCCTCCCCCTCTGACTGGTCCTAGTTTTCCTACCTAGAGAAGCTGTTGCTGGTCCATGGGGCGTGGAGTTATAACCGTGTCACTAAGTGTATCCTCTACTGTTTCTATAAGAATGTGGTGCTCTACATTATAGAGGTAAGACACACCCCTCCCTCATCCTCACCACGCCCACCCTCCCTTATATAGGTCAGGTCCTATGCATGCCACCCAGAGAGCCAATCAGGTTATGAAGACACATAAAATATGATTTACATTAGTAGGAAGCTGGACTCATTTAGTAAGTGACTAACCCCCTTTTCTATTTTGATGTCATTCTCTCTCTCTCTCTCGCTCTCTCTCTCTCACAGACACATACATTAACAGAGACATTTTGCAGCTGTTTGTCGAAATGCTTGACAGTGATGGATGAGGTGCCCCTCTGGTGTCTGCTTTCTGTCACTCACACGCGCACACACACACTTTACTGGATGTACACACACATAAACACACACTGTGTAGAATGGGTGAGAGACATTTTGGAAGCCCTGAGGGGTATCTGTCAGCTGTGCCCCCCTCTCTGTCTAACATTAAGGATGCCAGCAGGTGCAAACCATCATAAGACCCTCTACCTCGCTGTCCCTCTCACACTGGTGTGTGTATGTGTTTGTTTATCACACATTATTGGCTGCCTGCAGATTTCTATACGTGAAGGGTTATAGACGGTCTCTGTACACAAAGCAGATTGTGTGTGCTCCAGGAATATCATCATACACACTCTGATCAGTCAGTCTCTCTGTATGGGTGGACACTCCTCCTCAACACCTGACCCAGAGTCAGATTCCAGTGTTTTACTCTTTGTAGATAACTTTAGCATTGGGTAGTGGAGACTGATCCTAGATCTGTCATCTATGCACAAGGGCCACTTCACCATGAAACAAATCAATGTGTTGGTTCTCCTCTATCTGGGCCTATAAAGCCGTTCTTTCCATCCTCCCTTGTTTACTCATCCTATGTCATCCCTCTCTCTTGTCCAGCTGTGGTTTGCCTTTGTGAACGGCTTCTCTGGACAGATCCTGTTTGAACGCTGGTGTATAGGCCTCTACAACGTGGTGAGTGTCCACTTTATTCATACTGTCCATTTCTCTGGATCTCTGTCCTTTACTCTCCCTCGTACTCCATATTTTTCTCTCTCCTTCACCCTTTCCCCCTCTCTCTCTCCCTCCCTCTCTCCCTCCCTCCCTCTCCTTCCATGTCTCCACTCTGTGTGAGCTGTGTTCTGTTATCTGTGGTCAATCTGCATGCCACAGCAGAGTGTCTGTTCTCCTGTCTCTCTGCTGCTACGTCTCAGTGATAATGTATCCAGCCCTCAGGCTCGCCATGTTTGGTGGAATTCCTGTTGATTGTGTTGTGTGTTTTCTCAGTCACACAATCAACACAACAGTCACTGTCTGAATCTCTGAAAGGCAGTCGTGTTTGTGTGGGTGTTTTGACTTTGTTATTGTGTGTGTGTGTGTGTGTGTGTCAGATCTTCACAGCGCTGCCTCCCTTCACTCTGGGGATCTTTGACCGGCCATGCAGTCAGCAGAACATGCTACGCTTCCCCCAGCTATACAGGATTACCCAGAATGCCGAGGGCTTCAACACCAAGGTACACACACACACACAATTACATTGAAATACTGTACAATTATTCATGGACAAACATATGGAACCATTTTGAACACTATGAATGAAAAAATACATAAATGATTAGCGTATTATTAGACATCACTTGTAGACCTATATGCACATGTGTGGCGTCATCTGAAATGAAGCTATGATTGTCATGCTCTGTGTTTGATGGGTCATGGTGGGGCTTGTCTCTGATGGATTTGAGATGCCTGGTGTTTGTTTGGAACCCCAGCGGGTAAACAAGGTGGCAGGGAGTCCGGGCCGTCTCCATGGCAATGCTAATGAGATTCAGAGGGCCAGAATAAGGAAGTCATTCAGTTAGTGAGTGGAAGGTGTGTGTAATGTGTGTGCGCAGAAGCAGGGCAGTTGGTTGGTAGCGATGGTGAATACACAGTGGTAGTTGTATTACTGTGAGGAAACACTGTTTTTGTATGTGGCCTCTGTGTGTTTTGGCATTGGTTTGTACTTACTACTACTGCCCTCTCTCGCTCTCTCCATCCTCTCGCTCTGTCGCTCTGTGTGTGTCTGTCTCTCTGTGTGTGTCTATGTCTCTCTGTCTCTCTGTGTCTCTGTCTCTCTGTGTCTCTGTGTGTCTGTCTCTCTGTGTCTCTGTCTCTCTGTGTGTCTGTCTCTCTGTGTGTCTGTCTCTCTGTGTGTCTCTGTGTGTCTCTGTCTCTCTGTGTGTCTCTGTCTCTCTGTCTCTCTGTGTGTGTCTCTCTCTGTCTCTCTGTCTCTCTGTGTGTGTCTCTCTCTGTCTCTGTCTCTCTGTGTGTGTCTCTGTGTGTGTCTGTCTCTCTGTGTGTGTGTCTCTGTCTCTCTCTGTGTGTGTGTCTCTGTCTCTCTGTGTGTGTGTGTGTCTCTGTCTCTCTGTGTGTGTGTGTGTCTCTGTCTCTCTCTGTGTGTGTGTCTCTCTCTGTCTCTCTCTGTGTGTGTCTCTGTCTCTCTGTGTGTGTGTGTCTCTCTGTCTCTCTCTGTGTCTGTCTCTGTCTCTCTTTGTGTCTGTCTCTCTCTCTCTCTCAGGTGTTTTGGGGTCACTGTATAAATGCTCTGATCCATTCCATTATTCTCTTCTGGTTTCCACTCAAAGTTCTAGAACATGGTAAGTAGTGGTGCCTACACCCCCCTGCTAGTCACACACTCTTATCTTAATATCTTGTGCTAAATATTCCTTTGTGTGTGTTCTCCCCAGACAGTCCTTTCAACAACGGTCATGGAACTGACTACCTGTTTGTGGGGAACATGGTCTACACGGTAAGCAGATGAATTGCACCGTGTCTCGTTTATGTTGGCGCTGACACTCTGAATATTAACATGGACCCACTAATGTAATGCCCAGTCTGATAAAATGTGTGTGTCGTGTGTGTCAATTAGACTTTTTGGATCCTGCTATAGAGATGCTAGACTCTGGCCATTTTAAATCAGTAATGAAGTGCTCATGGGACTGCAGTTAGTCTCCCTCAGCAATCGCTCTACTCATCTACCTTATTCCCTCTCTCTCTCCATCACTCTGTTCCTTACATTTAGCACGGTGTGTGTGTCTGTTGCTTATTTGTTTGTGTTTAGATGGCTGAGAGCAGCAGGTACACTCTGAGGGTTTTAACAGGAATTGTTAAGTTTACAGTATATCATTATGGATGTTTATTATCTCTGCTGTCGTTTGTGAACTAACCCTCCTTCACGCTCTCTTTCTCGCTCTCTTTCTTGCTCTCTCTCTCTCTCTGCAGTATGTGGTAGTAACAGTGTGTTTAAAAGCTGGTATGGAAACCACTGCCTGGACCAGGGTAAGAGTCTGTTTCCCCTCTAATACACACTCCCACTTCACTAGCCCTATAGACTGCCTCTATGTACCCTGTTGACATATAGTACCACATGACTGGTAGCCTACAGGTTGACAGCTGACACTGTTGTGTACAGGTATAGGGGTAGGTGACAGTGTGGGGTATGCTAGTGTATAGAGATCAGCCCCCTACACACACACACACACACACACATACTCTCCTTGCCATGTGTTACAGCCATCTCAGGGCATTCCCACTCCAGGGACGGGGGTGAGGGGGGCGTTGACACCCCCCGTCCGTTCAGCTGTCCACACAACACCCCCCCCGGTAATGAAGCAGGGTCCCATAGGTATTCACACAGTGTCCCCTTACAGAGAGGGAGAGAGAGGGGGAAGGAGGGATAGACAAAGGAAAAGAGAGAGGGAGGGAAAGGGAACGAGACAGAGGGGGAGGGAAAGAGGAGGGGGACTCAGGGACAAGGTTGTCTATATTCAGTGTTTGTACATTAACTATGTGACCTCGCTCTATATTTCTCACCCCTTTTCCTTCCTCTTCCAACTCCCACCCCCTCTCCTTCCCTGTAGTTCTCCCACTTGGCAGTGTGGGGCAGTATGATTCTCTGGATGCTGTTCTTCACTGTCTACTCAGCTTTCTGGCCGTCCATCCCCATTGCTCCTGACATGCAGGGCCAGGCAAGTCTCCTCCTCTGATTCTTCTCATGGCTCAAGCTGTCTCTTCTGTTACTACTTACGACTGTAGTGAAGGAAGCCGTGTCTACAGAGTCCTGTTGGTTAGAAAAGCTGAGGTGCGCTGCAGAGGTGTGCGGTCAGCCCCAAAAAACCCAGCCTCAAACCAGGCTGTAAATATGTCCTAATAGGCCAGAAACCATGGCAGTTCTGTGGATGTGTTCTATATGGACTTAATGCTTTCCACCCCCCACCCCATACATGTGTCAGTCATTCTGGTAATAACCCCCCCCCCCCACACACACACACACGGCGCCTGGGCGGCTGGCCTTCTGGGTGTTCCATGTCAGCACTGCTGGAGCCCCTGGGAGATTTATGCCCTTCCAGCCCACTCTGCAGGCCCTCTGCACCTGCTGCGCGGTCACCCGAGCCCCAGGCTTTTACGGCCTGCTCTGGAGGTGTTGACTATAGTGTGCCGAGCTGGGCAGGGCTGGAGGAGGATGGGTGTGTGTATATGGGGGACCCCCTGATTGAGGGTCCCATGTTGGGTTTTTTAGGGGGCTAGGTACAGGGTGCAGTGGTACCCCAATGTGAAGGGAGACTGGGGGAGGGAGTCTCCGTCTCTTTCAGACCATTAATTCAATTTGTGTCAGAAATGAGGAATGTGAATAAACCCTGCAGCTGCTCCGTCCAACTGGGGAACTGGTGGAGACACTCACCCCTCCTCGCTCCCCGTCTCCAATCCCTCCATCAGCCCGCTCAGGAAACCCCATCACCTCCTTTCTCCTCCTCACTTCCCCCTGCTCTCTCACCCTTTCTCGTTCCCTGTATCTCTACAGTCATCTGCCCATAGGGGATGAATACTGGGCTATTCATTGAGTGCTTTGTGTTTACGCTTTAAATAATTGTGTTTGAGTTATGTTTGTGTGTGTGTGTTCGTGTGTGGCTGTTTGAGACCGTATTTGTGCGTGTGGGGTTTTTGACAAAGAATGTGTGTGTTTTTGGTGTGGTGTGTTTGTCTGAGACCGACAGTCTACCCTGTTGTCTGTGGGTGTTTGTCAAACTGTGTGTGTAGTCTGAGCTTCTCTGGGTGTGTTTCCAGCTGTCATTGGGACTGGCTCATAATGGTTTTCCGATTCAGTCCGGAGAATCCCCTTGGGAATGTCAGCTGTGTCCGGCCCAAATTATCTACCTCTGACCATCTCTGAACTACAGCCTCATAACAGGGACTAAGGGAACACTCTAATCTTACTATGAATGTAGCTAGCTAGCCAGTACAGCGTAGACTACAGCACAGTCAATGTCCACTTGTATGAATGTAGCTAGTATAGTAGAGAGATGGGCTTTGTTACCAGAAATATGTCGGGGCATATTCAGCAAACTGCTACTGGCATTTGGCGGAATTGGCTACCATGTAGAAAGACAAAGAGAGAGTTTGAAAAGAGGGGGAGAGCAGGCAGGGAGAGAGAGACTTCAGAGACGGAGAGACCGTAGTTTAGAGAGGGACGGAGAGACCGTGGTTTAGAGAGGGACGGAGAGACCGTGGTTTAGAGAGGGACGGAGAGACCGTGGTTTAGAGAGGGACGGAGAGACCGTGGTTTAGAGAGGGACGGAGAGACCGTGGTTTAGAGAGGGACGGAGAGACCGTGGTTTAGAGAGGGACGGAGAGACCGTGGTTTAGAGAGGGACGGAGAGACCGTGGTTTAGAGAGGGACGGAGAGACCGTGGTTTAGAGAGGGACGGAGAGACCGTGGTTTAGAGAGGGACGGAGAGACCGTGGTTTAGAGAGGGACGGAGAGACCGTGGTTTAGAGAGGGACGGAGAGACCGTGGTTTAGAGAGGGACGGAGAGACCGTGGTTTAGAGAGGGACGGAGAGACCGTGGTTTAGAGAGGGACGGAGAGACCGTGGTTTAGAGAGGGACGGAGAGACCGTGGTTTAGAGAGGGACGGAGAGACCGTGGTTTAGAGAGGGACGGAGAGACCGTGGTTTAGAGAGGGACGGAGAGACCGTGGTTTAGAGAGGGACGGAGAGACCGTGGTTTAGAGAGGGACGGAGAGACCGTGGTTTAGAGAGGGACGGAGAGACCGTGGTTTAGAGAGGGACGGAGAGACCGTGGTTTAGAGAGGGACGGAGAGACCGTGGTTTAGAGAGGGACGGAGAGACCGTGGTTTAGAGAGGGACGGAGAGACCGTGGTTTAGAGAGGGACGGAGAGACCGTGGTTTAGAGAGGGACGGAGAGACGGTGGTTTAGAGAGGGACGGAGAGACGGTGGTTTAGAGAGGGACGGAGAGACGGTGGTTTAGAGAGGGACGGTGGTTTAGAGAGGGACGGTGGTTTAGAGAGGGACGGTGGTTTAGAGAGAGACGGTGGTTTAGAGAGAGACGGTGGTTTAGAGAGGGACGGTGGTTTAGAGAGGGACGGTGGTTTAGAGAGAGACGGTGGTTTAGAGAGAGACGGTGGTTTAGAGAGAGACGGTGGTTTAGAGAGAGACGGTGGTTTAGAGAGAGACGGTGGTTTAGAGAGAGACGGTGGTTTAGAGAGAGACGGTGGTTTAGAGAGAGACGGTGGTTTAGAGAGAGACGGTGGTTTAGAGAGAGACGGTGGTTTAGAGAGAGACGGTGGTTTAGAGAGAGACGGTGGTTTAGAGAGAGACGGAGAGACGGTGGTTTAGAGAGGGACGGAGAGACGGTGGTTTAGAGAGGGACGGAGAGACGGTGGTTTAGAGAGGGACCGGTGGTTTAGAGAGGGACCGGTGGTTTAGAGAGGGACGGTGGTTTAGAGAGGGACGGTGGTTTAGAGAGAGACGGTGGTTTAGAGAGGGACGGTGGTTTAGAGAGGGACGGTGGTTTAGAGAGGGACGGTGGTTTAGAGAGAGACGGTGGTTTAGAGAGGGACGGTGGTTTAGAGAGGGACGGTGGTTTAGAGAGGGACGGTGGTTTAGAGAGGGACGGTGGTTTAGAGAGGGACGGTGGTTTAGAGAGGGACGGTGGTTTAGAGAGGGACGGTGGTTTAGAGAGGGACGGTGGTTTAGAGAGGGACGGTGGTTTAGAGAGGGACGGTGGTTTAGAGAGGGACGGTGGTTTAGAGAGGGACGGAGAGACGGTGGTTTAGAGGGGGACGGAGAGACGGTGGTTTAGAGGGGGACGGAGAGACGGTGGTTTAGAGGGGGACGGGGAGAGACGGTGGTTTAGAGGGGGACGGAGAGAGACGGTGGTTTAGAGGGGGACGGGGAGAGACGGTGGTTTAGAGGGGGACGGGGAGAGACGGTGGTTTAGAGGGGGACGGGGAGAGACGGTGGTCTAGAGGATGATTAACCCCTGGAGACAGACTCCTGGTTAGAGGTCAACGAGGCTGTCTGCAGATGGACAACAGAGGGTGGATACCCTGTGGAGTGTGTCTGTCTAACGTCTCTCTTGACGTGGCTGGAATGTGTTGTATGTCTCTCTCCTGGGTTCCTGGAGTGTTGTGTTGATGTTGTGTTGACGTTGTGTTGTAGGCTAGCAGAGTGATGCAGTGCTGGCACTTCTGGCTGGGGCTGGTCCTGGTGCCAGCAGCCTGTCTCCTCAAAGACTTTGCCTGGAACGCGTGAGTAGCACACTCACACTGCATAAATACCACTTAAATCAATGCATACATGCGTATGAACAGCAGTGGTTTTCACATTTCAATACGAACACATACACGTGTGAATAAGCACAGTCCTACTGTACCAAGATTTTGCGATTTCTGTGATTGCAGATTTTTTTGCAAAATCAACCATTCCCGCATATTATGCTAGGGCTTGCAAATTTGACCAATCATCGCACTATTACCGCATAAAACGGTCAAATTACTGCATAAAACTGTCTGAACACCACACTACAAAAAGTGGGCTCGCAATTTTAACCAATCAGCACACTTTCACCACATATAATGGTTCAGTCAAGCCACACGTCAACAAATATTATTTCACTGACAGAAAAGGTTAGCAATTTGCGATGCCAAAGAAATCAAGCATTTTTGCCTGCAGATAACACCAAAAATAACGGTGAAATCCTGACTAGCAACATAATCCTGTGAATGTGCTGTAGGGGTCGTCGCACTGTGAAGAAGTCTCTTCTGGAAGAGGTTCAGGAGCTGGAGGCCAGGGCTGTAGACCCAGGGGCCGCCGTGCTCCGAGACGCCAGCGGACGCAGGTCAGACTCACGCACACACACACACACACACACACTGCATCAAGGGATCACAGTTGGGGAGGGGGGGGGGGGGGGCACAGATCTTACTGCGACATCGTTCATGTCATTTTCGTAGCATATCCATGTGAGGTAATGATAATTCCTTGGACTGAGGGGTCTCCCCATTTAAAGATTTTGTTACAAAGTCTGTAAGATTGATGTGTTTATTTAGATTTATGTCCCAGTGTTTTAATGTCTAGCGTATACCACATATGAGAGTGATGTAACCATGGCCAGCTAACCTGTTGGTAACATGGTTGACCCATCCACAGGGCCAAAGCCAACCCTGAGGTCCCCTAGCCCCAGAGCTCAGGGCACAGACACAGACACAGGTAGCACCTTGGCTTGGTTTGACCTGGCTCACTGTGTGAACTCTGACCTGTGTGTCTGCTCCTGCTCCGCAAGACTCCTCCCCCGTCTCTCTCACTGCATCCTACTCTCACTCAGTCACTCACCCACCTCAGCACTCATGTTTCATCATATCTCTTTCTTTTCCTTCCCCATCTTCTTTTTCCTATCTCTCCATCTGATTGTGTCGAGTCAGGAAGTGGACAGGTTTGCACTGCTGTAAGGACTGAGTGTGCTGTAGCCTCTGTGGTTGTGTGTTAGTTTGCCGTTTGTGTGTGTGTTTGTTTTGTATCGTGGGTTGTAGTCAGTATATCGATCATAAGATAAGGATTAGAACCATTCAGGGTTGATCATGTTAGAAGGGGCTTTAAAAGATTGGAGGTATTTGGCCATATTAGGTTGAGGAATGGAGTGGGAGATGGAAGACTGAGGTTTGGCCATTTGAGAGGTGGTTGTGTGGGATATTGGCTGTGGATGGGGCTCTTTGGTGGGCTTTGGGCAGGAACAATAGTCCTCAATCATCCAGTGAGACGGCTGGGCCAACAGTCCAGAACCGAGAACTGGCTCGGACAGAGGTGGGCTGGGGAGGTGCTTGGGGACAGGGAGGGGAGGCAGGGCGTTGTTTTTGGACGGATGGGTGCACACAGCCTTCCCTAGCCTCGAGGTGAGGGCCTGGGCTGAACCTTCTCCCAGACATGGGTAGGAACCCCCAGCGACGACCATGGAAAGCATTGAGGAGTTTGAGAGGCACAGAGGAGAAACGCACACATCTGTATTTGTATTTCATAACGGGAGAGGGTTGGGACGAGGATGGGAAAGGTAGAGGACCAACGTTTCTCTGGGGAAGTAATTAGATGTGGAGCGTACTTGGACTGTTTGGAGTCTCACTCCCCTTTCAGACAGCGACACTACAGGGGCGACGTGTGATGGATTCAGTCATGGCTTTACAGATGTGCTATTTATATATTTATTTTTTAGTCTTTCAATTTGTTCTTCATTCATTCACCTTGTCATCCATTTAGCAGACCTAATTTTCTTTGGCGAATGATACGGTTGCAAAACTTCATAACGGTTTTTCAGGCTTTGCCAAACACACCAGGTCTAAGTTCCCTGTGGTACCATAAAGAATAGATCCATGCTGCTTGCTCAGAAGTGTAACCTTGGGGAGGCTGGCCTGGGTCCACACACTCTGTGGATCGGATCAGGGCCCCTGCCCCAGTGCCAGGGAAACCCCTCATGTGATTTAATGCTTCATTTAGAGAAGTAACCTAATGTGTTCCACAGCGGAATCAGACAATATGGGAAGAATTCTGTAAAAGCATTCTGTTAGAAGGAAACATTCTGTTCTGTTTGGATACTGACTGTTAACAGAATGTTTAGCATTGCCATTAGTGAGGAGGAGGATTGAGAGAGAGAGAGAGAGAGAGGAAGGCTGGGGGATGTATGCGGGTCTGTCTGTGTGAATTTGCACATGTTTGCGTGAATGTTTAGAGTAGAGGAGGGATGACTGTTTGTCCTGGAAAACAGAGGGTGTAGTCTTCCTCTGGAGAGAGAGCAGGAGGAATGAGGGGGGGCTTAACATGGCTGTCTGTTTGCCCTGCAGTCACATAATGAGATGGGATTGGATTAACTGAATGTCAATCTGCTCTTCAGTACCAGCCAAGACATATGCCCAGCCCCCTAGCCCCTACCCTCCCAGGTATGGCTCTGGTAGTCACATCAAGAAGTTGTCTTGTCTTGGTGTAAGGTCTAGGCAGGGGTTGACTTCTATCATACTAAAAGGACTCGGCTATTTACATGGACATTTTAGTCATTTAGCAGAAACTCTTATCCAGAGAGACTTACAACTAGTGCAATTAATCTGAAGACAACAACACATCACAGTTGTACATTTTCCCTCCTTTCCTTTATCAGCAAAGTCCGTGTTAGTGGGAAAGACAAGTGCCTATGCCATGTCCTAATAGTACAAAATGATCTCCTCTTCTCACTTCCTTGTTCCTTTCCTTCAAGACCTCAGATCTGCAGGTCTTCAAGGTGTAAGCAATAGGGTGGACTATCAATTGTTTTCACCTATATGTGTTTATAAAGGGAAGGAAATCATAACCTGGTCCCAGATCTGTTTGTGCTCTTGCCAAAGGTTGTCATTGGCATGAGAATGAGTGACAAGGAGTTGGCATGATAGCACAGACAGGGTGACATGGGCGTGTAACGCCCATGTTTGTAAATTTTGTTTGTACAATGTTTGTAAATTGTATGAGTGGACTTGACAGAAAGTAGCAAAATATGAATGTAGATTTTTTTTTTTTTGCACACATTCAGTAAAAATTTGGGATTACATAAAAACAGTTTGATTGCATAATTTCTTTACATTTTTTATTTATTTGCCAAGTATATTATTTATTTGATGACATCCTCAAATTAATTGTGAGAGCCTATAATATAATTTCCCTCAAATGCAGTTTTGGAGCGAAATGCAATAATAAATAGTCAAGATAGGCAGAGTAGGCACTTTCAACAATGAGACCAACGTTGAGGAAGGTGGTATGACTATTTCTTTCACACACACCTCATTGGCTAGGTTAGCTAGCTAGCTAACGCGCCACATCTAGCACAAGCTCACTACTAAACTGACCTGGCAATCCTACTATCGTGGACACTTGTCTCCAAGCAGCATTTTTTGTGTTTATGTCCCTGTAGCTGTCAGCAGTTGTGTCAAAAAGACACGGTTTTGAGGATACTGCGAAAATGATTCTCTCCTCCATGTGTCCAACCGCATGCGACCATTTGCAAAAGGTACCTGCATCAGTATAGTTGCCTAGCTGCGCAAAATGTTATGCAGCAGTGATAAAATGACGCAGTCGGTGTGTTCGAAGCGTAACTCTAGCGCTTCAAACACACCGACAACGGCCTTGCGCAAAATAGTTCGCAGTATCATCTGGATATGTATGCGACAAAAGTTCAACATTCACCTTCTGCTACCATTTCTGTCAATCCGTTGACGCATACAGTTTGCTCAACGGATTGACATGTCGCACACGGCTAGTCAAACGCCAAACTCTTCATTGAGATGTACTGAAACATCAATCCATGGGCGAGTCGATGCCACATGTTCAATTGTGCTGAAATCAAAATGAAGGAAAAGTTATCTTTCAAACTCTGCAGGTTATGGTGTGAAATAGGCTTTTAGAAGGGCTGTCTTTATTTTATTACTTTGGTGTGCTTATCAATGCATGAGCACCTTTTCTTCCCACTCCTATCGATTAAAATAATTGTAGTAGTAGTCATACAGAAGTTTCAAATGCTTCCTCGCATTACTAATAATGTGTTTAGGTATTTTAACATAAAAAGAAATTAACACAAAAACACCTTTTTGATTAATAAAATATTGAATCAGTCTTCTTCCTGAAATGATGGGAATGATGATGCAATCTTTGTAAGAGGGAGGGAATCTGATTTACTTTGGTCCTCAACTCACGGCTCAGACACTTCATTCATGATAAATGGAGTTAGCCCCGAGTTAGCCTGCCACAGAGCAGGTTAGTTCTGAAGGATTCGTTGCCATAGAAATTGACCTGACTAAAAGGTGATCCACAGTCGTACGACTGGTTATCCCTCAGAGTTGTACTTCCACCTGTTGTGTTGGTTGTGTTAACCTGTCATAGAGATATAGAGATTTTCCCTGTGATTGGTGCTGTAACCTGTCAATCAGTGGCTGTGTATTCTGTGATTGGTTGACTTACCTGTCCGTCTCTTCTCCTCCAGTCTGAACGAGCGTGCCCACCTGTTGACCCGGGTCTTTAGGAAAACACCCTCCAACGTGGGCCGCAAAAACTCTGTGCAGCAGAGCAACGTGTCCCGTGAGTATCCCTATCCTTGTCCCAGCCTTGGATTTACTTCTATGTAGGTTGGTAAACATACAGTGGTGTACTTACTGTACCTGTCCCTCTCCCCCCCTCTTCTTCTCTCTAGATGGCTATGCCTTCTCCCAGGAGGAACATGGGGTGGTGTCTCAGTCACAGGTGTGTCGATCCTACGATACCACCCGCCAACGGCCCAGCATCTAGCCCCTCCCACTGCCCCGCCCTCAGCCCACCTGGCTACGGGGTGCTTGGCAACAGTTGCCAAGGTGGCCACAACGGTTGCCAAGGCAACAGTGGAGACAGACTATGCTGAGTGACCGACCCTGCTGTGGCCTTACTGGAACTTATACTGACTTTGACCCCTGGAGATCATTGCTAGGCATGGAACACTGACTAAAGGGAAGGGACCAGACCCGTCTATACTGTCCAACCTGGTCTCCGCTCTACACATATATATATCTCCGCTCTCCGCTTCGCTATATATATATATATATATATAGAGCAGACACACAGGCATGAGTAATCACAACCACACAAACAGACATAATAAATCAACCACAGACTAATGTGTATCTAATCATAGCATGGACTGGGTTTAGTTTATGCACCTGTGCGTCTTTGTCCGTGTGCATGGCTGTGCTTCTGAATGTATCTGCCCTTCTGTCTGTCTGTCTGTGTGTGTGCGTGTGTGTGCTGCTCGCGTGTGTGTGGTGTGTGTGACCGTGTCCACACTCCCTCACATCTCCCTCTCCTGAGCAGGGGTTTAACTCATCCGTCATCACCGTGGCCATGGGAGAAAGGGAGGAAGAGGAGGGGGGCACTTTAACATAAACACCAAACACACACTGGCCTAGGAGGGATTCCTCTCAGAGAGCTGAAGAGGGGGATTGGAGAGGAGGGGCCACCCTGTAGACCTCCATCAGCTTCTTTAACTCTTATTCTCCCTTTCACTATTCTATCTCTCTGCGTTTCTCTCTCACTCTTGCTCTCTCTGGATCAGTGACCTCCTCGTCTCTCTCCCCCTCATCTGCGGCACGTCTCCTCTTCCTGCTCGGTTGAATCTATTTTCCCTTGTATTCCGCCACTGCTGTGATTCCTGCCTGTCGCCCCAGGATGCCGAGTTAGCAGCAGCCTGGCTTGTAGTGCTTCCTCTGTTTGTTGGGTTCTCAATTCATCTATGGACTTATTCTTTGTTGAATAAAATGGACTTGTGTCTCTGTCTTTTAATGCCTGTGTTTGTTCTCCCTTTCTCCGGGCTATACACTATACTACCCACTATCATTTACCTGGAGTTATTATTGATGATGTTAACTAATAACAGGTGCTACATATATACACTACCTTTCAAAAGTTTGGGGTCACTTAGAAATGTCCTTGTTTTTGAAAGAAAGGCAACATTTTTGTCCATTAAAATAACATCAAATTGATCAGAAATACAGTGTAGAAATTGTTAATGTTGTAAATGACTATTGTAGCTGGAAATGGCATTTTTTTAATTTATGGAATATCTACATAGGTGTACTGAGGCCCATTATCAGCAACCATCACTCCTGTGTTCCAATGGTATGTTGTGTTAGCCTTTTAAAATGATAAACTTGGATTAGCTAATTGATCATTAGAAAACCCTTTTGCAATTAACAACAAACAAAGAACTTTCTTCTGAAACTCGTCAGTCTTTTCTTGTTCTGAGAAATGAAGGTTATTCCATGTGAGAAATTGCCAAGAAACTGAAAATCTTATACAACGCTGTGTACTACTCTCTTCACAGAACAGCGCAAACTGGCTCTAACCAGAATAAAAAGAGGAGTGGGAGGCCCCAGTGCACAACTGAGCACGAGGACAAGTACATTAGAGTGTCTAGTTTGAGAGACAGATGCCTCACGAGTCCTCAACTGGCAGCTTCATTAAATAGTACCCGCAAAACACCAGTCTCAAAGTCAACAGTGAAGAGGTGACTCCGGGATGCTGGCCTTCTAGGCAGAGTTGCAAAGAAAAAGCCATGACTCAGATTGGCCAATAAAAAGAAAAGATTAAGATGGGCAAAAAAACACAGACACTGGACAGAGGAAGATTGGAAAAAGGTGTTATGGACAGACTAATCTAAGTTTGAGGCGTTCGGATCACAAAGAAGAACATTCGTGAGACGCAGAAAACATTTAAAGATGCTGGAGGAGTGCTTGACACCATCTGTCAAGTGTAACGGATTTGAAATGGCTAGCTAGTTAGCAGTGGTGCACGCTAATAGCCTTTCAATCGGTGGCGTCACTTGCTCTGAGACCTTGAAGTAGTGGTTCCCCTTGCTCTGCAAGGGCCGTGGCTTTTGTGGAGCGATGGGTAACGATGCTTCGTGGGTGACTGTTGTTGTGTGCAGAGGGTCCCTGGTTCGCGCCCGGATCGGGGCGAGGGAATGGACTGAAGTTAAACTGTTACACAAGCACGGTGGAGGCAATGTGATGGTCTGGAGATGCTTTGGTGATGGTAAAGTGGGAGATTTGTACAGGGTGAAATGGATCTTGAAGAAGGAAGGCTATCACTCCATTTTGCAACGCCATGCCCAGTGGATGGCGCTTAATTGGAGCCAATTTCCTCCTTTAACAGGACAATGACCCAAAGCACAGCTCCAAACTATGCAATAACTATTTAGGGAAGAAGCAGTCAGCTGGTATTCTGTGGAGTGGCCAGCACAGTCACCGGATCTCAACCCTATTGAGCTGTTGTGGGAGCAGCTTGACCGTATGGTATGTAAGAAGTGCCCATCAAGCCAATCCAACTTGTGGGAGGTTCTTCAGGAAGCATGGGGTGAAATCTCTTCAGATCACCTCAACAAATTGACAACTAGAATGTCAAAGGTTTGCAAGGCTGTAATTTCTGCAAATTGAGGATTCTTTAACGAAAGCAAAGTTTGAAGGACACAATTATTATTTCAATTAAAAATCAATATTTATAACCTTGTCAACGTCGTGACTATTTCCTATTCATTTTGCAACTCATTTCATGTATGTTTTCAAGGAAAACAAGGACATTTCAAAGTGACTCCAAACTTTTGAACAATCGTGTACTTCAATGGAATTCCAGTTCAACTCCATCAATAAGCAGCAGTATATTGGAAATTCCGCATAGATAACATTTCAATAAATATTCTGTAGAATGTGTGTGTTGTTGCTTCCAACCCGGTGTGTTGTGGTCTGTGTGAAAGCAGTGTCTGCCAAATCTGTGTTAAGGACACGTAAAGGCAGGAATGCAAAGGTCAGGGGAATTTACTCCAATGCGTGAAGAAAAGGCACAATTGAATGGTCTAATGCAAGATAGATTAGCAGTTCAGGTTTAGGGAACTTAATCAATGAGAACATTGAGAAAGAGAGTAGGGTCAGTAAATACACACTCAAAGTGAATGAAGGCTGAAAACTTGTTGGAGGAGAACACGAGATGAACAGTCAAAATAGTAAACAAACGGACAGTTTCACAGAAAGATGGTATACATTTACTCCAAATTAATGTGATGAATCTACATTATAGTTGTAAACTGTGAATACGCTACAAGCCAGACATGACCCGTTAGCAATTCCATATAACTTCCGTTCCTGATCAGCATGGGGTTCCCACACCCACCTTCCTGGACGTCTCCAAGCATCCAGCCCAGCTCCAACCTGCAGCCGCTCGTCTCCAATGTGGGGAATCAATTTCTTCTCCCTAGTAGGAGCCTTAGATCCATTTAATCTCTCTCTCTCCACCTACACTTCCCCACCCCACATCCTTAGTCCCCCCTGGTTTCCATAGAGATGTGCCAAGAACACACCTCCACCCTTCAATGTTGTGATGTAAAAATATTGTCAAAATGTATTACTCAGAATAAAAAAGGTCTTACCGGACATTATTAAGCAGGATTCCTAAGATATGTTATATTGATATATCTCAAGTCATATTATATTGATATATACAGTGGGGAGAACAAGTATTTGATACACTGCCGATTTTGCAGGTTTTCCTACTTACAAAGCATGTAGAGGTCTGTAATTTTTATCATAGGTACACTTCAACAAAAATCCAGAAAATCACATTGTATGATTTTTAAGTAATTCATTTGCATTTTATTGCATGACATAAGTATTTGATACATCAGAAAAGCAGAACTTAATATTTGGTACAGAAACCTTTGTTTGCAATTACAGAGATCATACGTTTCCTGTAGTTCTTGACCAGGTTTGCACACACCGCAGCAGGGATTTTGGCCCACTCCACCATATGTAACGGATGTGAAATGGCTAGCTAGTTAGCGGTGGTGCACGCCATTAGCCTTTCAATCGGTTACGTCACTTGCTCTGAGACCTTGAAGTAGTGGTTCCCCTTGCTCTGTGGAGCGATGGGTAACGACGTCGTTAGTCCCCCCTGGGTGTCAGTTGTTGATGTGTGCAGAGGGTCCCTGGTTCGAGCCCGGGTATGGGCGAGGGGACGGACGTAAAGTTATACTGTTACACATACAGACCTTCTCCAGATCCTTCAGGTTTCGGGGCTGTCGCTGGGCAATACGGACTTTCAGCTCCCTCCAAAGATTTTCTATTGGGTTCAGGTCTGGAGACTGGCTAGGCCACTCCAGGACCTTGAGATGCTTCTTACGGAGCCACTCCTTAGTTGCCCTGGCTGTGTGTTTCGGGTCGTTGTCATGCTGGTGTTTCGGGTCGTTGTCAGACCCAGCCACGACCCATCTTCAATGCTCTTACTGAGGGAAGGAGGTTGTTGGCCAAGATCTTGCGATACATGGCCCCATCCATCCTCCCCTCAATATGGTGCAGTCGTCCTGTCCCCTTTGCAGAAAAGCATCCCCAAAGAATGATGTTTCCACCTCCATGCTTCACGGTTGGGATGGTGTTCTTGGGGTTGTACTCATCCTTCTTCTTCCTCCAAACACGGCGAGTGGAGTTTAGACCAAAAAGCTCTATTTTTGTCTCATCAGACCACATGACCTTCTCCCATTCCTCCTCTGGATCATCCAGATGGTCATTGGCAAACTTCAGACGGGCCTGGACATGCGCTGGCTTGAGCAGGGGGACCTTGCGTGTGCTGCAGGATTTTAATCCATGATGGCGTAGTGTGTTACTAATAGTTTTCTTTGAGACTGTTGTCCCAGCTCTCTTCAGGTCATTGACCAGGTCCTACCGTGTAGTTCTGGGCTGATCCCTCACCTTCCTCATGATCATTGTTGCCCCACGAGATGAGATCTTGCATGGAGCCCCAGACCGAGGGTGATTGACCGTCATCTTCAACTTCTTCCATTTTCTAATAATTGCACCAACAGTTGTTGCCTTCTCACCAAGCTGCTTGCCTATTGTCCTGTAGCCCATTCCAGCCTTGTGCAGGTCTACTATTTTATCCCTGATGTCCTTACACAGCTCTCTGGTCTTGGCCATTGTGGAGAGGTTGGAGTCTGTTTGATTGAGTGTGTGGAAAGGTGTCTTTTATACAGGTAATGAGTGGAGAACAGGAGGGCTTCTTAAAGAAAAACGAACAGGTCTGTGAGAGCCGGAATTCTTACTGGTTGGTAGGTGATCAAATACTTATGTCATGCAATAAAATGCAAATTAATTACTTAAAAATCATACAATGTGATTTCCTGGATATTTGTTTTAGATTCCGTCTCTCACAGTTGAAGTGATAAATGATATGATTCTCACAGTTGAAGTGATAAATGATATGATAAAAATTACAGACCTCTACATGCTTTGTAAGTAGGAAAACCTGCAAAATTGGCAGTGTATCAAATACTTGTTCTCCCCACTGTATCTTAAGATATATTGGAGACATTAGACAACTACTGTAAATAATGGGAAACTATGAGAATGCAAGGAAAATAGGTTTAATCTTTAGAGCAGATTTTGAGAAAGTATTTGATACAGTACATCTAAAATCTCCGGAGAATCTCTAACAAAATATGTAAAAGTAATGTACAACAATCCTTCACGTAAGATAATAAATAAGGGTAACTTCTCTGAGAACTTTGAATTTTCAAGAGCAGTATAACAAGTTTTTTTATTTAACCAGGAAAACCCCATTGAGACCCAGAGTCTCTTTTTCAAGGGAGACCTGGCCAAGAAGACAGCACCAATCAATATATTACAGGATTAAAACACACAACAATACAATACAACATGATCCGTCTGGAAAAAAACACATTTATACTCCTCTGTAACAGTCTCCCATCAACATTTTAAATTAATTCAGTGGCACTAAAATGTCTAGATGAAGCATGGATTGTAGACTATTCCATGCCTCTGGTGCACAAGACGAGGAGGCAGTCTTGCCTAATGCTGTAAATGTCCTGGGGACTTTAAGTAGCAACCACCTAGCAGACCGGGTACTGTAACTGCTGGTGATGAAGGAGACCAGACTACAGAGGTAAAGAGGAAGTTTACCCTAAAGGGCTTTGTAGATGAACACGTACAGGTTAACCTCTCAGGTTGCCCTCCGTCACCATACCTACAGTACATTCAGAAAGTATTCAGACCCCTTGACTTTTTTCACATCTTGTTACGTCACAGCCTTAGTCTAAAATTGATTAATGACAACAAAAATATCAATCTACACACAATACCCCATATTTACAAAGCAAAAACAGGTTTTTAGAAAAACCTTATTTACATACAGTTGAAGTCGGAGGTTTAAATACACCGTAGCCAAATACTAAATCTTTAAACTCAAGTTTTTCATAATTCCTGACATTTAATCCAAGTAAAAATTCCCTGTCTTAGATCAGTTAGGATCACCACTTTATTTTAAGATTGTAAAATGTCAGAATAATAGCAGAGAACATGATTTATTTCAGCTTTTATTTCTTTCATCACATTCCCAGTGGGTCAGAAGTTTACATACACTCAGTTAGTATTTGGTAGCATTGCCTTTAAATTGTTTAACTTGGGTCGAACATTTTGGGTAGCCTTCCAAAAGCTTCCCACAATAAGTTGGGTGAATTTTGGCCCATTCCTCCTGACAGAGCTGGTGTAACTGAGTCAGGTTTGTAGGCCTCCTTGCTCGCACATGCTTTTTCAGTTCTGCCCACAAATGTTCGATGGGATTGAGGTCAGGGCTTTGTGATGGCCACTTCAATACCTTGACTTTGTTGTCCTTAAACCATTTTGCCACAACTATGGAAGTATGCTTGGGGTCATTGTCCATTTGGAAGACCCATTTGCGACCAAGCTTTAGCTTCTTGACTGATGTCTTGAGATGTTGCTTCAATATATCCACATAATTTTCCCCCCTCATGATGTCATCTATTTTGTGAAGTGCACCAGACCCTCCTGCAGCAAAGCACCCCCACAACATGATGCTGCCACCCCCGTGCTTCACGGTTGGGATGGTGTTCTTCGGCTTGCAAGCATCCCCCTTTTTCCTCCAAACATAACGATGCTCATTATGGCCAAACAGTTCTAATTTTGTTTCATCAGACTGGAGGACATCTCTCCAAAAAGTACGATCTTTGTCCCCATGTGCAGTTGCAAACCGTAGTCTGGCTTTTTTATTGCGGTTTTGGAGCAGTGGCTTCTTCCTTGCTGAGTTGTTCCAGGTTATTTTTATATAGGACTCGTTTTACTGTGGATATAGATACCTTTGTACCTGTTTCCTCCAGATTCTTCACAAGGTCCTTTGCTGTTGTTCTGGGAATGATTTGCACTTTTCACAGCAAAGTACGTTCATCTCTAGAAGACAGAATGCGTCTCCTTCCTGAGCGGTATGAAGGCTGCGTGGTCCTATGGTGTTTATACTTGAGTACTATTGTTTGTACAGATGAATGTGGTACCTTCAGGCATTTGGAAATTGCTCCCAAGGACGAACCAGACTTCTGAAGGTCTACAATAATTTTTCTGAGGTCTTGGCTGATTTCTTTTGATATTCCCATGATGCCAAGTAAAGAGGCACTGAGTTTGAAGGTAGGCCTTGAAATACATTCACAGGTACACCTCCAATTGACTCAAATTATGTCAATTAGCCTATCAGAAGCTTCTAAAACCATGACATTATTTTCTGGAATTTTCCAAGCTGTTTAAAGGCACAGTCAACTTAGTGTATGTAAACTTCTGACCCACTGGAATTGTGATACAGTGAAATAATCTGTCTGTAAACAATTGTTGGAAAACTTGTGTCATGCACAAAGTAGATGTCCTAACCAAAACTATAGTTTGTTAACAAGAAATTTGTGGAGTGGTTGAGAAACGAGTTTTAATGACTCCAACCTAAGTGTATGTAAACTTCCGACTTCAACTGTAAGTATTCAGACCCTTTGCTATGCGACTCGAAATTGAGCTCAGGTGCATCCAGTTTCTATTGATCATCCTTGAGATTTTTCTCCAACTTGATTTGAGTCCACCTGTGGTAAATACAATTGATTGGACATTATTTGTAAAGGCACACACCTGTCTATATAAGGTCCCACAGTTGACAGTGCATATCAGAGCTAAAACCGAGCCATGTGGTCGAAGGAGTTGTCCTTAGAGCTCAGAGACAGGATTGTGTCAAGGCACAGATCTGGGGAAGGGTACCAAAAAATGTATGCAGCATTGAAGGTCCCCAAGAACACAGTGGCCTCCATCATTATTAAATGGATGAAGGTTGGAACCACCAAGACTCTTCCTAGAGCTGGCCGCCCAGCCAAACTGAGCAATCGGGGGAGAAGGGCATTGGTCAGGGAGGTGACCAAGAACAAAATGGTCACGCTGACAGAGCTCCAATCTTGGTTCCAAGATTGAACTCTTTGGCCTGATTGCCAAGCGTCACGTCTGGAGGAAACCTGGCGCCATCCCTATGGTGAAGCATGGTGGTGGCAGCATTGTGCTGTGGGGATGTTTATCAGCGACAGGGACTCGGAGACTAGTCAGGATCGAGGGAAAGATTAACGGAGCAAAGTACAGAGAGATCCTTGATGAAAATCTGCTCCAGAGTGCTCAAGAACTCAGACTGGGGTGAAGGTTCACCGTCAAACAAGACAACGAACCTAAGCACACAGCCAAAACAAAGCAGGATTGGCTTCTGGACAAGTCTCTGAATGTAACGTAACAAAATGTAGAAAAAGTCAAGGGGTCTGAATAGTTTCTGAATGCACTGTATATAACAAGCATGATTTTGTAGGGTTAAAACTATTTAATATAAAGGCATTAAACTTCTCTTAACCTCACTAGGGTATGTGGGTAGCGTCCCACCTCGTCAACAGCCAGTGAAACTGCAGGGCGCCAAATTCAAAACAACAGAAATCCCATATTTAAAATTCCTCAAACATACAAGTATTTTACACCATTTTAAAGATACACTTGTTTTAAATCCAGCCACAGTGTCCGATTTCAAAAACGCTTTACGACGAAAGCACACCAAACGATTATGTTAGATCAAAGCCAAGTCACAGAAAAACACAGCCATTTTTCCAGCCAAAGAGAGGAGTCACAAAAAGCAGAAATAGAGATAAAATGTATCACTAACCTTTGATGATCTTCATCAGATGACACTCATAGGACTTCATGTTACACAATACATGTATGTTTTGTTCGGTAAATGTTTATATTTATATCCAAAAATCTGAGTTTACATTGGCACGTTATGTTCAGTAGTTCCAAAACATCCGGTGATTTTGCAGAGAGCCACATCAATTTACAGAAATACTCATAATAAACATTGCTAAAAGATACAACTGTTATGCATGGAATTTTAGATCCACTTCTCCTTAATGCAAACGCTGTGTCAGATTTCTTTTTAACTTTACGGAAAAAGCACACCATGCCATAATCTGAGTACAGCGCTCAGAGACCAAAACAACCCAAACAGATATCCGCCGTGTTGTGTAGTCAACAGAAGTCAGAAATAGCATTATAAATATTCACTTACCTTTGATGATCTTCATCAGAATGCACTCCCAGGAATCCCAGTTCCACAATAAATGTTTGTTTTGTTCGATAATGTCCATCATTTATGTCCAAATACCTCCTTTTTGTTCGCGTGTTTAGCCCAGTAATCCAAATTCATGAGGCACGATTACTAGGTGCAGACGAAAAGTAAAAACGTTCCGTTGCAGTCCGTAGAAACATGTCAAATGATGTATAGAATCAATCTTTAGGATGTTTTTAACATAAATCTTCAATAATGTTCCAACCGGAGAATTCCTTTGTCTTCAGAAATGCAATGGAACGCAGGTCTAACTCTCACATGAACGCGCGTGGCCAGCTCGTGGCTCTCTGGCAGACCTCTGACTCATTCCCCTCTCATTCGCCCCCACTTCACAGTAGAAGCATCAAACAAGGTTCTAAAGACTGTTGACATCTAGTGGAAGCCTTAGGAAGTGCAATATGACCCCTGTGTATTCGATAGGTAAAGATTTGAAAAACTACAAACCTCAGATTTCCCACTTCCTGGTTGGATTTATTCTCAGGCTTTTTCCTGCCATATGAGTTCTGTTATACTCACAGACATCATTCAAACAGTTTTAGAAACGTCAGAGTGTTTTCTATCCAAATCTACTAATTATATGGGGCGGCAGGGTAGCCTAGTGGTTAGAGCGTTGGACTATTAACCGGAAGGTTGCAAGTTCAAATCCCTGAGCTGACAAGGTACAAATCTGTCGTTCTGCCCCTGAACAGGCAGTTAACCCACTGTTCCTAGGCCGTCATTGAAAATAAGAATTTGTTCTTAACTGACTTGCCTAGTTAAATAAAGGTAAAAAAAATAAAAAAATAAAAATAATAATAATTATGCATATTCTAGCTTTTATGGCTGAGTAGCAGGCAGTTTAATTTGGGCACGCTTTTTCGTCCAAAATTCCAAATGCTGCCCCCTACCCTAGAGAAGTTAAAGCCTACATTGTATCTAAATCCAAACTGGTTTTCTTGTAAGCTACTAAGAGAGGCCCGTTCTATATTGAAGAGTGGGCTCTTTACAGATTAAAACCTTACATTTTTGTTGGATTGACAATGGATCCCTGTTTAAAGTATCCTCCTTTAAAATGAAGCCATACAGAGTTGTTGACAGCGTTCCACAGGTATGCTGGCCCATGTTGACTCCAATGCTTCCCACAGTTGTGTCAAGTTGGCATAGAGTGACCAGGTTAAAGCTATGATCCCTTATTGATGTCACCTGTTAAATCCACTTCAGTCAGTGTAGATGAAGGGAAGGAGACAGGTTAAAGGAGTATTTTTAAGCCTTGAGAGAATTGAGACATGGATTGTGTATGTGTGCCATTCAGAGGGTGAATGGGCAAGACAAAGATTTAAGTGCCTTTGAATGGGGTATGGTAGTAGGTGTCAGGTGCACCAGTTTGAGTGTGTCATGAACTGCAACCCTAAAGTTTTTTTAATAGTCAACAGTTTCCTGTGTGTATCAAGAATGGTCCACCACCCAAATGACATCCAGCCAACTTTTTTGGGGCGGCAGGTAGCCTAGTGGTTAGAGCGTTGGGCCAGTAACCAAAAGGTTGCTGGATTGAATCCCTGAGCTGACAAGGTAAAAATATGTTATTCTGCCCCTGAACAAGGCAGTTAACCCACCGTTCCTTGGTAGGAAGTCATTATAAATAAGAATTTGTTCTTAACCTGTTGAGGACAGAGGGCGCTGTTTTCACTTTGGGGGAAAATCGTGCCCAATTTAAACAGCCTAGTACTCAATTCTTGCTCGTACAATATGCATATTATTATTACTATTGGATAGGAAAACACTCTCTAGTTTCTAAAACCGTTTGAATTATATCTGTGAGTAAAACAGAACTCCTTTTGCAGCAAACTTCCTGACAGGAAGTGGAAAATCTGAAATCGATGCACTGTTCTAGGGCCGGCCTATTAAAGTCCTTGATATTTATTAGTTTAGATGCACTTCGTACATCTTCCACTAGATGTCGACAGGCAGTGAGAGAAGAAATGGAGTGTGTAACTTGATCTGGTGTCGAATAATAGCTCTCGGCATGACGTGTCACCAGTTTCCTGTTTTCTGGAGAGCGCGTGAAGGGACCTGGATTTGCCTTCTGATAAGCTGTCGTTATGGACGACTAATATCTCCGGCTTTGATTTTATTTGATACATGTGACAATATCATCGTAAAGTATGTTTTTTCAATATAGTTTAATCAGATTATTGAAATTTTTTCGGGAGTTTTGCCGTGTTCCGTTCTCTGAGTTTGTTGACGATGGAGAGATTCGCGCCACTTGGCAAGTATGCTTGCTAAATCGAGAGGGAAAAAGGTCGTTCTAAAACCAAACAACGATTGTTCTGGGCAAAGGACCCCTTGTACAACATTCTGATGGAAGAACAGCAAAAGTAGGACCCATTTTATGATGTTATTTCATATATCTGTTGTACATGTGAACTAGTAGTTTGCGGCCAGGTTTTGGGCACGCTCTCGCCATAACGTAAACTGCATATCGTAATGAAGTTATTTTTAGAATTCTAACACGGCGATTGCATTAAGAACTAGTGTATCTATCATTTCCTATACAACATGTATTTTTTAGTTATGTTTATGAATAGTTATTTGGTCAGAATATGTGTGTCAGAAAAAGTGTCAGAAAAATATCCGGACGTTGTGGGAAAAAGATGCTACGTTAGCACAATGTATAACCACTGATTTCAGCTCTAAATATGCACATTTTCGAACAAAACATAAGTGTATGTATAACCTGATGTTATAGGACTGTCATCTCATGAAGCTTATCAAGGTTAGTCAAAAATTATATATCTTGCTGGTTTATTCGCTATCGCTAACGTGCCTATTACTATCGCTAACGTGCCTTGATGAATGAATGCGGTAGTGTGGTAGGCTATTGTAGTAAGCTAATATAATGCTATATTGTGTTTTCGCTGTAAAACACTTAAAAAATCGGAAATATTGGCTGGATTCACAAGATGTTTGTCTTTAATTTGCTGTACACCATCGATTTTTCAGAAATGTTTTATGATGAGTATTTAGGTATTTGACGTTGGTGTCTGTAATTACTCTGGCTGCTTCGGTTCTATTTCTGACGGTAGCTGTGATTGTAGCTGCAATGTAAAACTGATTTATACCTCAAATATGCAAATTTTTCAAACAAAACATAGATTTATTGTATAACATGTTATAAGACTGTCATCTGATGAAGTTGTTTCTTGGTTAGTTTGGTTGGTTCTTGGTTAGTTAGGTTGGCTTTGTGCATGCTACCTGTGCTGTGAAAAATGTCTGTCCTTTTTTGTATTTGGTGGTGAGCTAACATAAATACATGTGGTGTTTTCGCTGTAAAACATTTAAAATATCGGACATGTTGACTGGATTCACAAGATGTGTATCTTTCATTTGCTGTATTGGACTTGTTAATGTGTGAAAGTTAAATATTTCTAAAAAATATCTTTTGAATTTCGCGCTCTGCCTTTTCAGTGGAATGTGGGAGGAGTTCCGCTAGCGGAACGCCAGAGCCAGACAGGTTAACTGACTTGCCTAGTTAAATAAAGGTTAAATAAAAAACTTGACACAACTGTGGGAAGCATTGGAGTCAACAAGGGCCAGCATCCCTGTAGAATGCAAAAAATCAGTCGTTCTGCCCTTGAACAAGGCAGTCAACCCAACCCTAGGCCGTCATTGAAATAAGAATTTGTTCTTAACTGACTTGCCTAGTTAAATAAAGGTAAAATAAATACAATTTAAAAAAACTTTCGACTCCTTATAGAGTCCATGTACCGACAAATTGAAGCTGTTTTGAGGGCAAAAGGGAGGTGCAACTCAATAGTAGGACGGTGTTCCTAATGTTTTGTACACTCAGTGTATGTAGTGTGTATGTTGGCTGCTCACTCCCCAAGACTGTTTTGTGGTTTGTCCCCCACTTGGGTGTCAGTTTATACACTTGGAGTGTTGTTTCTGTTCTTCTGGGTCTCGTCTCTAACCGTGTAAATCCTCCTGCTGGGACCGAGTCAGCCGTAAGACTAGCACTATGGCAACAGACTTAACCATGGAACATTTGTATTGTGTGAGTTTATGGTGGTGGTGGTGGTGGTGGTGGTGGTGGTGGTGGTGGGGGGGGGGGGGGGGGGGGGGGGGGTGCTGTACATGGATGGTTTAAGAACAGATATGGCCCAAACAACTGTGATGTTAGTAATATATATATCCTTTCTTAAGCCAGCCGCCAAAACCTCAGCAATGTGCTTTGTCCTTATTCGAGAAAAGTATTGGATGGTAACGGTAGAAACTCTGAAAGAATGGACAGATGACTCCATGACAGTTTGGACACTGTTTAATATTGATTTATATGAAAAAGGACACTGTGTTTCACAGGGAGCAGGTACACATTCAACCTCAGGATACACACACACACACACACACACAGTTGATCATACAGACATTGTGCTTGAAATACACAAAACACACAGTCAGGTTAGTTCACTTTGGGACACCTATGCATTTCTGCAGTTTCATCAACTGGAACTTGGGGTGAGTTGTGTACAGTTCTAATACAGAGACAGTTCTATAACAGGGCACAAAGTAGAAGTGAGTCCAAAAGCCACCTTTAAGACCAGCCACCCAACATAGTGAGAAGTGTTCCCACTGGGCACAAACTGATTGAATCAACGTTGTTTCAACGTAATTTGTCAATGTACTATGACGTGGAAAATATATAGGATTTTTGTTTGTCATCAACTTGTTTCGAGGGTAAAATTTCAACCGCAGAATTATGTCATCGTGTTAACCAAATTTCAACATAGACAAACCTTGTGTAAAATTTGTTGAATTTGTACCGTTAAAACACCGTCAAATCTTCAACATTATATCTACTCAGAATAAAAAAAAAACAATCGGCTGGGCAGCACCTCTTACTGGAGAACTAATCTATCTACAGCTACCCTTTAGTCTCCCATCCAGGGTTTTAACCAAGCCCAGCTTAGCTATGATGTCCCTGACTCTTACTAATGTACTATTATGAGAATGATTGTTGAGAGAAACTAGATCAAATCAATGCTGCTATCGAAGTCATTCCAAAGGGTAGGTTTAACAGAGCAAATGAAATGTGACCATACTCATTTATCCTCAATGATGCTATTTAGGCATTTGCAAAGTCATCAACAGCCATTGTTTTAATTCAAACCAGAATTCTGCAAAAAAAGATAGCAGAATAGAACAGAGGCCTAACGGGTCCGAGACCAGACCCGGTACCAGACCCTGGACTCGAGCGAGTCCGAGTCCAAAATTCTAACTCTTCCCTCGGGTCCCGGTCAGATCCTGTTTGATTGACATCAGGTCTCGGGTCTATGTAACTACAGCTGCTAGACCTGAGTGGACCTGAATGGACCCGACCTCGGCTCTGCATAGCCCATAGCATATTTATTTTACGCTGATAAGGCCTATCCAACATTTAATTATCTATTTGTTAACCAGAAGAGCAATTTGGCTAGCAAACATACATTTTTTATAACTCCAGCTCCAATCGAGTCTGATCTAGACCCGGACCGGTCTAGGTCTGGTTGTTGTCGTGTCCATTCGTGTTCGGGTCTGGTTGTTGTCGTGTCCATTCGTGTTCGGGTCTGGTTGTTGTCGTGTCCATTTGTGTTCGGGTCTGGTTGTTGTCGTGTCCATTCGTGTTCGGGTCTGGTTGTTGTCGTGTCCATTCGTGTTCGGGTCTGATTGTTTTCGGGTCCGTTCGGGTTCCAGGTCCAACTTTTTGGAGCCGATAAAGACCTCTAGTTTCAAGCTCTAGTTGATAAAAATGAAATTATATTTAGTGATATTGAATTGTGTTTAGTTGTCAACGCAACCATATGCTGGAGTGCATTTAAAGTTTGATTTGATTTAGTACTATTCTTTAACTTAGATTTTTGGTTGAGATGGAAACAAACTTAATTTTGTAGACAAACTGTAATTTAAAGCCAGACTAAATTAGTAACACAGATGGAACTATCCAAGCAGAAGATAAATCTCCTTCAAATGTTGATATTTGGTTGCCTGACTTACCCAGTCTCTTTGCTCCGGCCAAACGCCATGCCACAAATGTTTATTTCTTTTCCGCAATTAAGTATGTAGCGATTGATAGAGCAGTGGAAGAATTCAATGTGAGTCATCAGGCAAGATATTTGGTTGTGTTGACATCCAAATACAATTCAATATCACTTTTGAAATGCAATAAATAACATATTTATTTGTCGACAAGTTAACAAATTATATGTTGGATTCACGTCGCCAACTCAACCAAAAATAAAAGTTAAAGAATGGAACTATCCAAGCAGTAGATACATTTCCTTTAAAATGTTGATATTTGGTTGCATTGTCAACCAAACAATTCAATATTACTTTTGTAATAGCCTTAACTTAATGATATTTACTCTATCTTACAAACAAATATAAAGTTCAACCTTAAAATGAGTAACACATCCATGGCCACATTTTTAGGTTACTGTAACTATACATTATGTAATTAGATAAAGTATGCATGTTTAAGATAGCATGCATCGGTCATCATAGGTCTGTGGAGATCTTCACAATTGCTTTAATAATCTGTGCAGAATCTCGAACGGCATTGATCACTTGCTCCACGTACTTTGAATGTAATCTCAACTGCCATTCAGGTCATTTGGTTCGGCTATTAGATGAAACACAGTGATGTCACATTAATCTGTTGTATAAATAAACAAAATATCTGACATTGTATTCCCATTTGAACTTTGCTGTGCTTTTAAATGGTTGAAAGCACAGTGATAGGCATTTGGGGGACAACTAAACCAAAAATCAGGCATTGTCTTTCCATTAGAATTTGGTTGTGCTTTTAGATGGTTGAAAGCATAGTGATAACACATTGGAAATTCAACTAACTTTGGCTGTCTTTTTGAGTGAACAGAGGCCTAACGGGTAATCTTGATCAACGTCTCAACCAAATATTACCCAATAATCCACGTTGAAATGACGTGGTGTGCCCAGTGGGTCTTGTCGATTTTTTAGCTGTTCTTTTTCTACCCTGCTGAAGTGAAAAGAACTGTTGGATGCCCTGAAACCTTCCAGCACAACTCCAGTCTACCTTCAGTAAACGCACACACCAGCACACACACACACCAGCACACACACACACCAGCACACACACCTCTTTCACAGGAGGGAAACTCAGTGAGGTGGAACAGTTGGCAGACAGCCTTTACTGCGTTATTATTTCTGCATCTTCAGAAGGTTGCCGATCACAGCTACACACACACACACACACACACACACACACACACACACACACACACACACACACACACACACACACACACACACACACACACACACACACACACACACACACACACACACACACACACCTCCTTTCAGGCACATTTATTTCCAAGTCCTTGCGTGAGTGTTTGTGTATTTTAATTTTGTGGGTTCTCTTGTGTATATGCAAGTGTGTGTGCGTTTCCGCTCAAGGCAGTGGGTAGGTGTGTGTGTGTGTGTGGGGGGGGGGGGGGGGGGGGCGGGGGGGGGTGTAAGGCTGGAGCGTCACAGTCTGTGTCCTGTGTTCACTTCATTAGACATCAACCGGCCTACAGGGAGAGAGGGACTGTTTTTCACATCACACCGCCTGCATTTCCCATTACATACTAAACACTCATATACACACATCCTCACACACATACACACATACTATACACTCATATACACACATACCATACACTCATATACACACATACTATACACTCATATACACACATACTATACACTCATATACACACATACCATACACTCATATACACACATACTATACACTCATATACACACATACTAAACACTCATATACACACGTCCTCACACACATACACACATACTATACACTCATATACACACATACTATACACTCATATACACACATACTATACACTCATATACACACACACACACACACACACACACACACACACACACACACACACACACACACACACACACACACATATACTTACAGCAACACACACACACACACATATACTTACAGTAACACACACACACACACATATACTTACAGTAACACACACACATCACATTCTGTACATATAGTCATGTACACACATAGCCACACTGGTCACAGCACCCTCACTCGTACTGTACATACACACATAGCCACACTGGTCACAGCACCCTCACTCGTACTGTACATACACACATTCACTCATTTACAAACACATACAACAAAGGCTACACTGACAAACTTCAAGACGTTAAACCCACACACTCTGCTGCGAGTCATTGGCCCTGGTGGGCAGCATCACCCCTCTATGTGTTGCCAAATGAGGACAACCAGACAGACATACCCCTGCCTCCATCTTGGGGTGAGGTCAGCTCACTCACAATCATTACCCTGAGGCAAATCTGCCAAACCTTTACATATCACACACATGTAGGACAGACACATGCAACACACTGTGGCTGGTCAGGCACAGATCCCAGCTTGGGTTTTACGAGTCCTCTGTGTGAGCCTGAGTCCATATCATTCTCTCTCCAAGCTGGCGAGCTCCCAATGTCCCCATAAGGTTTCTAATGCAGTCCCCATAAGGTTTCTAATGCAGTCCCCATAAGGTTTCTCATACAGTCCCCATAAGGTTTCTCACACAGTCCCCATAAGGTTTCTCATACAGTCCCCATAAGGTTTCTCATACAGTCCCCATAAGGTTTCTCATACAGTCCCCATAAGGTTTCTCATACAGTCCCCATAAGGTTTCTAATGCAGTCCCCATAAGGTTTCTCATACAGTCCCCATAAGGTTTCTCATACAGTCCCCATAAGGTTTCTCATACAGTCCCCATGAGGTTTCTCACACAGTCCCCATGAGGTTTCTCACACAGTCCCCATAAGGTTTCTCATACAGTCCCCATAAGGTTTCTCATACAGTCCCCATAAGGTTTCTAATGCAGTCCCCATAAGGTTTCTCACACAGTCCCCATAAGGTTTCTCATACAGTCCCCATAAGGTTTCTCATACAGTCCCCATAAGGTTTCTCATACAGTCCCCATAAGGTTTCTCATACAGTCCCCATAAGGTTTCTCATACAGTCCCCATGAGGTTTCTCACACAGTCCCCATAAGGTTTCTCACGCAGTCCCCATAAGGTTTCTCATGCAGTCCCCATAAGGTTTCTCATACAGTCCCCATGAGGTTTCTCACACAGTCCCCATAAGGTTTCTCACGCAGTCCCCATAAGGTTTCTCATGCAGTCCCCATAAGGTTTCTCACACAGTCCCCATAAGGTTTCTCACACAGTCCCCATAAGGTTTCTCACACAGTTCCCATAAGGCACATAGCCCTCACAAAGTCTGTTACACACAGTCCCCAAAATGGCTTAAACTGTTACTGGAGGGTACTTCTGCTCGCTGGTGACACTGGCCACACTGGTGGGTGGGGGGTAGGGGGACTGCAGCTGTCTGTAGCCCCCCTGGGTGGGGTCCAAGTAGACCCCCTGGGGTGGGGACATGTGGTGGGTGGCATAGCCGATGTACTGGGGGTGGATGAACTGTCCCTGGTGGGGCATGATCTGGGTGGCCTGCTGGCAGTTGAGCACGGAGAAGTTGGTCGGCATGTTGACGAAGACACTGGCGTCTGGAGGGAGACAGCAGGAGGCCTGGGCACGCATCATGGGCTGAGGGGCCGGGCGAGGCACCTGGGCAGGAGGGGCAGAGGAACTGGACGAGGTGGCCGTGCTTGATTGGCGGGAAGAGGAACCGCGAGACGTGCCCACGCTAGCCATCATGGGAATGGTCTCCAGGAGACGGCCGCCACCAGACCCGCCTCCTCCCCCGCCCCCTGACGACAGTTCCTGTTTGGGGCGGAGACAGTGGCAACAACAAACAGCAACCACGGAACCCACCAGGACGAAAGCCACGAACACAGAGCCCACGATCAGGAAGGGAACGTAGATGGGTACTGTGGAGAGAGGAAGGAAGAAGGGTGAGAGAGTGGGAGGTAGGTTTTCAGTGGTTTGACGATAGCACATTTTTAACAAACAAGGGAAAAAATATGTTTTTCTTTCTTCCATTATCAAATATACACTATATATACAAAAATATGTGGACAAATTAGTGGATTTGGCTATTTCAACCACACCCATGGCTGACAAGTGTATAAAATCGAGCACACGGCCATCCAGTGACTTTCAATCTGGCATTGTCATAGGATGCCACATTTTCAACAAGTCAGTTCGTCAAATTTCTGCCCTGCTAGAGCTGCCCCGGTCAACTATAAGTGCTGTTATTGTGAAGTGGAAACGTCTAGGAGCAACATCGGCTCAGCCGCGAAGTGGTAGGCCACACAAGCTCACAGAATGGGACTGCAGAGTGCTGAAGTGTGTAACACGTAAACATTGTCTGTCCTCAATTGCAAAACTCACTACCAAGTTTTAAACTGCCTCTGGAAGCAATGTCAGCACAAGAACTGTTCATCTGGGAGCTTAATGAAATGGGTTTCCATGGCCAAGCAGCCGCACATAAACCTAAGATCACCATGCGCAATGCCAAGTGTCGGCTGGAGTGGTGTGAAGCTCACCGCCATTGCACTCTGGAGCAGCAGTGCAAGCACAGACTGGAACATGTTCCGGGATTCTTCCGATGACATTGAGGAGTACACCACATCAGCCACTGGCTTCATCAATAAGTGCATAGATGACGTCGTCTCCACAGTGACTGTACGTGCATACCCCAACCAGAAGCCATGGATTACAGGCAACATCCGCAATGAGCTAAAGGGTAGAGCTGCCGCTTTCAAGGAGAGGGACTCTATCCCGGAAGCTTATAAGAAATCACGCTATGCCCTCCGACGAACCATCAAACAGGTAAAGCTTCAATACAGGACTAAGATCGAATCGTACTACACCGGCTCCGACGCTCGTCGGATGTGGCAGGGCTTGCAAACTATTACAGACTACAAAGGGAAGCACAGCCGAGAGCTGCCCAGTGACACAAGCCTACCAGACGAGCTAAATTACTTCTATGCTCACTTCGAGGCAAGTAACACTGAAACATGCATGAGAGCATCAGCTGTTCCGGGCGACTGTGTCACATTAACAAGGCCGCAGGGCCAGACGGATTACCAGGACGTGTACTCTGAGCATGCGCTGACCAACTGGCAAGTGTCTTCACTGACATTTTCAACCTCTCCCTGTCTGAGTCTGTAATACCAACATGTTTCAAGAAGACCACCATAGTCCTGGTGCCCAAGCACACTAAGGTAACATGCCTAAATGACTACCGACCCGTAGCACTCACATCTGTAGCCATGAAGGGCTTTGAAAGGCTGGTCATGGCTCACATCAACACCATTATCCCAGAAACCATAGACCCACTCCAATTTGCATTCCGCCCCAACAGATCCACAGATGATGCAATCTCTATTGCACTCCACACTGCCCTCTTTTCACACCTGGACAAAAGGAACACCTACTGTATGTACGAATGCTATTAATTGACTACAGCTCAGTGCTCCACACCATGGTGCCCTAAAAGCTCATCATTAAGCTAAGGTCCCTGGGACTAAACACCCCCCTCTGCAACTGGATCCTGGCCTTCCTGACGGGCCGCCCCCAGGTGGTAAGGGCAGGTAACAACACATCTGCCACGCTGATCCTCAACACGGGGGCCCCTCAGGGATGCGTGCTCAGTCTCCTCCTGTACTCCCTGTTCACTCACGACTGCACGGCCAGACACGACTCCAACACCATCATTAAGTTTGCCGATGACACAACAGTGGTAGGCATGATCACCGACAATGACGAGATAGCCTATAGGCAGGAGGTCAGAGACCTGACCGTGTGGTGCAAGGACAACAACCTCTCCCTCAACGTGATCAAGACAAAGGAGATGATTGTGGACTACAGAAAAAGAAGGACTGAGCACGCCCCCATTCTCATCGATGGGGCTGTAGTGGAGCAGGTTGAGAGCTTAAAGTTCCTTGGCATCCACATCACCAACAAACTAACATGGTCCAAGCAAACCAAGACAGTCGTGAAGAGGGCATGACAAAACATATTCCCCCTCAGGAGACTGAAAAGATTTGGCATGGGTCCTCAGATCCTCAAAAGGTTTTACAGCTGCAACATCGAGAGCATCCTGACAGGTTACATCACTGCCTGGTATTGCAACTGCTCGGCCTCAGACCACAAGGCACTACAGAGGCCAAGCTTCCTGCCATCCAGGACCTCTCTACCAGACGGTGTCAGAGGAAGGCCCTAAAAATTGTCAAAGATTCCAACCACCCTAGTCATAGACTGTTCTCTCTGCTATCGCACGGCAAGCGGTACCAGAACGCCAAGTCTAGTTCCAAGAGGCTTCTAAACAGCTTCTACCCCCAAGCCATAAGACTCCTGATCATCTAATCAAATGGCTACCCAGACTATTTGCATTGCCCCCCCCCCCCCTCTTTTACGCTGCTGCTACTCTCTGTTATTATCTATGCATATTCACTTTAATAACTCTACCTACATGTACATATTACCTAAATTACCTTGACACACCGGTGCCCCCGCACATTGATTCTGTACCAGTACCCCCTGTATATAGCCTCATTATTTTTATTTGTAACTTTTATTTCTTGTTTTTTTTAAGGTATTTTTCTTGCATTGTTGGTTAAGGGCTTGTAAGTTAGCATTTCGCTGTAAGGTCTCGTCTCCTGACGAATCTGGATTTTCCAGGAGAACGCTATCTGCCCCAATGCATAGTGCCAACTGTAAAGTTTGGTGGAGGAGGAATAATGGTCTGGGGCTGTGTTTCACATGGTTCGGGCTAGGCCCCTTAGTTCCAGTGAAGGGAAATATTAACTCTACAGCATACATGACATTCTAGACGATTCTGTGCTGCCAACTTTGTGTCAACAGTTTGGGGAAGGCACGTTCCTGTTTCAGCATGACAATGCCCCTGTGCACAAAGCGAGGTCCATACAGAAATGGTTTGTGAAGATTGGTGTGGAAGAACTTCACTTACCTGCACAGAGCCCTGACCTCAACTCCATCGAACACCTTTGGAATGAATTGGAACGCCGACTGCGAGCCAGGCCTAATCTCCCAACATCAGTGCCTGACCTCATTCATGCTCTTGTGGCTAAATGGAAGCAAGTCCCCGCAGCAATGTTCCAACATCTAGTGGAAATGCTTCCCAGAAAAGTAGAGGCTGTTATAGCAGCAAAGGGGGGACCAACTCCATCTTAATGCCCATGATTTTGGAATGAGATGTTCGACGAGCAGGTGTCCATATACTTTCCGGTCATGTAGTGTACATTAAGACAGGGCTGTTCTTTCTATAACAAGCAGAGCAGAGCGAGGACAGAACTTCCTCAGACCATAACCACTTACGCCCTCAGAGAAAACAAACTGAACAAACTACAACAGCAACATGATGAAGTGGTTTATTCTACCATCAAGACTTTTGACATGATTTGGAAAATACCTTCTTCCTTGAATTAGTAAAGTTGAGAGACCAAGAGTGAACAGCAGTGAGAAAAACAGTTTGTCTAAAAGTTCAAGCTGTTACACTCACGTGTTTTTACCTCACTCATAAACCCAAATGAGAGTGAAAGAGAAATGGAGTGAGACGGTGAGACAAAAGAGAAAAGAGGGAGAGACGAAATTAGAGGAAGAAAGGCAGAGACAGAGGTGTACTAGTGGCGTGTCTCCAGGGGGCCCCAGTCCCTCATTAGAAGTTATTAACTTTGTTTTGATCTGTTCTTATCCTGCGCGCCCAGCTGTGACCCCCCCTAACCCCCCTCCACCGACCCTGTACCTATTTGTCTGAGTGAGTTTATGCGTGCGTGCGTTTGATCTGTGTTTGTCTGTGAGAGCGGGGATTCTGTCTCATACCAAAGTTATGCAGCCAGAACTTATGTGGATATTCCTGACCTCTTCTCCTATATACATCCACATCCCGCTATGGCATTTAAGCCAGAATAGTCCCTTATACTGTATAGACGCAGCATTAAGACATATTGAGAGTGGCATTAATGATGGCTGGTTTGGAGTAATGCAACAGATCACATTGAAGGCCTAATTCCATACATCTTTTCAACATTATATAGGCCAACCTTGCAGTGGGGCTCTAATGCATACTACATCTCTCATACTGTAACTTTTGAACCATAATAACAGCTGTGACTCTGGAGATAAAGCAGTGTGTTAAATCCGATCATCTGCATGATTCTCGCATGATTAGCATGTAATTCACCCCTCAAAGTACACAGCTGTTTTTCTGCCATCTGTCTAGTGTAAACCAGTTCCAGGAAGTACAGTACCCAGCAAGCACATAATGTTCTGAGAACCATGTGTTTTTCTTAGAGATTGGTGAGAGTGTGGTTGTTCTATGGTTATTTTACATACAACCTTCCCAGAACATTCTGGTAATGGTGCAGGATAGTTGCTTGGCTTTGGAACATTCTCAGCACATTTAAGGAACTTGACCCCCCCAAAAAAATGTCTTGCTATTTCATTACTTTAACAGACCATTTCCTTAAAGTTCAAACATGGTTACATTTCATTTCAATCTTGGTAATGTTCTAGGAACGTTCTCCAACTGGTTTGACATTGAGAATATTTTTCAATGGTTCAGAGAGCCAGAGAAAAATTGTTATTCTTTGGGAATTACGTTTTCTATAGGTTTGCTCACGGTTCTATTTAAAGTTATGTTCTCAAATTGTTCCGAGAATGTTAACAAAACTTTCCATAAAAGTTTGTTGTTATTTAAAAACATATACATTCCATTCTAAGCATCAACAAAACTCTCTCTATCCTCTATCTTGTTAAGTGTTTCAGGTGTGTTGGCCACGCCCACTAAAACCTCCCAGGAATACTTCCAAGGAACCAGAATAAAACATTCTCAGAACCTCCCTCCAACCTAAAAAAAATCTTCACTTCTGTTCTCAAAACGTTTAAAAAACGTATTACGTATGCCTTTGTTCCTACAACCAATGTGAAACCAAAATCCTACGTTCCCACAAATTCCAAGGAACCAAATGTTTTATGCTGGATTAATCATGTTAAAATGACTTGGTAATGAAGCAGCAGACTAACTCTTACAGAGTGAAGGTAGAGGATGGCAGTGTAGCCTACTACAGCATACAGAAAGTGGTTAATAGTAAACGTAAGTGTTCTTTGGGTGTTTCGTTAACTTTTGACCCAACAGTGAGCGCTCATGGGGAATGTTGGCAGCAATGGTCCGAGTGGCAGGACCAGGGCAGAGTTGAGGTGCTTCCTCGCACACACGTACACACGCACACAGGCACACACCCGTTTGTAGCACAATGGGGAACTTGTTATATGACAACTGATTTCATGAGATTTATTGTTCCTCTGGTTAAGTTACTCATTTTCCAGTTTGAATATTCCAAAGTGTTATGGAGTGTAACTGTAACCCTGAGAGAGGCAGTGACTCGTTCTGTCATTTTCCTTTTTCATTCTCTCTCTCTCCTTAACACACACGCTTTCTCTCCCTCTGAGCAACATCAAAAGTCACCAGCTTTTCAAAGGACCATTTCAAGATGTCTAAAGTTTGAAGCTATAGGCACTCATTAGATAAGACCAATTCTGGGACAACAGTCAACTTGACTAGACTCAGTCTAGATACAGTACAAAAGAGGTAGAAGCTGAGGCGCTATGACATCAATTTTCTGAGCCCATAACCTATTTCCTATTATAAACTGGGTGGTTCAAGGCCTGAATGCTGATTGTCTGAAAGCCATTGTATATCAGACCGTATACCATAGGTAAGACAAAACATTTATTTTTATTCCTCTAATTATGTTGGTAACAAGTTTATAATAGCAATAAGGCACCCTGCGGCTTTGTGGTATATGGCCAATACTGTATACCACGGCTAAGGGCTGTATCCAGGCACTCCGCGTTCCGTCATGCATAAAAACAGCCTTTAGCCGTGGTATATTGGCCATATACCACACCCCCTCTGGCCTTATTGCTTAATTGAACAGCTGTTAGCTTCAATACCTCACAGCCAAACCATACCATGATCAGGTTTAGAGGAGCTTTTCTTTAAGAGAGTTATGTAGTTACTATGGATATGAGTTAGTGCGTAAGGCTCCAGAAAGTCATCTAATGTCCTCCTAACAGCGTCACATGATATGTGAATACAGTCTATAGTCTGACAGAGACACAGGTAAAATGGCTGATGGGAGAAGTGTAGTAATGACAGTGTCCTGCTGTGACATTATCTGTTGGAGAGTGTCTATAGTTTCCATTCAGCCCACTAGTCTATTCCACACCTGTTGCTGGACTGAGGCTGGGACAGCCATACTCTGTCTGCAGTAATATTAGCCCCCATCTCTCTGTTCTTGTTTGGGCATATTATGTGTAACTGACTGCTCCTCCTCTCCCCATTCAAATCCCTGGGGTCCTCTCCTTTCCTGGATCCCACACATGTTCCTTCATGTTGAATGTTAGGCTCTGTTTATTGTTCTTAATGCATATACAGTATCCTTGGGGTTATTCATTGACATGGCTGTGTGTATCTTTGCTTTGTGATTAATTGGTTGCCCTGTGCATAAAAAAATGTATTAAATGTACAAGCGGTGCCTTCCATGACAAAATACTTAAGTTATTTTGGCCATTGTCCACTATATGAAAATGTATTTGGCTCTTTCTGGAGTGATAAGGGATGACTGTTTCAACAAATGCCAAGAGAGAAACATACTGTATTCTACTCTACAAGAAAGGCATGCTCTGTTGATGTGTCTGTTTAATATCTGGACTAAGTGTAGACAACTATTATTTTTCTTTGAAAAATGACCATTGCAAGATTTTTGACTCATAGTAAATGTGCCTCTCATTTTGTAATGTGCCAGCACTTAATATGTGTGCACTGTAATGTCTCTTTTCTTCCTATATGATGCAGCTTTCTGTGTTACAACTGTAGTGAGAAGGTGATGGAAATATGTTGGAAACATGTCAAAGAGATCAATAACTAATACCTGTTTGAACCTTGAAGTTTTTCAGTAAATCTGCTTTCAATAAAAATAATGAAGAATTATGACATCTGTTCTCCCAATCACACCCAATTGTTAGGCTAGTACTAACTCACTGCTAAGACTTAGATGAGGTTACAATGTGACATTATTAGGCGCTTCCGTTCCATGCGCAATTGGTCATTGACACCCTATCCACGCAACGTAAAAAAAAGGCCTGGATAAAGTAAAAATGTGCGTTGAAATCATGTGAATGTAACTAGACGGTAAACGTTAGGAACATACAGGGGATGCATTCCTAATGTGTTTGGGATGGGAATTAACCGTTCACATAGGCCTATTCCTCAGCGGAATCAACACGCAAGCGCGGGGAAATGATTCATAACGCGATTTGTTTTTATGAACAGAGCTGTCAGCGCCGTCGCGAGCCAATGGCCTAAAGATCCGGTCAAGTCCAAACTTGATCCTCGTGGGGACAGTGTGCTGCTCGAGCTCTGCAGTCCCCGCGGCGCGCGTGTGTTGCAGCTAGAACAAACACAGCTATTTATAACGCCACGCAGCACAATTTTCCATTTGTGAGTGCGTGGGCAGTTAGTTGGCTTTATGGTGTCAACTGTCTTCTCTGCAGCTGTTGCTGCCAACTGAACCGGTACGGTGTATCTAAGCGATGTTTAAGCTCCCAGATAGATAGTGGTTGAAAAAACTAGAACATACCTAAATGTTTGAAATGGGGAAGAAACTCATAACTCCAACTTTCAATTAAGTATAATTTGTTCTAGTCCTGGGCCACTGTGGCCTAAACCTTTATTAAAATTAGGCAATTAGGCCCTCTCTTTCCGTCTCACTCATCTCCTTGAAAATGCAATATTGCTGGCGTAGCCTATTATTAAGTTAAACAATTTAAACTGAGCCAGTTTAAAATCTAATTTAGAAATTACATTATAATTTTTAGCAGACAAAGAGAGCTTTGCAGCCTTGAGGCAGAGCGTTTTGGCACAGCTGCTGTGGCCCCTAAAGCTGGTCGTGCTGGGCCAGACATAGTTCTTACCTGCGCCCGTCTCCTTGTTCTCTTTGCTGTCGGTGCCCGGTTGCTGGGCTTGCTTGTCGTTGTCACAAGTCCCCTGGTCCAGCCGTGCTTCATTCCTGGAGCAACAGTACCGCAGCTCGCATTTCCCGCAGCAGATGATGGCATCCTCAGCATCGAACTTCTCCGGACACTGGAAGCCCTCTCTCCATGTGCCCTGGGTGTCATGCCAACCGTGACAGTACTCCCCACTCGCCTTCACGTCAATAATAGCCAGGAGCAGAGTCACAACCACGGTGACAGACATTGGGAGACCTCCGCCACCCCACATCCCGACCATGGTGCCCGTGTGCACACTGGGCGCGCTATGAGACAGAGGCTTTCTTTCTCTTACTCTCAGGCTCGAACCTGGTTAACAAAGTGATACGGTGAATGAATTAAATGAAATTGCGAGGCAACAAAATGGAAACAAAACGAACGACTTTGAAACTATCATTTGACAGTGGAATTCAGTGGGTAATCCTACAGCCTAATTCAATAGATCCACAAATTTGTCACCAAAGCGCTCCTTTTAAAAGTGTTCTCTGTTTGAAGTTGATCACAAGATTCCAAGTAGCGTTAGTAACGCTTGTTGAGAAAATAAAACATTATCAAATATCCAGAACATAAATAGCCTACATTTGGCACCAATCTTACAAATAGCCTATTATTTCATAGCGCGTCTTTCACTCTCAATTTCACGGCTGTGAGCTCTCGGAGCCCCGGGTAAATCCAACATCAATCCAGGCTGAGCGGAATCCCTCTGGCATGGAAGCGAGGCTGTCCATGGTCTCCTGAAAATACGCTTCTCGGATGACTTTCCCCCAGAGATGCAGCGAAACCAACACTGGCCTTACATGTAATCCATACGTGCCATGCGAGTATTCTCACGGATTCTCCCCCTGTCCCTCTGTCCAGTCCACCAGCCCAGCAATTAGTTTTTTATCCTCTTCTAATGTGTCATGAGGTTATCTTCTCAAGACTGTTCTACAGTAGACTCAAATTTTGGAAACTAGACCATGAGACTAAAATCGAATAGAGCATGGCAGTCACAGTCTCTGGTGCTCATTAAGGATAGGCTACGCCATAAAGAGACGTACAAGAGATGTAAACTTTTCACCCATTCATACAGTATTGCCGCCCAGGCTCTCACTCCTAGTCCATCTATGGCGAGAGTGCCTCGAATGAGAGGTGGGCTACTAGTTCAGCCATGCGCTTGCGCATTGGTTACTGACATTTTTCTAGACTTTTCAGCGCTCAGCTCAGCCAGTTGTCAGTGTGAAGAAGTCTCACTGCGTACGGTTCCGAGGAGCCCCTCCGCTTTCTGAGGTTAGCCCCCGTGCGGCATTGGGTGTGGGTGCCCCCTTGGGAACCCTGCGCGCACAATGTAAGAGCGCACGCACTGTCTGCTGGCCGGCCGGCACTCATACATTATCACATTAAATGGAATTTTGTGCATACAAACTTTGGCCAGGACGAATTCTCTCACACGGATGTGAATTGACCCTCTCGAGTGAATACCATATAATTAGGAATTAGAATACTAATATGAAATTAATAGGATCTCTATGGTGAATACTAACTAATATATTAGGTTAACTACCTACTTTTTTTTTTTTTTTAGGGTACATTACATCTTTTCCTGATTATGTTGTTCGATGTTCAAGGTGAGTAGGTCCACTGTCTGTTCTGTCATATGGGAGCTGAAAATAATTTGTAAGATGACATTGCCACCTGGGGGTCATACGTATTAGCACAAATCCATAGAACCACTTGTGTTTTTCCCATTACTGATTATGCAAATACTATACATTGTTGTCATTTTATATTTTGAACTTGATGAAGAGTGGACCTATGTTTCTGTTCATTTTTCTATAGCGTTTAGCCCTATCTCAAGCTTTTTCTTACTACATCTACGTCTCTTGCAAAACAACTCTGTGTGCTTGCTTGTAGCTGTTGAAGACTACATTTCCCATTATGCTCTACTGCCAAAGAGCTCCTCAAAGATGTTTTATAACTTAACCAAGATAGACAACAGCCAGTCGTTTACAATGGGGAACAAATTAGTCATAGTGGCAGAACAAGCAAGGAAGTGGGCAGAGCCAAGCACGAACTAGCGAGATCCTATTTGGTTGTTCTAGTACATCTGCATATTTCCGTTAGGGAACGCCTACTTTGTGAAGTACGCGTGTGTAATAACTCAATTCGCCTTTGCGCACCTTCTAAACAACGCAATGTTTTAAAAAGTTTGCAAAGGGCAAATTCTACTAAACTTAGTCCACTCTGTTCATACCATATTGTAGTTTTGGGAACAGAAAATTGTATTGAGATCAAATATTTCATCGATGAGAACATTTGCAGAATGTCGGCAAAAATCCATCTCGATCCATCCTCTCCCAGTGGGCTTCCAGTGAGCTTCCTTTCACTACCATATTTGGTAGTGAGTGGAAACGGCAAGCGGATGCTTCACATTTATAAAATCAGTGAAATATCTGTCTCATTGTTCTATCTGTGGTGTGCTTTTATTGGTAACTAGGAAGTTACACATTTAACCCAGAAGCTCGCAACAACTGTTGAACACAGCGCCACTCCACAACGGAAAGTAAACAATGAATACAGCAAACTAACTAAACACTTTGCTACAGTTAATAACCTAGTTTGCCAGCAAGCTGCAAGCTAAAACGACCTAGTTTAAGAGTAGCTTGCGCTTGACTTTCATTGAAAAACTCTAATCTGGCAAACAACATAGCTAGGTAGGCTAACGTTAGCTAACTAATCAGACATTTTCTAGCTAGTTATCGTTTTCTTCCCAGATGTCGTTTACGAGGGTGGGCCGCTTACAGCACGGTCAAGGAAAACGACCCGCTGTGCGTCCCAAGAAGGCCAATGCCCCGAAGAGAGAGTGGGTGGTGAGTGTGCTTGTAGTCACTGTCATGGAATCAATTTTGCCACCAGGGGAGAATGAAGAGAATGAATGAATACATTTATGAAATTATGATGACTACCATCTTCTGCTAATTTCAGAGCACCGTCCATGACCTCTCTGTACACAAGGCTTCACCGGAGGAGCTGGTAAGAGAGACATGCTCTTGTTTTCTCTCTCTTATTTTTGTGATGTTGTTAGTTATCCTAGGTCAGTATGCCTCCTCATCTCTCTTCCTCCTCAGAGTCGTCGTCATGAGATGCACCGGTCCCAGAACCGAGTGGTGGCCCAGTGGGAGCTGAGAGAGAGAGCTCTGAGACACAGGAGGAAGAAGGGCCTCCCTGGTAGCCCAGCTCCGCTAGACCGCGCCAGCCTCAACATCATCAGAGAGGTGAGGAGTATAGACAGACCTCATGCGCAGATCATAGGGGTATCTCACGTAAATCTGATTTGATATGAAACTGCTTTGAAATTGCAAACTCAAGTCAGCTCGCAACTCAGTGATCACTTACATCCCCTTGATTCCCCACAGATGTTGCTTGAATGTTGTTTAATTACATAACTGCAGATTAATCTTTTGTCTTCACACTAAAGGCTTGTTATCTCATTGTGCTGTAGGTGTTCTCAGATCAGTTTCAACTGCAGGACGTTCTGGCCCGGTCAGACAGAGCCATGGCTGTGGTCAAAGACTTGTTTGGCGACGCACCTCGCAGGCAGACCGGTATGATACTGCTCTTATCCTGCTATGGATTAATGAATGGCTTTTCAATGTGTTTTGATCATGTGTTGGTTATTGTATGTCTGTGTTTGAATGTTCTCTATGCATCTTACAGGGTTTCTGTTGTAGCACCGGACATTTGACCGGCAGCATTTTAATTTGAAAGAAATTTACCAGACCCATAACTTGATTAGGGCGTCCACCCGCGTTGCTCCGAATGACAGAAAACACATTTAGATTCATATTAACATGCAACTCGAGGATGGAACTACGTGCATCCTTACCAAATTCCAATGCGCACTTTGAAGATTTTAGAATAAGTGTCCACATTTACTTTTCCTCAGCCAACAAGACGAGTAACAAACAGCAAAACCACCAGCTTAAATCATTCTATTATCTCCCATAGTAGAAAAGTTGACCTATTCTATTGGTCAGCTTGTGGAGAAACAGAGAGCCTACTCCAAACACTCTGGGACAGTTGTGGGATGATAGATCCCAAATTCAACCAGTAGGCCTAGACTACATAACCAAACTTTCAAAAGCAATGAGTCTGATGCAACAGATCAGAACGTTTTGCTTAATGTTGATCAACTATTATTTTTTCACATTATCAGTGCAGCAATGCACACAAGTCAGGAGGCTACGCACAAATGTTCGTTCCATAATGCAATTAGCGGGAAAACACTGTTGTCAAAAGTGCACTGCACATGTGAGCCGTTTCATGTGACAGAGATGGAAATATCCATTAGAAATGTAGAAAGAGGGGAGATCTAAAGATGCAACAACTAACATGGGTTGTTAATATGACTAGTATTGTGCCTTTGCTACTGGACAATGTAAAAAAACAAACTTGATTTGAAAACCAATAGAACATGAGAGAAATAGGCTACTGGTTTCAATGGCATATGGAAGTCTTAGTATCTGTACGCATGTAATAAATAACATACCTAACGAGTATACGCGTGTCAATTTAATTCCACAAAATTATGCAAATGCACCTTTAAACCGGTAAGTATGACCGGTCAAATGTATTTACATCGACTGGTATTTCCATCAATTAGCCTAATAGGCATTATTTCACAATGGGATTTTTATTTTTCTCCCGGTCAATCAGCTTTTCAATTTTTTTATTGTCTTAAAGCTGGTTATTACTGACCGGTTAACGGAAGCCCTAAAGTGTTGTTGTGAGTGATTTGTATTCTTTATTTTTCTCAGGGTTCCCCAGTGTTACCATGGCTCCAGACTGTGGCTCTGACTCAGACCTGCCTGTCCTCCAGAAACCAGAGGCCCCAACACAGCTCTCCCTCCTCAGCCAGTCCATGATGGACCCACAGGTACTACTCTCTCGCTCTCTTTGTGTGTCTTTTTCTATTTCTTAACATATTTATTTTTTATTTCAGGCTCTGAATGAGCTGGAGGACTCTGTTGAAGACCATAGTGATGAAGAAACTGGCCATTCTGCCTCTGTCAGTTTCAACTCCAACATGGATACCAGGTAACAACGCTGACATTCTGCCAAACACTTACCAATGCCCACACACACCCATTACAAATGATTATTTGCCAGATAGCAGGCCTCCGCACCTCTCTGATTCAGAGGGGGTTGAGTTAAATGCAGAAGACACTTTTCGGTTGAATGCATTCAGTTGTACAACTGACGAGGTATCCCCCCTTTCCCTTATCTGTTGTAATGTCTCTATCATAAGCTCACATTCTTTTCTGTTGTCAGTTACAAGGTGTATACCCGGAAAGTGAAAGCCAAGCCTTGTACTAGAGGAGGGAAGCAGCAAAGACCCCAGTGTATCTCCAACCTCCAGGGGGAAGGAGGAGACAGCCCCCCTCAGACTCCCAGTGCCTCAGGGGGAACCCAAGTACAAGCAGGTAAGAGGACAGATTGTTTAACTGGGAAAAAGGATGGATAATGTGCTGTACTATACATCAACTCTTACCCCTTAAACTGTATTATTGACTGTATGTTTGTTTTACTCCATGTGTAACTCTGTGTTGTTGTATGTGTCAAACTACTTTGCTTTATCTTGGCCAGGTCGCAATTGTAAATGAGAACTTGTTCTCAACTTGCCTACCTGGTTAAATAAATGTTAAATAAAAAATCTCTCCCTCTTGGTCTCTCACCCTCCTTCTCTCTTTTCCCTTCCCCTCTTTCTTCATCCTCTCTCTCCAGCTCTAAATGGCACAGTAAAAGTCCAGCGGTTGCGTTCCAGACAGCCCCAACCCCAGCCTGAACCTGAGGAGCCTTTCACCTTGGTCACTCAGGTCCTGAACCCAGACCCTCCTCTCACCCGCTCAGGTACGACTCATAGTGCATCACAACAACAGTCAATTCATCAGGTACTATTGTTTGAAGTTGACTGAATTAGTGCACATGAATGCATAGTAGTGCAGTAATTGGTTCATAAAGGCATATGTTAACATGTTTCTCCTACGTGTCTGTTTCTGTGTAGGCAGGAAGAGCCGGTCCTCGAAAGCCAGTAGGGGGCGCAGTACTGAGTCAGGTCTGGATGGCTCTACCCTCAGCTCTCTGAGTGGGAACCTGTCCAGCCTGGGGCTGCTGCAGGGCCTGCTGGGTCAGGTGGTGACAGAGCTGGATGGCCTTGAGCCAGAGGAGCCTCCCAGAGCCCCAGGAGCAGGGGAAGGAGAGGGGACGACGGGGCCAAAGCACAGCACACACGGCCTCACAGGTTTCTCTGTGGCTCTGGTGTCTACACTGGGCCGCCTGGCTAGACTACTCAGACAGGTATGCCTAACGACTATTCGACTGGTTCTCTGTGTCTATGTTCTGTTATGCCAGTATGAATGATAACTCTGTCCCCTGTGGTTCAGAGAGAGGAGGAGGCTCAGAGGGAGGGAAAGGAGAGGAGGAGGCTGGAGGAGGAGGTGAAGGAGCAGAGAGGGCTGATAGACGCCCTCACCGCAGAGACCCTGACCCTGAGAGAGGAGAGCGCCGCCCTGCAGGTCAGAATAAACATCACACACAGTATCTCTCTATATCACTTCTACCTTAAGAATGGCTTCCAAGGCTCATTCATGTTTCTTCATATCATTATGTGCGATGAAGAGATCTCTAATAGTGATTTCCCTCCAGGCAGGTCTGCAGCAGCGAGCGTGTGATCTGGAACAGAGGCTGGACACAGTGGTGCTGGTTCTGGGGGGATTGGGGGTACTAGGAGGAGACGGGGACTATGAGCCCCAAAAGACTGGCAGCATAGCTACAGGTCAGTACACACACACACGGTTCACTATACTTTTCCTCAATGTGTTATGAGTATTGGTAAAGAGTTGTGTCCCTATGCAGGCAGTGAGTGGGCACCGTCCTATGATGCAGACGCTCCTGTACCCTCCTATGAACAGAATCAGATTGGTCTCACTCTCAACCCTGCTGTGCTGCTCTCTCCACCACGTCAGAGAGACAACCGGCCACACGGTCACACTTCAGGTAACAGGTGTCTCTCTACCTCTTTCTGGGTTGTCTATTTGGCTCTACTCTGCTCTCTTTCTTCATGTTTTCATTCTGTCATGTTGCTCTCCTCTCCAGCTGTTCGCTCCCTGTCTCTCCACCACCTTCCCTCTCTCCCTGTGACCCGCGGCTCCTGTGACGACCTCCAGACCATCAGCTCCGCCCCCAATCTCTTCAGCCTGCCCCTACACCCCCTCCAGCTGCCACCCCAGACCCCCCCCCCTCTCCTCTGCGATCCGTCCCAGGGTGCCATGCTGTCTCAGATTGCTGAGCTGACCCGTCAGAACACTCTCATACGGAATCAGCTGGGGCAGTTCCACCCCGCTACTCCTCCCTCCGGGTCAGAGATTTGTGAAGGTCAGAGTTCAGGCAGGGAGTCTGTCTCCAGCAGTACAGGGAGACTGACTCCCCAACAGGGCATGGAGAAGAGAGGCTTCGCTCCCAGCAGCACAGGCAGAACAACACCCCAGCGTGAGGCAGGGAGAGAGAGGGGGACATGGTTCTGTGGTGGAGAGCAGCAAACACAGCAGGTGAGGTCACATCTAACAGAGCACTCACTGTCCAGATTTCAGGTCTCTTGAGTACTGTACAGTATGGCATGATAAACATTCCATGAGGTGAACATACTGGTGTCTTCAATCAAGTTTTGCATGAATGACAGGTGAAGTATCTGCTGTTTCTCTGTCTCCTACAGTCTGTGGTTAGTGAGGGCAAAGGCTGTGAGAGCAGTGTGGAACAGCGTCTCCTAGAGCTCAACAGGCAGAGTGCAGCAGCCAGGAGCAGACTGCTGGAGCTTATAGAACAACAGAGACAAAGCTCCTCCTCAGCCAGAGTCTCCCCCTCTGTCTCCCCCATACCTCCACTGTCGGGTAAGGCAGCTGTGTGTGTGAGACAAGGGGGGTGTGTGTTGTAACCATCTCCACACAGTATTCATTACATTGCTACGTTCTCCCTCTCAGCAGCAGGACTGAGCCCAGAGTCGTCCATGCTGCTGCCTGAACAGGACCCCTCCCCCCTGGTCAGTGGAGGTAGTAGATGGTGAGTCTGAAATAAGAACTGTAACCATTAGGGAGGACTGTAAACGGGACAATACAACACTGACTAGATCTGTGACTAGGACATTTCATTCTAACTGACTCGGCAGGTGATGTGGATGAAGGGATCAGAGGTCAGGTCATCTTGACTGAGGAGGTCCTGTGTGTTTCAGGTCTGCTGGTGGGGTCTCTCCACAAAGCCTTGGAGGACAGTCCAGAGGCAGCAGGACTCCGGTACACACACACTGGTTCATCCTATTTGTGGAATGTTTAGTCTTTTTTTTTTTAAGGATGATCATACAATTTTCCCTTTTGTCCAGTACAGGTGGACAAGCTGAAAGGAGAAGGCTGGTTTGCGTTGTCCACACATGTAAGATGAACAAGTTAAGAACTGAAAACAGAAACTCCCTGCAACTTTTATAACTTTTACTAGAGGTCACTTTAGACTTAAAATGTTAGTTTTTTACCCAGTTTTTACCTATGCAATTGTATTGTTTGTGAATTAAAACTTTTGATAACTGCTTGTGTTGCTGGTGCAGACATCATTTTCTATCTCATTGTATACACACAATAACACAGCACAACTTCGCTTGAGGCCAGTTTCAATATAGTTTAATAGCACTGTATAAAAAGTATTTTTAAATGACTGGTGTATGAATATGATTACATTTATGTTTTTGTAATTTAACAGACGCTCTTATCCAGAGAGAATAAGTCAGTGTATTCATCTTAAGATACAGTTGAAGTGGGAAGTTTACATACTCAGGTTGGAGTCATTAAAACAAATTTTTCAACCACTCCACAAATGTCTTGTGAACAAACTATAGTTTTGGCAAGTCGGTTAGGATATCTACTTTGCATGACACAAGTAATTTTTCCAACAATTGTTTACAGATTATTTCACTTATAATTCACTGTATCACAACTCCAGTGGGTCAGAAGTTTACATACACTAAGTTGACTGCCTTTAAACAGCTTGAAAATTCCAGGAAATTATGTCATGGCTTTAGAAGCTTCTGATAGGTTAATTGACAACACTTGGACGTGTCAATTGGATGTGTACTTGTGGATGGTTTTCAAGGCCTACCTTCAAACTCAGTGCCTCTTGCTTGACATGGGAAAAACAAAAGAAATCAGCCAAGATCTCAGAAAAAGAATTGTAGACAGACCACAAGTCTGGTTCATCCTTGGGAGCAATTTCCAAACGCCTGAAGGTACCACGTTCATCTGTACAAACAATAGTACGCAAGTACAACAATAGTACGCAAGTATAAGCACCATGGGACCACGCAGCTGTCATACCACTCAGAAAGGAGACGCGTTCTGTCTCTTAGAGATGAATGTACTTTGGTGCGAAAAGTGCAAATCAATCCCAGAACAACAGCAAAGGACCTTGTGAAGATGCTGGAGTAAACAGGTACAAAAGTATCTATATCCACAGTAAAACGAGTCCTATATCGACATAACCTTAAAGGCCGCTCAGCAAGGAAGAAGCCACTGCTCCAAAACCGCCATAAAAAAGTCAGACTACGGTTTGCAACTGCACATGGGGACAAAGATCGTACTTTTTGGAGAGATGTCCTCCTGTCTGATGAAACAAAATTAAAACTATTTGGCCATAATGACCATCGTTATGTTTGGAGGAAAAAGGGGGATGCTTGCATGCCAAAGAACACCATCCCAACCGTGAAGCACGGGGGTGGCAGCATCATGTTGTGGGGTTGCTTTGCTGAAGGAGGGACCGGTGCACTTCACAAAATAGATGGCATCATGAGGGAGGAAAATTATGTGGATATATTGAAGCAACATCTCAACACATCAGTCAGGAAGTTAAAGCTTGGTCGCAAATGGACAATGACCCCAAGCATACTTCCAAAGTTGTGGCAAAATGTCTTAAGGACAACAAAGTCAAGGTATTGGAGTGGCCATCACAAAGCCCGGACCTCAATCCTATAGACAATTTGTGGGCAGAACTGAAAAAGTGTGTGCGAGCAACAAGGCCTACAAACCTGACTCAGTTACACCAGCTCTGTCAGGAGGAATGGGCCAAAATTCACCCAACTTATTGTGGGAAGCTTGTGGAAGGCTACCCGAAACGTTTGACCCAAGTTAAACAATTTAAAGGCAATGCTTCCAAATACTAATTTGAGTGTATGTAAACGTCTGACCCACTGGGAATGTGATGAAAGAAATAAAAGCTGAGATAAATCATTCTCTCTACTATTATTCTGACATTTCACATTCTTAAAATAAAGTGGTGATGCTAACTGACCTAAAACAGGGAATTTTTACTAGGATTAAATGTCCGGAATTGTGAAAAACTGAGTTTAAATGTATTTGGCTAAGGTGTATGTAAACTTCCTGACTTCAACTGTAGCTAGGCGGGACAACCACATATCACAGTCTTAAGTACATTTTACACAGTTATCAGCGAAGTCGGTGCTAGTAGGAAAAGTCGGGGGCAAGGTTTCTATTTTATTTTTTAATTACATTATGATTGAACTATATCAGCTAAGGTACTGTGCATTGTTGGACAAAAATAGAAAATATAATGCTGCTGTATAGGTAAATAGATAAATAACTGAACAAGGATTGTAGCTGAGTTTAGCTGGGTTTAATAACATTGGGGTCCACCACACCTCATCATGCTGTACATGTGAAGACTGCTTTCTGGTTCTGAAGAACCTTTTTCAATCATGTGGGTGCTATAATCTATGCCTGAATACCAGTTTGTTGTTTCTGGTATTAAATCCCACCAAGTGAGATTTAATACCATTTCAGATGGGATTAGTTTTACTGGGGGAACTCAGGTAATGTACAAATCACCACATCTGTCATTTTAGTCCTGTCCGAATCTGCCATGTCAGTCATTTTTACTTGGAAGGTTGTTCTCCCAGCCCCTAAAAATCGACTGTTTTTTGGCAAACTCCCAGGTCCTCTGATAATACTTATCCCGTGTGAATCATCATCCGTGTGTTTTGAGGTATATTACAGAGTTGAACAGGTGCTGTACAGTTTGGGTAAGAATTTGGGAACAAATTGATGCGTAAAACTAAGTGCTATGCACGTAGCCTACAGATGAATGAACAGGTTTTTTTCTTCACAAATCAACTTTCCTAGAGTCATACTTCTCTTTGAAAAGATGAAGTGGATGATATTGTGCCGATGAAAATATAAATTGCCAGTGCTAACTGCGCCACCAGAGTCTCTGGGTTCGCGCCCAGGCTCTGTCGCAGCCGGCCGCGACCGGGAGGTCCGTGGGGCGACGCACAATTGGCATAGCGTCGTCCGGGGTAGGGAGGGTTTGGCCGGTAGGGATATCCTTGTCTCATCGCGCTCCAGCGACTCCTGTGGCGGGCCGGGCGCAGTGCGCGCTAACCAAGGGGGCCAGGTACACGGTGTTTCCTCCGACACATTGGTGCGGCTGGCTTCCGGGTTGGAGGCGCGCTGTGTTAAGAAGCAGTACGGCTGGTTGGGTTGTGCTTCGGAGGACGCATGGCTTTCGACCTTCGTCTCTCCCGAGCCCGTACGGGAGTTGTAGCGATGAGACAAGGTAGTAATTACTAGCGATTGGATACCACGAAAATTGGGGAGAAAATGGGATAAAAAAAATAAAAATAAAAATATATATAAATTGCCAGATCCGTCAGGTAATTAAGTGTCTGCGTAGGTTACAGTTCATGGTTCTTACTGATATGCATTATTATTATGACTTTCTCTGAACTGAAGACCATCATGCCAATAGTAGAGCCTCCAGGCTTCCGTCATAACGGTACATTTTGAATGAGAAAAAAATAACATTTACAGGGCAGTTTGGTAAAACTAATCCCGTGGGGTAAAACGGACATGCTGGGGAAATAATTACATAACCTACGTTCTATAATAATACTAGTCCCGTGCGAATAGGGTTTTAGAAAACTTCACAGTCTCTCTCAGCCACAGCAGAGATCCTCCCTGTCTTGTAGATGAACTTGACCTGGCAACGTGTCCCTGGGGTCGTGACCCTGAAACAGCAGCCCCCGTCCTGTAGTGTGGCAGAGTGTCTCTGAGACACCTGCTCCAGCTCTGTCCCGCTCTCCCTCCAATGCCTCTCCTCTCTCATCCACACTGTCTCGCCCTCTACTGCCAAAACCAACACTGTCCCCCCTAAACCCTGCACCTCGCCCACCCCCTGCTCCTGCAGTCCAGACACACGCACACACTGTGGCTCGCGTACCTCAAAGTACTGGCCCCTGTCATAGCCACGGCAACTAACACTGATAAGAAACGAGGCTGGCTCGGAGGTGACAAATTGGAGGACTTCCTCTATCCCGTTGTCGATGGCGACTGGGCCCCTGACCCTTTCTCCCCAGCGTATCTCTGGCCCTCCGAAGATCCGTACTTTCTCTGGGACAAGCTGGAAGCTGTGATGCTCCCCTGGCTTCAGGTAGCTCTCCAGACCCAACAGAGTGTCTTTATGCAGCTCCAGTAAGTTAAGCAGGCCCCACCTGACCGGGTCATACTTTACCACAGACAGAACCCTGTGTCTCACCCCAGCATCGAAGCTCTGGGGGCCGAACGCCGGCCGGGCCAGGGTTGAGCAGATGTGCTGGGTGATGGTAGCAATAGGAGCCTGGGAGAGATCTATGGAGGTAGTGCTTTCTTGTGGGTGCACCCTGTCCAGCAGACGTGTGATGCAGAGGCAGAGATCTCTGTACTGGATGGGGAGACCAGCTGGGACTGGGTGTGTGGAGGGAGCTCCGTGTCCCAGTGCTTTGCGGATGACCCGTGCAGGCAGGCCCTGGAAACGGGTGACTCTATGGAGTCTGCGAGAGCGGCAGGGGTACACAGCCCCCTCTTCAGGAGGGGAGAGGCACAGACTGTCCTGAAGAGGGTGGAGGTCACGTAGCAACTGAGCTAGTACTGTAACACTCTGTAACAGGCTCTCAGTTCCCCCGTCTGCCCAGCACTCCTCCAACTCCTGGAGAAGCTCTGTCTCCACTCTCTCACTGTCTCGTAACAGACGGACAGCATCCCTAGGTTCCCATAATGATTCCACTGCAGCCCCAGGATCCTCCAGAGCCTCTGCCATGCTGTCCCACAGGACCAAGCTAAAGATGTTCCACACTTTGTCTATGTGGTCCCCAGTGTGGAGATGGTCCCCAGCTCGCAGGTGGTGGTGGTCCCCAGTGTGGAGATGGTCCCCAGCTCGCAGGTGGTGGTGGTCCCCAGTGCGGAGGTGGTCCCTAGCTTGCAGGTGGTGGTGGTCCCCAGTGCAGAGGTGGTCCCCAGCTTGCAGGTGGTGGTGGTCCCCAGTGCGGAGAAAGGCCTCAACCACAGGTAGCAGCTTCAGTAACATACATCCCCTCTCAGAGAGCAGCACCCCTAAAAGCAACAAAACAGTTACTGATAGGTAGCTAGAGAGGTACCTGATACAAATAGACAAATAAGTAGTGAGACCTACGGTGTGCTGTGCACTCTGCCACCCTGTTTAGCAGCCTAGAGGCATCCTGGGTCTTACTGAGGAAGAGGGTAACCAGGGCCCTGAGCTGAACGATGTCCCCCACCTCCACCTCCTCCAACAGGCACTCTCTGACGGTCCTCCTGGGCAGACCCACTGCCACCCCCAGCTCACACACATTCAGCCTGGCCCCCTCACCTGGAGCCACGGCCAGCAGGGACAGCACCTGCTGGAGCACATCTGAGAGGGAGGAGGAGGTGACACAGGTTGTCACTGTCAATTGTTTATTTATTTTCAATCGGAATCTATCTTCTGCTTCTGATCTGCTTGTGTTATAATGGTAGTTAACTGGTGTGACCTTTACCTGAGAGTATGTGGGTGTCTGGGAGAGACAGACCTTCCCCATCAGTCTGTCTGGTCTCAACTGCTGTATGAGTACTACATAACTCATCATCCTTCACTTCCACAGGAGTACTACACACCCCAGGATCCTCCACTGCCACAGAGGTGATATAAACTTCATGACCACTGACCACAGAGATATCAGGCAGAGCCTCTACCAGCCCACTGACTGAAATACAGACACAAAACACTAGACAGAATTAAAAAGTAATAAACTTGTTATAACAAGTTAATAACCAGTCACCACTGATGTCTGAGGCCAGCTGTGGGTCTTCGCTGCCCAGTGCCTGGTAGAAGCTACAGCAGGCCCTCTCTCCCTTGGACAGACAGACGGACAGGAGCTGGTGGGTCTGCTGGTAAGATGTGGGCGCTGCCTGGACCTGGTCCAGTTCAAACTGAGTTAGGGTGCCATTAGAGAACAGATCCAGGGAGACTGGCAGGACAGAGAACCCCAACCGGCCACACAGGACACTGAGCTGGGCCTGCAGCTGACGCTCTGGGAAAGCCAAACAATACAACACAACACTGAATCAGATAGGAGATGACCAATGCCAGATGAGTAAAACACCTATGTATACCAACAGTCTGATCCTTTCAGAAAGAGGTCCTCTGCATTACCATACCTGTGGGTCCACGCTGAACATCTGTGGGGAAACAAAAGACATCAAATATCGTCTTAAGACTCAAGTTCTCATGTGGAAGTTGAAATTTGTTAACTATATTCACACACATTCATGTGTTCACACACTTGTCCCTCCATACCTGCATCAGTTCTGAGCCAGGCTCGGAGGCGCGGGTAGTGCTGCTTGCATCTCCCGAGGCACTCCATGAATCCTCTGGCCCCAGCCTCGTCCATCTCAGCCTGGACAACCTCCAGCAGCCTGCGGGCTCGGCCCTGAGGGGTCCTCTCTGCCCTCACCTCAAAGTAGTTCTCCTGGGAGAGCAGGCCGGATGCCAGGGTCCTGTCCAGCAGGGGAGCCAGGTTATACAGGGAGGCCACCAGGAGCTCTCTGGAGGCCAGCAGGTGGGACTTCACAGGCTGCTTCTGCCTCCCCGGAGGCCCCACTGGGCCTGGGTCTTCTGTCAAGAAGGATTGGAACAAACATTACTTCATCTTAGCAGTTATTCCAGCAGATTGGTAGTTCAATTGCGGGACAGTGTGTGTTTCAAACTACACCGGTGTGCATGGACAAGGGAACACACCCTCTACCTAGGTCTGACGTTGTGGGGAATTCCATCACCATGTATACTGATCCATTGCAGGCAGCCTGGCAAAGAAAACATTTAAATTAGATAGTTTTTTATTTAGCAAACTTTTTAATTGTGAATTCTTCATTTAAATCACAGGTACATCTGGAACTTGTAACGCTAGCCTTCTTTCAGTCAACTTCCTGGTTTAGCCTATGAGCATATTTCTGAGAGCAGAATGTCTGCCTTTTGCCCCCCCCCCCCCCCCCCCCCCCCAAAACTACATCCTCAAACATGACAACACTGACTATAATAATTTGGTTCTAAACTAATATACACTAGTAAACTTAATGAAACGAGTAAATTATCCTACCTGAATGTGTGGCGTATCGACGAAGTTGCCGCGCTCAACAGGGTTAGAGGACTACGGTACCCAACATGCTTTGCCATTAGACAGTCCCTCTACCAGGGTTGCCCCGCAACGAGGCGATGCCAAAGAAGATATATATCTTTTTTTATGCCAAAGAAGATGGACTCGTGGTTGTCGTGAGAAGGTTTGATTCTCACGAAATGCTGACATTAATAGCTACAACCAATTACATAATTTGTGAGTACATGTCAACTCTGACTCCAACTTTTGCAAGGTAGTTGCACGGGACGATGTTTTCTTTTGCATGTGTGGCAATTTCTCTACGCTCTCGCTGGGAAGAGTGCATGTCCTTGTCTTGAACAGATGAGATGACTCCACAGAAAAGCAGGAAGCATCTCAGGAAACAGATCTCACAAGCTGCTGGCCTCTGCCCATCCAGAGAACTTCCCCAAAAGTAGGGCAGGGTGCAGGAAGCACAGACACATGCAGCGGGCCTTCAGGGCAAGCTGAAGGTAGGATTATTACTGTACATTAGCCACCTTGACCTCTGTCGCAGCTCCTTTAAGTCGCCAGAAAGCAGGTTTAGGGGACCATCCACATTCAAGTAGTCCACCTCAATAATTCACAACATGCATTAAAGGTTTCTTCCACTAGATGGTAGTGTTTCACCTAGAACATAATGTAACGACCTTCTAACCCGAGGTCCGGCGCGCTATCGACTGTGCCGGATAAGCATGCTCGTGCCGCAGAGTCGATTTCCGCGCTTATAACCCCCGGGTCGTTAAAATAATTACATTGCAGCTAGATGTTGTAATTATACTAAGTTGCCAACAGACTGGGGTGTCACAACCAAAACAAAATCTATATGAAGGTCAATGAGGAAATATTTGGGGATAGTTATTGGGGGGCTTTGGGGGACATTGTGGACTCATTGGAACCAATGGCACAAAAGAGGGAAATAAAAGCAACCGTTGATTTGCTGCAATTGATATTGTGGAATCTAATAGCGTAACAGCTGCGTATTAGCTAACTTCGAGGACGCAAGAAAGTCTACAATGTCCCCAAAAGCACATTTTCCCCAAAATATTAGTATAATGATATGATAGTACCATGATCAGTTTCTAAAGCCTTCCCGCTCTCTTTAATGTTCAGTCCAAGAAAAACACAGACAGCTACTGTAACAAAGGATTCGTATTTTTGTATTCCAACATGTTGAGTGATTATATAGCTGTTTAAACTGCTTCTTGATCTTTTAGCCACAAATCATTGTATCAACTAGTAATTCAACAGACAATATGTATTTTATCATCTCAGGTGTGCACTATGCTATAATTATGCTGTGGTGTGGAGGTTGGAGGAGATGAGCTGTTTCCATTCCAGAGAGCAGTGACTATGCCATAATAGCCAGGGGGAATAGAGCTTGCCAGCTTGTAGTCAGTCCTAAAAGACTAAATGAGTTACCTCTGGTTTGTTCAGCCATTCCTATGGGGGAAAATGAATGGGGAAAGAATGGTGTTTTTTGATCAACGCTGAAATTAAGGTCTGAGGTTAACACAGACTTAGGAAATCTTATACGTTTTGTTCTATGAGATAATATCAGACAGTTAACATGACATTCATGAATTAGGAAGCCTTTATGTGCTTGTTTTGATGACATAAATGCTTCAAAATTCAATAAAAGTGATGTCAGCTGATGAAGATTATCTCAGAACAAAACGTACACTGAGTGTACAAAACATTAAGAACACCTGCTTTTTCCATGTCATAGACTGACCAGGTGAAGGCTATAATTCCTTATTGATGTCACTTGTTAAATCCACTTTAATCAGTGTAGATGAAGGGGGAGGAGACAGGTTAAAGAATGATTTTTAAGCCTTGAGACAATTGCGACGGATTGTGTATGTGTGCCATTCAGAGCGTGAATGGGCAAGATGAAAGATTTAAGTGCCTTTGAATGGGGTATGGTTGTGGGTGCCAGGTGCACCGGTTTGAGTCAAGAACTGCAACGCTGATGGGTTTTTCATGCTCAACAGTTTCCCGTGTGTATCGACAATGGTCCACCACCAAAAAGACATCCTTCCAACTTGACACAACTGTGGGAAGCATTGGAGTCAACATGGGCAAGCATCCCTGTGGAACGCTTTTGACACCTTGTATGGTCCATGTCCAGGCGAATTGAGGCTGTTCTGAGGGCAAAGGGTGAGTTGCAACTCAATATTAGAAAGGTGTTCTTAATGTTTGTTATATTCAGTGTTTTGAGATCTCCTAAGCCTGTGTTTACCACAGACCGTATTTTTGGGCGGAGTTAGTGCCTACAAAAATACGCCATTACTATTGCTCCCCATATCTTAAGGAGTAAATAGGTCAGATAATAACTGTGCTGCAGTATAAAGAGGCCTGGAGCAGCGGCGGTAAACACAGGGTTAAGGGTCGTCACGGGGATGCCAGCGGAGCGGGAGGGGCTTATTGTGTTCTGTGCGACTGAGTGGAGGAGGGGATGAATGGGGATTAACCTTGCCCCAGTGGCTTGCTATACCCCCCCCCCCCCCCCTCACACCCACCTCCACCCCACCCAGAGACCTGGGGAACATTGTGGGAACCCTCTCCTTCATCTGCCTTTAAGCAGTCAAGGGAGACTCCCTTCGCCACTTCTACTCCAGCCGACCTCTCCACATAACTGTACACAAGTTTGTCCTAATGCATAGGAAGTAGGGTGAAATTGTATATAGCTACTCACATAGGGTATACTATATAAACATTTACATACACACGTACAGACACAGTGGCATTTTCATGGAGACAATGACGCTCACAAATGCTTACATGTGTACAAGTAGGCCTGAATCTTATCGTTGCTTGATACACTCAGATACATAGTTAACCATTACAACACACAGTTAAGAGGCAGACACACACACACACACACACACACACAATACCAATGTGAGGGGGGAGACTGCACAGGCACACGCTTTAGTTTTCTTAACACATTTCAATCTGCTCCTACTTCACCTTAATGAAGGGGGGTTGGAGTCTCCCCCTCTCCACAGCCCCGAAAACACACACTCTCTTTCTCACACACACACTCCAGCTCAAACACACACTCAGTCACTGCTTGACACGATTGACTTCCACATTGTCTAGGGAAGTTGTGAGGGACACTTGACAGACTAGAGTAATGGTTAATGGTGGAGATTGGTGGTCGGAATGAAAAATATTTCATGATGAAGCACTCTGTCTTTGTGATATAAATACCTGATTTTGCTATATTTGTGTCCCCTTGTTGACTTCTAGACTATTGGCTCGTGTGGATGCATCACATGTGGCCTTAGGGATCAGATTGTAGATAGATGTTTCTTACATCTGGAGTGTCTGATAAGGTACATTAAAAGCACTTGGATTTTATTTAGCTTTAAATGTTCACAAAGGTTTTTGTAGACAGGCTTCCAGACTTGCACCTACCCATAGAAGGACGGCTACTCAGAATATGGAATATGTATAGCTATGTAACAAAGTACCATCCTGATCTTGGGAGCTTACATTCTGTTTCGCTACACAGACGAAAGGAGAGCGCAGCGGTGAGGAACGTGGATCAGGCTAGCAACAGAGAGTTAAAGAAAAGTGATTCAGTACGCCAACTGTACTGTGAATTTTATTTGACAGGGTGTGGTTTTGGAATGGAAGGGCTTCTTCCTTGTTGACTTCTATAGAAGCATTGGAGCCCAGTGCCCTTCAGTCTCAGGAAGCGTGCCGCTAGTTCTCTAAACTTTGTAGCTTCACTTTTCCTCCACCAGAGGGCAACATCCATATGCCACTCTGTCCACACACACACACACACACACACACACACACACACACACACACACACACACACACACACACACACACACACACACACACACACACACACACACACACACACACACACACACACACACACACACACAGTATGAGGCTTGTGTTGGAATGTACCCTCTTTCTCTCAACATATAAAGCCACTAACTATGACTGTCTTCTTCTTTGTGATGTAGTTTCCACTGTGAGGTTGATTATTTACTTTGTTTTACCAGAGTGGTTTAGTTTGTTGTTATGAAGCTAAATAGTGTTTGTTTGACCATACTCTGTAAATGAATTCAGCTTTGTTTTTCGATGCTTCAAGTTTGTAACTCTTAACCTTATGTGGTGTTATGTATAGAGGCCGTTCTAGGAAGATGTTGTGTGTCTGCAAGGCTGCAGTTGGTCTGAATGAACCTCAAACTGTCTTCAGAATCTACTGACTAGTAACCCATTGACTGTTATGGTATGTCTCTATACGCATGTGTGTGAAGAAGGGATTGTGTGTTTTTGAAGTGAGTCTGCATGTGTGTGTGTGTGTGTGTGTGTGTGTGTGTGTGTGTGTGTGTGTGTGTGTGTGTGTGTGTGTGTGTGTGTGTGTGTGTGTGTGTGTGTGTGTGTGCGTGCGTGTGTGTGTGTGTGTGTGTGTGTGTGTGTGTGTGTGTGTGTGTGTGTGTGTGTGTGTATGTGTATGAACGTGTGTAGAGGACTGTACCATGCAGCTGTGTTAGGGTCTGATCTGAAGCAAGCTGCTGCTTGCTGTGAAAATATTATTGCAAGTGTTTATTATTGCTTCAGTGTGAAACAGTGGGAGTGTTGTGTGTGCCGCACGGGCTGGCGGGGGATGTGTGTGAGTGTGTATGAACAGAGAGAGTGTATATGTGTGTGTGAGAGTGTTGGGGGGGGGGTCATCTCTCCCCCTCCCTCCCTCCCCCCCCCTCTCCCCCTTCTGTTCCCACAGGACTGCCCCCCAGCCCCACTGCCTGGGACCTAGTGCAGGCTGGGTAATGGCGAGGCCTATAGGAGTTGATTAGTTCCGGCTGGATCCCAGATAGTTCTGACAGGCAGGAGAAACGAGCTCCCAGCATGACCCCCCGTCCCCCGTCCTCCGTCCCCGTCTGAGGCACAATGGGGCCGTCAGGGGAAGGACTTTTTAAACAACTGCAGACCCCTCCTCAACTAATACTGGGCCCTTATCACAGCACACACCCACACCATGCTATTAACACACATATCACTACATAAAACACACAGATACTATAATGACACGAGAGCAGATAACACACAAGGATCACGCTATGACTTCAACACAACACCGTAGAGCTAACATGTTACTGAAACAGAATACTGTACAAAATAGAAACCTGAAGAAAGGGGGGAGGGCGTTTGAAAACAACTGTTTCTTTATTCCTCTCAGTAACTCAGAGTCATGACATTACTACGCACATTAACATAACACTGCTATGATATCACATTAACACAACACCACTATGATATCACATTAACACCACTATGATATCACATTAACACAACACCACTATGATATCACATTAACACCACTATGATATCACATTAACACAACACCACTATGATATCACATTAACACCACTATGATATCACATTAACACAACACCACTATGATATCACATTAACACCACTATGATATCACATTAACATAACACCACTATGATATCACATTAACACCACTATAATATCACATTAACACAACACCACTATGATATCACATTAACACAACACCACTATGATATCACATTAACACAACACCACTATGATATCACATTAACACAACACCACTATGATATCACATTAACACAACACCACTATGATATCACATTAACACCACTATGATATCACATTAACACAACACCACTGTGATATCACATTAACACCACTATGATATCACATTAACACAACACCACTATGATATCACATTAACACAACACCACTATGATATCACATTAACACAACACCACTATGATATCACATTCACACAACACCACTATGATATCACATTAACACAACACCACTATGATATCACATTAACACCACTATGATATCACATTAACACAACACCACTATGATATCACATTAACACAACACCACTATGATATCACATTAACACAACACCACTATGATATCACATTAACACAACACCACTATGATATCACATTAACACAACACCACTATGATATCACATTAACACCACTATGATATCACGTTAACACAACACCACTATGATATCACATTAACACCACTATGATATCACATTAACACAACACCACTATGATATCACATTAACACAACACCACTATGATATCACATTAACACAACACCACTATGATATCACATTAACACAACACCACTATGATATCACATTAACACAACACCACTATGATATCACATTAACACCACTATGATATCACATTAACATAACACCACTATGATATCACATTAACACCACTATAATATCACATTAACACAACACCACTATGATATCACATTAACACAACACCACTATGATATCACATTAACACAACACCACTATGATATCACATTAACACCACTATGATATCACATTAACACAACACCACTGTGATATCACATTAACACCACTATGATATCACATTAACACAACACCACTATGATATCACATTAACACAACACCACTATGATATCACATTAACACAACACCACTATGATATCACATTCACACAACACCACTATGATATCACATTAACACAACACCACTATGATATCACATTAACACCACTATGATATCACATTAACACAACACCACTATGATATCACATTAACACAACACCACTATGATATCACATTAACACAACACCACTATGATATCACATTAACACAACACCACTATGATATCACATTAACACAACACCACTATGATATCACATTAACACCACTATGATATCACGTTAACACAACACCACTATGATATCACATTAACACCACTATGATATCACATTAACACAACACCACTATGATATCACATTAACACAACACCACTATGATATCACATTAACACAACACCACTATGATATCACATTAACACAACACCACTATGATATCACATTAACACAACACCACTATGATATCACATTAACACAACACCACTATGATATCACATTAACACCACATCACTATGATATCACATTAACACAACACCACTATGATATCACATTAACACCACACCACTATGATATCACATTAACACAACACCACTATGATATCACATCATACAGTTGAAGTCGGAAGTTTACATACACCTTAGCCAAATACATTTGAACTCCGTTTTTCACAATTCCTGACATTTAATCCCAGTAAATATTCCCTGCCTTAGGTCAGTTAGGATCACCACTTTATTTTAAGAATGTGAAATGTCAGAATAATAGTAGAGAGAATGATTTATTTCAGCTTTTATGGCTTTCATCACATTCCCAGTGGGTCAGAAGTTTACATACACTCAATTAGTATTTGGTAGCATTGCCTTTAAATTGTATAACTTGGGTCAAACATTTCGGGTAGCCTTCCACAAGCTTCCCACAATAAGTTGGGTGAATTTTTGCCCATTCCTCCTGACAGAGCTGGTGTAACTGAGTCAGTTTGTAGGCCTCCTTGCTCGCACACACTTTTTCTGTTCTGACCACAAATGTTCTATAAGATTGAGGTTAGGGCTTTGTGATGGCCACTCCAATACCTTGACTTTGTTGTCCTTAAGCCATTTTGCCACAACTTTGGAAGTATGCTTGGGTTCATTGTCCATTTGGAAGTCCCATTTGTGACCAAGCTTTAACTTCCTGACTGATGTCTTGAGGTGTTGCTTCAATATATCCGCATAATTTTCTTCCCTCATGATGCCATCTATTTTGTGAAGTGCACCAGTCCCTCCTGCAGCAAAGCACCCCCACAACATGATGCTGCCACCCCCATGCTTCACGGTTGGGATGGTGTTCTTTGGTTTGCAAGCATCCCCCTTTTCCCTCCAAACATAACGATGGTCATTATGGCCAAGCAGTTCTATTTTTGTTTCATCAGAGCAGAAGACATTTCTCTAAAAAGTACGATCTTTGTCCCCATGTGCAGTTGCAAACCGTAGCCTGGCTTTTTTATGGCGGTTTTGGAGCAGTGGCTTCTTTCTTGCTGAGCGGCCTTTCAGGTTATGTCGATATAGGACTTGTTTTACTGTGGATATAGATACTTTTGTACCTGTTTCCTCCAGAATCTTCACAAGGTCCTTTGCTGTTGTTCTGGGATTGATTTGCACTTTTCGCACCAAAGTACGCTCATCTCTAGGAGACAGAACGCGTCTCGTTACTGAGCGGTATGACGGCTGCGTGGTCCCATGGTGTTTATACTTGCGTACTATTGTTTGTACATATGAACGTGGTACCTTCAGTCGTTTGGAAATTGCTCCCAAGGATGAACCAGACTTGTGGAGGTGTCATTTTTTTTTCTGAGGTCTTGGCTGATTTCTTTTGATTTTCCCATGATGTAAAGCAAAGAGGCACTGAGTTTGAAGGTAGGCCTTGAAATACATCCACAGGTACACCTCCAATTGACTCAAATGACTCAAATAGCCTATCAGAGGCTTCTAAAGCCATGCCATTTTCCAAGCCGTAAAAGGCACAGTCAACTTAGTGTATGTAAACTTCTGACCCACTGGAATTGTGATACAGTGAATTATAAGTGAAATAATCTGTCTGTAAACCATTGTTGGAAAAATTACTTGTGTCATGCACAAAGTAGATGACCTAACCTATTTGCCAAAACTATAGTTTGTTAACAAGAAATCTGTGGAGTGGTTGAAAAATGAGTTTTAATTACTCCAACCTGAGTGTATGTAAACTTCCGACTTCAACTGTAAGTGCAATGCTATTGCACCCTAATAACAATGTTATTACATAGCACAGTATGTTATTAACAAAACAATGATACATACACAACACCTAGCAACATATAGAGGCCTGACACCATGCAATGCCATTCACAATATACCATTGCCCATCGATATCCAGTAACACAATATGGTTGAACACACTGCACAGTATCCCAACATGTGATGACACTACAGAACCTGTATTCAGACTAGATTGACCATATCACCTAACCACACAACAACACACCTCTCTTTCTCTCTTTCCCTCCTTTTTCCCTTCCTCTCTGCCCTCTGGTTCTCCTCTCTGCCCTCTGGTTCTCCTCTCTGCCCTCTGGTTCTCCTCTCTGCCCTCTGGTTCTCCTCTCTGCCCTCTGGTTCTCCTCTCTGCCCTATGGTTCTCCTCTCTGCCCTCTGGTTCTCCTCTCTGCCCTCTGGTTCTCCTCTCTGCCCTCTGGTTCTCCTCTCTGCCCTATGGTTCTCCTCTCTGCCCTCTGGTTCTCCTCTCTGCCCTCTGGTTCTCCTCTCTGCCCTCTGGTTCTCCTCTCTGCCCTCTGGTTCTCCTCTCTGCCCTCTGGTTCTCCTCTCTGCCCTCTGGTTCTCCTCTCTGCCCTCTGGTTCTCCTCTCTGCTCTCTGGTTCTCCTCTCGGTCCCTCTATCCTCTCTCTTTCCCACTCTCACCCCCCTTGGATCCTCTCTTCTCCTCTCTCCATTCTCTCTCCTTCTTTCTCCACACGTAATTGATTAAGAGCCGTTTTCATAAATCAATTTGGGACGCACATCAGTCAGAGCTGAATGGACGAGCCCCCCTCTGAGCCAGCGTATTAATCTACCTCAGCATGCCCTGCCACTCACACACACACACACACACACACACACACACACACACACACACACACACACACACACACACACACACACACACACACACACACACACACACACACACACACACACACACACACACACATTGATTTGAATAGTTTATACGGATCCACTGTGAAACATGATTACAAAGGAGCTAAATATTACAGCGGTCACATGGATGCCAGACTTACATTTTTCTCACAATATTCATGCATAAACAACGCTACAATGACAAATACCATACAATAACATACTCACTATCATGAATAGGGAGAGAGAAAGATGGGGATGAAGGAGTGGAGAGTGGAGCAGTGTAGAGGTTATTTTAAGTACCTAGACAGAATAATACGTTGTTTTTATACACAAACACAACAGCTTGGCTCCAAGCAGGCTGGCTGTTCCAGTGCCAGATATAATGACATTACTTTATCGTCATTAATAAGTGACCTCAAATGCCTCCTGTGCAATTAAAACTTGTTTGTAATGTTTTGATATGAGACGTAACCATGACGCTGCACGCTCTTATTAGGACAGCGATGCCAAGTCGCAATGCATTCTGTGATGTGAGTGCCTTTTGACAGCTGCATGTGATATGAGCTCTCCCTCCCCCTCTCCCTCTCTCTCTCTCTTTCTCTGTCCCTCTCCCTCCCCCGCTCTCTCTCCCTCTCTCTCTTTCTCTCCCTCCCTCCCTCCCTCCCTCCCTCCCTCCCTCCCTCCCTCCCTCCCTCCCTCCCTCCCTCCCTCCCTCCCTCCCCCTCTATTCCTCTCCCTCTCTCCCCCCTGTTTCTCTCTCTCTTCCTCCCCCCTCTCTCTTTCCCCCTCTCTCTGTCCCTCTTCCTCGCCCCTTTCTTTCTGATTGTCTTTTTTCTCTTGGCCTTTTCCTCTACCTTGATCTTTTGTTCTCTCTTTGTAGCCATCCTTCTCTCCCTCTTTCTCTTCTTCTTTCCCCATCCTTCTCTCCCTCTCTGTCTCCTTCTTTCCCCATCCTTCTCTCCCTCTCTCTCTTCTTCTTTCCCCATCCTTCTCTCCCTCTCTGTCTCCTTCTTTCCCCATCCTTCTCTCCCTCTCTCTCTTCTTCTTTCCCCATCCTTCTCTCCCTCTCTGTCTCCTTCTTTCCCCACCTTCTCTCCCTCTCTGTCTCCTTCTTTCCCCATCCTTCTCTCCCTCCCTGTCTCCTTCTTTCCCCACCTTCTCTCCCTCTCTGTCTCCTTCTTTCCCCCCCTTCTCTCCCTCTCTGTCTCCTTCTTTCCCCACCTCTCCCTCCCTGTGTTAGCTCCAGGGTGTTGCTTTAAGTGGTAGTGAAAGCTGCTTTGCTTTTAAAAACAGTTTGTCTTAATGAGACCGGGGGACGAGGGGGGGAGGCAGAGGGGAGGAGGATCACAGCTGAACCCTATTGCAGTCCTTTCCTGTTTGAGGTGCTTCAGGCTGGGGTCACGCCCAGGGTCACGCTGGCCCGTCACTCTGACTGGGTCCTGGTGCCGGTTCTCATCTGCTGCAGGGTGTGTGTGTGGGGAATGTATGTGTGCGTGTGTGTGTGTTGTCGTCAAAGGAGTGTGTATGTTTGTAGAGATCAGGGCAGGAGGCACATCTGTTTCTGATATCCCAGAAAGCCTTGCTCTCAGGGCCTGGAGGTGCTGGTGTGCCTTTGGAGGAGGAGGAGAGAGCGAGGGAGATGGAGTGAGTGAGAGAGGTGGAGGGAGAGAGAGAGGGAGCGAGAGGGAGGGAGGTGGAGGGAGCGAGCGAGCGAGAGAGAGAGCGAGGGAGGTGGAAGGAGAGAGAGAGGGAGGGAGGTGGAGGGAGAGAGAGAGAGGGAGGGAGGTGGAGGGGGAGAGAGAGAGACAAGGGAGGGAGAAGTAGCCAGAGAGGGCAAGTGAATGGTCACACACTGTGTCAGGTAGAAGATGGTGTGATGTGGCATTGGTTTCAGAAGGCTGTGGTGTTCTCTTCTCTCCTGGTGTTCACCATTCCTCCTTCTTCTCCTCCTCTTCTCTCCTGGTGTTCACCATTCCTCCTTCTTCTCCCCCTCTTCTCTCCTGGTGTTGACCATTCCTCCTTCTTCTCCTCCTCTTCTCTCCTGGTGTTCACCATTCCTCCTTCTTCTCCTCTTCTTCTCTCCTGGTGTTCACCATTCCTCCTTCTTCTCCTCCTCTTCTCTCCTGGTGTTCACCATTCCTCCTTCTTCTCCTCCTCTTCTCTCCTGGTGTTCATCATTCCTCCTTCCCCCCTTCCTCTTCTCTCTTCTCTGTATTTGTATTTATTAAGGATCCCCATTAGTTCCTGCCAAGGCAGCAGCTACTCTTCCTGTGGTCCATTAGGTCCTGCCAAGGCAGCAGCTACTCTTCCTGGGGCCCATTAGTTTCTGCCAAGGCAGCAGCTACTCTTCCTGGGGCCCATTAGTTCCTGCCAAGGCAGCAGCTACTCTTCCTGAGGTCCATTAGTTCCTGCCAAGGCAGCAGCTACTCTTCCTGGGGTCCATTAGTTCCTGCCAAGGCAGCAGCTACTCTTCCTGAGGTCCATTAGTTCCTGCCAAGGCAGCAGCTACTCTTCTTGAGGTCCATAAGTTTCTGCCAAGGCAGCAGCTACTCTTCCTGAGGTCCATTAGTTCCTGCCAAGGCAGCAGCTTCTCTTCCTGGGGTCCATTAGTTCCTGCCAAGGCAGCAGCTACTCTTCCTGGGGTCCATTCGTTCCAGCCAAGGCAGCAGCTACTCTTCCTGTGGTCCATTTGTTCCTGCCAAGGCAGCAGCTACTCTTCCTGAGGTCAATTAGTTCCTGCCAAGGCAGCAGCTTCTCTTCCTGAGGTCCATTAGTTCCTGCCGAGGCAGCAGCTTCTCTTCCTGAGGTCCATTAGTTCCTGCCAAGGCAGCAGCTACTATCCCTGTTGTCCATTAGTTCCTGCCAAGGCTGCAGCCACTCTTCCTGGGGTCCATTAGTTCCTGCCAAGGCAGCAGCTACTATTTCTGTTGTCTATTAGTTCCTGCCAAGGCAGCAGCTACTAATCCTGTTTTCCATTAGTTCCTGCCAAGGCAGCAGCTACTATTCCTGTTGTGCATTAGTTCCTGCCAAGGCAGCAGCTACTATTCCAGTTGTCCATTAGTTCCTGCCAAGGCAGCAGCTACTATTCCTGTTGTCCATTAGTTCCTGCCAAGGCAGCAGCTACTATTCCTGTTGTCCATTAGTTCCTGCCAAGGCTGCAGCTACTATTCCTGTTGTCCATTAGTTCCTGCCAAGGCTGCAGCCACTCTTCCTGGGGTCCATTAGTTCCTGCCAAGGCAGCAGCTACTATTCCAGTTGTCCATTAGTTCCTGCCAAGGCAGCAGCTACTATTCCTGTTGTCCATTAGTTCCTGCCAAGGCAGCAGCTACTCTACCTTCTTCTTTCTTTCTTCTTCTTTCTTTTTTCCTCATCTTCTGTCTCCTCTTCTCTTGTCTCCTCTTCTGTCTCCTCTTCTGTCTCCTCTTCTGTCTCCTCTTCTGTCTCCTCTTCTGTCTCCTCTTCTCTTGTCTCCTCTTCTCTCCCCTTCTTTCCTCCTCTTCTGTCTCCTCTTCTCTTGTCTCCTCTTGTCTCCTCTTCTGTCTCCTCTTCTCTTGTCTCCTCTTCTCTCCTCTTCTTTCCTCCTCTTCTGTCTCCTCTTCTCTTCTCTCTTCTTCTTTCCTCCTCTTCTGTCTCCTCTCCTCTTGTCTCCTCTTCTGTCTCCTCTTCTGTCTCCTCTTCTCTTGTCTCCTCTTGTCTCCTCTTCTTTCCTCCCCTTCTGTCTCCTCTTCTGTCTCCTTTTCTCTTGTCTCCTCTTGTCTCCTCTTCTGTCTCCTCTTCTGCCTCCTCTTCTCTTGTCTCCTCTTGTCTCCTCTTCTGTCTCCTCTTCTCTTGTCTCCTCTTCTCTCCTCTTCTTTCCTTCTCTTCTGTCTCCTCTTCAATTCTCTCTTCTTCTTTCCTCCTCTTCTGTCTCCTCTTCTCTTGTCTCCTCTTGTCTCCTCTTCTGTCTCCTCTTCTCTTGTCTCCTCTTGTCTCCTCTCCTCTTCTTTTCTCCTCTTCTCTTCTCTCCTCCTCCTCCTCCTGCTCTTACTCCTCCTCCTCTTCTCCTCCAGTCAGTCAGTAGTGTAGAAAGTGATCTAGCTAGATGAAATGCCACGGCAGTCTTTGAACAGGGCCTGTAAAGCAGACACATATTAACGAGCATGACTAACAAGCTGCAGGACCCACAGATCAGGAACACTCACTACACACACACACATGCCTGCAAAGACACACACACACGCTCTTAAACTCATACATGCACACACACACGTGTGCATACACACACATGTGCACATGCACACACTCTTACATGCTCATACACATTCATACACGCACACATGCACACACAAAGGTGCACACACACACACACACACACACACACTCTGACACTCATACACGTGCAAACAAGGATATATACACTAAATACACACAATCACCCTCCTGTAGAAACAACATTTTACTCTCCAACACAACGTTCCTAAACTGATTCATGCCATCTTTTTAGCATAAACACACAAAGACATACCTGTTAGTGCAGTACCCCCCCACTCCCTCTCAGTCTGTGTCCCACTTTATGGTTCCAGAGCTAGACGCTCCATACACCTGAGCCAATAAAGCTGAGTGCTCACGCCAGGAAAAGTCATTTCGCCCCCCCCTCCAT